>NC_137771.1:66871401-67333901 GCF_963455305.1 Plecotus auritus
CAACATAAATTTACATCTCACAATTCTGGAGGCTGGGAAGTCTAAGATCAAGGCACCAGCTGATTCTGTATCTGGTGATAGCCTGCTTCCAATTACAGATTCATAGAGTCCGTTCCACAGATGGCCATGACCTAATCACTTCCCAAAGGGCACACCTCCTAATACTATTACATTGAGGGTTAGTTTTTTAACATATGAATTTTGAGCAGACACAAACACTTAGAGCATAACAGAGATTAACATGGGCTTAAGAATTTGGAGATCGAAAGTGAGGACATTCTAGGTAGAGAAAATTATTGGGACAAAGATGTGGCCCTGGGGACTAACATTCCATTTATTTCAACAAGTATTTATAAAGCGCCTTATTTGTGCCGGACCCTGGACACAGCCCCATGAACTCAGTGGTAATAGGAGGAACAGGGTCTCTCTCCTTGTGGCACTTACATTCTCAGGGTGTGCAGGGAACCGCAGTATAAGGAGACAGAATTTATTCGTATTGATGGCTAGAGGCAAAGTTGGAGAGAAGGGGCAGGCCAGATGAGCTGGAGGAGGACGGAAATGAGGTAAGTGCTTCAAGGGCGGACTTGATGAAAATGCATGGTATTTTAATCTATGGTAAGCAGAGGGGACTGAGGTAGCGGGAGTTGGGGATGGATGCCCAGTGAGTGTGGAGGGTGGTGGGAAGCCTCAGCTTCAGCCTGTGCCTCTACCTGTGTCTCTTTTTGTCTGATACCCTGACAATCGGGGTCCTCTTTTATTTTGAACTGAAGGCGGAGGCTGTTTCACTTGTTCAGAATCTTACAAAATGAGGAGCAGTGGGTCTTTTTTTTTAGTGTTGTTTACTTTTTTTCTTTTTTAGGAACAATGGTTCTTGAGCCAAACTGAATTAGCCCTGCTGCGCTGGTGATAGCACATTGTGCAGAAGCAGTGGTGTTTTTTTGGTATCTGCCCCCAAGAGTAATTCCTCTGGTGTCTCTATAGCAGCTTCAGCAACACAGGACAACTACTGTGTGAGATCGTGCATCATGTCAAGAACTTCCTCAAGAAAATAGTCTCCATAGTTTTTTTAAATATCTGCTCTGAATGTGCAAGGAAAAGCATCTTTCATTCCGAGTCTTCTCTGAAACAAATTTTCTCATAGAAAATTGAACTTCAGTAAGAAAGGATGTTAAACAAATACATATTTGGGAGAATAGAATCTCCAAATACTGCACTGGCAGAGCATTAAAAACTAAGATTTGGGGATGAAGAAGGTGACTTATTCCCTTCTTATAAACTACTAGAGTTCCTGGTGCATGGATTTGTGCACCAGTGGGGTCCCTCAGCCTGGCCTGCACCCTCTCAATATCCGGGACCCCTTGGGGGATGTCAGACTGCCGGTTTCGGCCCAATCCCCGCAGGCCTCACATACCCTGAGGGATATATTAGTGCTGAAAGTAACAGGCCACCAGGGAGGAACCCGAGCCTGGGCTGGGCGCCTGCTGCTGCCACCGTGGCTCACCTCTCAGTGGCACTGCCGCGGAGGTGGGAGAGACTCGTGCTGCTTCAGTTGCACTTGCCAGCCGTGAGCCCTGTGGCTGGCAGCCAACGGTCAGCTGAGCGGTGCTCCCACTCTTGGAGTGCACTGACCATCAGGGGGCAGCTCCTGCATTGAACATCTTCCTCCTGGTGGTCAGTGTGGGTCATAGCATCCGGTTGACAGGTCGTTGGGTCACTTAGGCTTTTATATATATACTAGAGGCCCGGTGCACGAAATTCGTGCATGGGGGGTGTGTCCCTCAGCCCAGCCTGCACCCTCTCCAATCTGGGACCCCTCGAGGGATGTCCGACTGCCCGTTTGGGCCCGATTCCGGTGGGATTGGGCCTAAACGGGCAGTCGGACATCCCTCTCACAATCCAGGACTGCTGGCTCCCAACTGCTCACCTGCCTGCCTTCCTGATTGCCCCTAACCACTTCTGCCTGCCAGCCTGATCACCCACTAACCATTCCCCTGCCAGCCTGATTGATGCCTAACTGCTCCCCTGCCGGCCTGTTTGCCCCTAACTGCTCTCCCCTGCAGGCCTGGTCACCCCTAATTGCCCTCCCCTGCAGGCCTGGTCCCCACCAACTGCTCTCCCCTGCAGGCCTGGGCCCCCCCGAACTGCCCTCCCTTTCAGGCCTGGTCCCTCTCAACTGTCCTCACCTGTTGACCTGATCGCCCACAACTGCCCTCCCTTGCAGGCCTGGTCCCTCCCAACTGCCCTCCCCTGCTGGCCATCTTGTAGTGGCCATCTTGTGTCCACATGGGGGCAGGATCTTTGACCACATGGGGGCAGCCATCTTGTGTGTTGGAGTGATGGTCAATCTGCATATTACTCTTTTAGTAGATAGGATAGAGGCCTGGTGCATGGGTGGGGGCCAGCTGGTTTGCCCTGAAGGATGTCCTGGATCAGGGTGGGGGTTCCCTTGGGGCATGAGGCGGCCTGGGCAAGGGGCCTGTGGTGGTTTGCAGGCCGGCCATGCCCCTGGTAACCCAAGCGGAGGCCCTGGTATCTGGGATTTATTTATCTTCTACAATTGAACCTTTGTAGCCTGGAGTGGAGCCAAGCCTTCTGCTTGCTCAGTGGCGGCAGCCATTTCTGTTGGGATTTATGTATCTTCTATAATTGAAACTTTGTAGCCTTAAGCGGAGGCCTGGGCCGGCCAGGGTGTGCGGAAAGCTTGGTTTCCTCCAACCATAGCCTCCTGCTCTTTCCAGCTCCATGGCTGCCCCCATTTCTGTTTGGGTTTATGTATCTTCTATCATGGAAACTTTGTAGCCTTGAGTGGAGGCCTAGGCCGGCAAGGGCAGGCGGAAAGCTTGGCTTCCTCCATCGCCAGGGAAACCCAAGCCTCCCTCCTGCTTTCTGTGGCCGTAGCCATCTTGGTTGGGTTTATTTGCATATTCGCTCCTGATTGGCTGGTGGGCGTGGCTGGTGGGCATGGCTGGTGGGTGTAGCGGAGTGATGGCTAATTTGCATATTACTCTTTTATTAGATAGGACTAGAGGCCTGGTGCACAAAATTCGTGCATGGGGGTGTGTGTCGCTCAACCCAGCCTGCACCCTCTCCAATCTGGGACCCCTCGAGGGATGTCCGACTGCCCGTTTGGGACCGAATCCTGTGGAATTGGGCCCAAACGAGCATTCGGACATCCCTCTCACAATCCAGGACTGCTGGCTCCCAACTGCTTGCCTGCCTGCCTTCCTGATTGCCCCTAACCACTTCTGCTTGCCAGCCTGATCACCCCCTAACCACTCCCCTGCCAGCCTGATTGATGCCTAACTGCTCCCCTGCCAGCCTGTTTGCCCCTAACGGCCCTCCCCTGTAGGCCTGGTCCCCCCCAACTGCTCTCCCCTGCAGGCCTGGGTCCCCCCCAACTGCCCTTCCCTGCAGGCCCGGTCACCCCCAACTTCCCTCCTCTGCCGGCCTGGTCACCCCTAACTGCCCTCCCCTGCAGGCTTGATCTCCCCCAACTGCCCTCCCTTGCAGGCCTGGTCCCTCCCAACTGCCCTCCCCTGCTGGCCATCTTGTGGTGGCCATCTTGTGTCCACATGGGGGCAGGATCTTTGACCACATGGGGGCAACCAACTTGTGTGTTGGAGTGATGGTCAATCTGCATATTACTCTTTTATTAGATAGAATAGAAGCCTGGTGCATGGGTGGGGGCCAGCTGGTTTGCCCTGAAGGGTGTCCCAGATCAGGGTTGGGGTTCCCTTGGGGCATGGGGGGGCTTGGGCGAGGGGCCTGTGGTAGTTTGCAGGCGACCCAAACAGAGGCCCTGGTATCTGGGATTTATTTATCTTCTACAATTGAAACTTTGTAGCCTGGAGCAGAGCCAAGCCTCCTGCTCACTCAGTGGTGGCAGCCATTTCTGTTGGGATTAATTTATCTTCTATAACTGAATCTTTGTATCCTGGCATGGAGGCCTGGGCTGGCCAGGGTGTGCGGAAAGCTTGGCTTCCTCCATCGCTGGGGAAACCCAAGCCTCCCTCCTGCTCTCTCTGTGGCTGCAGCCATCTTGGTTGGGTTAATTTGCATACTTGCTCCTGATTGGCTGGTGGGCGTGGCTGGTGGGCATGGGTTATGGGTGTAGTGGAGTGATGGTTAATTTGCATATTACTCTTTTATTAGATAGGATACTAGAGGCCTAATGCACAAAATTTGTGCAGGGGAGGGGAGAACCTCAGCCTGATTTGCGAGCGGTCTCACAAATCAGGACCGCTTGGAGGATGTCTGATTGCAGGTTTAGGCCCTCTCACAATCTGGGATCCCTCACTCCTAACCACCCACTTGCTTGCTCCTTACCACTTGGTTTGCTGATCCTTAGTGCTGCTGTATAGGTGGGAGAGGCTCCCACCACCACCACTACACTTGCCAGCCATGAGCCCGGCTTCTGGCTGAGTGGCGCACCCGCTGTGGGAGCTCACTGACCACCAGGAGGCCGCTCCTGTGTTGAGCGTCTGCTCGCTGGTGGTCAGTGCACATCATAGTGAGCAGTCATTCTGGTCATTCCCCTGTAAGGGTCGCTGGGCTTTTATTATATGTGCCTCGCCAGCACAGTCAAGGGTTCGGCAAGCCTGAGGGGTCCCGGCAAAGGATAAAGAAAAGACAAAGAGAATAAGCTGGGTCTAGAGGATCTTCTGTGCCTGGCTGAGACCACAGAAAAGATCCAGACTGAAAGCTGAGCCTTTATTTTATAGTCGAGGTAAACAAGGTAATTTACAATGTTCTTTAAGTTTCACTTGTTTTGGCAGCACTTGCTGCATCTCCCACAGCCCATTAGCTACCCAGGAAAGATCTAGGGAGCGTCATAAGATCAAGCTTAATTATGCTAAGAGGTCTGTGCCCTCTAAGCCAGCCGTGGGCAAACTATGGCCCACAGGCCGGATCTGGCCCGTTCGGCTGTTCTATCCCGCCCGCGGAGCCTAAAGAGCGGAGGGTTCTCTTGCTCTCCCCTCCGCTCCTTTACTTTGAATTTATATTAGTTCACACAAACACTTCATCCATGCTTTTGTTCCGGCCCTCCGGTCCAGTTTAAGAACCCATTGTGGCCCTCGAGTCAAAAAGTTTGCCCACCCCTGCTCTAAGCTGATACTTGTTTTTGGCTTTGCCAACAGGTCAGTCTGAGGCTTAACCCTATAACCACTCCCTACAATTATATAGATAGATGATGTTCCCTCTTGAGTTCTGCTCAGGTGTCAGATGTAACAGTGTAGGTAATTGCTGGGCGGGTGACGAGAAAGAGACCCTCAGGATGCATGCAGTAATACTTCTAAGTTAGAGAAATAGAAAAGGGCCCTTTGAAACATGTAAGATATAAATGAGGTGCCTTCTACTTAGTAAAATGTTGTTTGCCGCATGTTAAAAAACAAATATAAGTGAGCCACTAGGGAAGCCTGCTTTACAGATTAAAAGTAAACCAGGTTGGATGACTTACCCAAGGAACTGGAACTAAGTCAGAAACGATTGCTGTTTATTATGCAGAGTTCCGCCTATCCTTGAAGTCCTGGACAGGAAGACCTGGTTTCTGAGAACAGCCTGTCACTAAACAGCTATACAGCCCAATCCAATTGATGAAAGGGTTTTGGTCAAGATAGTGTTTTAAAATGTTCACTTGCATATGGAGTATGCATTCTATCTTTGCCAGAGTTCTTATCACTCATTGTTAATTTAGATATGACCTTCAGGTTACCTGCTTGGCCTGGCCCCTGATGCTATTTGAATTTCTGACACTTGACAGAGAGAGAAGGGGCAATAAGGGACAACTTGAATATCTGTGGGGTAGGCAGAGGAAAAGTAACTGATGAAGGATAGAAGAGAACTAGCAAAAAGTGGTGTGCTAGAAGCAAAAGGTATCTCTAACAGATGTGAAACTGATACAGAAAGTTCAAATCGAATGAGATCAAGGGATTAGCAATCAGATTACTGTTCTAAGATGGGAGTGAAACCAGATTATAATTGGATTAAGCAATGCAAGAAATTGAACTAGGATTGATAGCTATATATGATTGAGGCTTGAAATCATCACTGTACTTATATGTTGCTAAAGAAAATAGACTCTGATTCATGAATATTAGCTACAATGTCATACTGACTCTGAGGCTGATGGAAGGACCTTAACTAAGATCATGTATGGGAAGCAACCGATCAATTTTCTCTCCTCTCTCTCTCTGTTTCTTTCTCTCTCTCTCTCTCTCTCTCTCTCTCTCTCTCTCTCTCTCTCTCATCAATAAAGGCACATATCCTCTGGGTGAGGATTAAAAAAAAAAGATCATTTCAGAATATGAAAGAGATGCCAAGTAGAACACAGGTCAATTTCTTGGCACAAGGAAGCATGAGGTCTTCTAGCAGCCACTAATGCATTTTCCTTGATTGCTTAATTTCAGGAAATCTTGACTCACTGCCCCTATCAAGTAAAAAGCAAAGGCTGGTCTCAATTTACAATCCTATAAACCAGCTTTGAGTAGAGCAGAGATTATTCTTGGCAGAAATATATCTGTTCAGTGCCTAATTTAATTTTCAATGTTTTGATATGTGTATGTTTTATTTCCTTTGAGAGAAGACAGGCTTTATTTGGGATGTTCTGGAAGTAGTTAACACTAAATGGGCAAAGTAACACCTCTAGGCTTAATTTTTGAATGGGAAATGGGAATACCATTATAAATCTATATAATCAGACAGACAGCCCTTGATAAATGGCCCAGGTGAAGCTTGGATAAAGAAAAATGAGAAGTTAAAAATGAGGAGTAAGTTTAGAACTAGTTTGCTAAACTAGGGTAATAGTGTTGGGTAATGTAAGAACCAGAATGCTGCTAATAATGTCACTGATAATGTAACCATTAATTTTTTAATTTTTTTATTGATTTGAGAAAGAGAGAGAAACATCAATTCATTGTTTCATCCATTTATGTATTCATTGCTTGATTCTTGCATGTGCCCTGACCATGGATCAAACCCCCAACCTTGGCATATCGGAATGATGGTCTAACCAACTGAGCTACCTGGCCATTTTAATTTTCACAATAATGTGGAGTGTTCAGAGTAGCTATTATTAACCCTGTTTAATCAATGGGGATAACATGAAAAAGAATCTACCTAATAAAAGAGTAACATGCCAATTGACCATACCTTCACAACATCCACCAGCCAATAAGGAGTAAATATGCAAATTAACCCAACAAAGATGGTGGGTTAATTTGCATACACAGGCTGCTCCAGGCCTCTGGGCAGCATGGGAAGGCAGAAAGGCGGCTCTGGCCAGAGCGAAGGTGGTGCCGGCAGCCAGGGAAAGGAAGGCTCATTCTTGCAAAAAAAATCTTTGTGCATTGGGCTTCTAGTAATTAGATAATGTAGCCAAAGTCACAGAGTAGGCTAGTGAAGATCTAGGGTTAAACTCAACTAGAAAGATCAGTGTCACTCCATATCTGTCCTCCAGTGACTTCCTCTTCTCTTTCCTCAGCAATCATGCCAAACCTTTACAAATCCATTACTCAATCCTTTGTCTGCTTTCTCAAATACTGATGAATGACCTTGTCTCCTAAAAAAGCTGAGGTACCTAAAGTTTTTTTAAAAAAATAAATCTTTATTGTTGAAAGTATTATATATGTTAAACTTTCCATATTATCTTCCTGTTATGTTGTCTATGCTCTGGCTCATCATTATCGTTTGCCTTCTAGGATCTCCCTTCTGGTTGAAGCCAAGTCTCACCACATGTGTATTTAACTCACTGCCTCTCTCCCTCATTTTACTCCTTCTTCACTGGCATCTCCTCCATTGTTTATAAACACTCTCAAGTGGCTCTCAGGTTGAAATAAGAACTCCTCCTTTAACTCTCAAATCCAATCTAGCTCTTTCCTGTCTTATTCAAGTTTCTCCAAAAATTTGTCTCTACTTTCCATCTCCCAATTTCTCTTCAACTTACTCCTCTCCTCGCATCCCTGAAACCAGGTTTCTGGCAGTGTTAGGTCAACCATGTCTCCCCAAATTTTTATGTTGAAGTCCTAACCTCTGTGCCTCCAACTGTGATGAGAGCACAGAAGAAACAAAGGTCCAGTGCACCCAAGGTTCATCAGAAAAATCAACGTGGTGCCAAATATGGAGAGAGAGGGCAGAGGGACTACCTTCATAGGTAACTGGCACCTGGGAGTGTGAGACGGAAGCAAATGTGTAGTCTATTCCAAGAGAAGTCATAGGGAGGGGAAACAGAAAAGTCAAATGCCAATGGAAAAATGACAGGGAGTGAGAGAATCCCCCATTGTCAGTCTTCCCCCATCACCCTTGGCTACTCACTGCCAGATCCCATGATTCAGCAAGTCAGATCATAGTGGAAACCTGAAGATGCCACTTGCTTTGCCCTATGTTGATATAGAGCTATCTATACTAATAAAAGGGTAATATGCTAATTAGACTGTGAGAACTCCCCGGAGACCTTCCAGACGTCCTTCTGGACAAAGCCATGGTGACGGGGCTGAGGCAGAGGCGGTTAGGGGCGATTAGGCCAGGAGGGGAGGGCTGTTGGGGGTGAGCAGGCAGAGTGGTTAGGGGCGATCAGGCAGGCAGGCAGGTGAGTGCTTAGGAGCCAGCAGTCCCCGATGGGATTGGGCTTAAACTGGCAGTCAGACATCCCCAGAGGGGTCCCAGATTGGAGAGGGTGCAGGCCAGGCTGAGGGACACCTCCTCCCACCCCATGCACGCATTTTGTGTACCAGGCCACTAGTTGAAAATAACTGAGAACAAGTACTTCAGCATCCTCAAATGCACCCACTTAAGAACTGAGATGTTAGATCATATTTTTTTCTATTTTACAAATAACTATGTAATGTCAGACAGGATAAAATATCTGGCTACATTGAGTATAGATTACACCCATCATTTCTCCCTGTTCTGGCAGGCCAATAACTCCGCCAAAAAAGATTACATTAATTTGACAAGAGGTATTTCTTCCAGAGCTTTGCTAGTAGCTTTCCACTTGTTTGCAAATCAATCACAAAACATATTGTTCCCACTATTGTTCTGCCTTTCAGAAACTTCTGAACCAATTGACATCATTGTTTACATTCAGAAGACGACTTTTTTTCTTTTTTTACATCTGTTAAGTCTTTTCTTATAAACAATGTTAAACAACTCATTTAACAAGCTTTGATGGTATACACTCTATACAGTCAAACATAAACACAACCCCATATGTTACTGCTGATGAAGAAAACACCACCACTTGACAAAGACATTTTGGCTAAGTGGCTATGAGGAGAAACCTGTCAAAATTCTGTTAAAACATAAATTATCAGTCTGACAATCTCTGAACATAAAGAGCCTAGAATAGTCTAGACTTATGTTGATCCTTTTCTTGCTGAAAGGAGTTTTAGGGATAAAATAGGCAGGTTTAGGGGAGTTTTAGGAATAAAGAGGGTCCACGGGGGAGGAAGGCATAGGTGAGGGCTTGGAGCCACCAGAAGGCATACATTCAGAGAGAGAGAGAGAGAGAGAGAGAGAGAGAGAGAGAAAGGTGCTACAGGATAAGGAGAGAGGAAGACATCCATTCATAGAAGATAGGGAAAAGCCACAAATGGGAGAAAGAGGAAACAAACTTTCATAGAGGAAGAGAAATGCCCACAAATGGGAGAAAGAGGAAAAACGATTTTCATAGGAGATGGGCTTTGAAGCTGATACTCTACCAATTGGAAGGCAGTATGAAGAGACAAAAGAACTGCAGCCTTTATAAACCTTAGCAAAAAAGAGCTTGGTGGGTTACCCCCTTAGGGCCCCCGCCCCCACATGGGAGTCTGTACTTGCTTCCAATAAATGTCCACCCCTTTCATCTACCACCTTTTGTTTATGGCTTCATTCTTCGAATCCATCTGGACAAGAACCGAGGAAAGAAATCACCCTTGCATTTTGCTCAGGAAAAGCAGCCAGACTCATTGCAAATCTTTGTAAGTGAAAGTTAATCATTAATGCACAGAATATTGCAAGTGGTATATTAGTCAGCTTCTCTAGAGAAACAGAACCCATAGAATCTATTTTGTTTGTATAGAGATATATAAATATTTAGATAAATACACCTATCATCTATCAATCTATCTGTTATCTATGTATATTAAGAAATATACATGAGATTGTGCATTCTGGGAAGTCTGAAATCTAGGGCAGTACTGCAAGCTGGAAATTCAGGTTGAGTCTGAAATCAATAGGGAAGGCCAGCAGACTGAAAACTCGGGCAAGGTTTCTGTGTTGCACTCTTGAGGCATAAATCCTTTGACTTCAGGAAACCTCAGTCTTTGTTCTTAAGGCCATCAACTGATTGAATGAAATCCACCCATATTATAAAATAATCTGCTTTACTTAGTCTACTTAATATAATTACTAATTGCATCTAAAAAGTACCTTTATCTCAACATCTAGACCAGTGTTTGACTAAACAACTGGGTATCATAACCTCGCTAACTTGACACATCACGAAGGGAATATTAACTATTTAAAACAAATCATTGTACTCATGAATATGTTTATTTATACCAATTACAAATAAGGGGACCATATATACAGAATTACTGACTAGAGAGTGGGAGAGTGGGAAGATGTCCTACATATGCTCTGCTTTAAGGTTAGGAGGGTCTTGCCTACTGGTGTGGCTCAGTGGTTGAGTGTCGACCTATGAACCAGGAGGTCATGGTTCGATTCCCGATCAGGGCACATGCCCGGATTGCAGGCTCGATCCCCAGTGTGGGGTGTGTAGGAGGCAGCCAATCAATGATTCTCTCTCATCATTGATGTTTCTATCTCTCTCCCTCTCTCTTCCTCTCTGAAATCAGATAAAAATATATTTTAAAATATTTTACTAAATAAAAATATATTAAAAAAATAAAATTAGAAAGCTTTTATGTGAAGTGAATTTAGAGATAGATGTTCAGATGTTCACATTGCTTTGAAAATTAACATACAAAACTGACAAAATTGCTTTGCTCTATTAGAAGTCTGATAGGCAAGTTTTTTCCTAATAAAATCACTGGGAATGCCTGATTAACAGATAGACTTAAAGCCACATGTGGCAACTGAGAATTTCTCAAACAGCACTAAAAGCAAATCTGAAGAAAAGTATCCAGTAAGGAAAAAGGGAAATGCACTTAAAAAATGCACTTAAAATGAATATCACTCAAATGCATTGGGCTGCAAATGAATAAGTGTGGAGGTTTCAAAACATCCTATATAATAAAAGCCTAATATGCTAAGTGTCTGGTCATCTGCTCAACCAATCAAAGTGTAATATGCTAATGATATGCTAAGGCCGCTCAACCACTAGCTATGACATGCACTGACCACCAGGGGGCGGAAGCTCTGACTAGTAACTTAGCTTGCTGCTGGTGTCTGGCCGATCGGGATTGAGCAAGATGGGCTGGACATGCCCTGGAGGCCTCCCGCGGCCTCTCCCTGGCTGGCCAACCTCTCATGTCCCTCCCCGGCCCTGATTGTGCACTGGTGGGGTCCCTTGGCCTGGCCTGCACCCTCTTGCAATCCAGGACCTCTCGGGGGATGTTGGAGAGCCAGTTTTGGCCTGATCCCACAGGCCAGGCCGAGGGACCCCGCAGGTGCACAAATTTGTGCACTGGGCCTCTAGTGGCTCTATAATTCTTTTGACACTTCCATTAAATTTATGTCTTCTTCCTCTGAATCTGGACTGTGTGACTGCTTGACCCATAGAATATGGTGGAAGCGATGCTGTGCCATTTCCAGGCGTAGGCCTTAAGAAAGGGGCAGTTTCTATTTCCTGCTTGTTAGGCTGTTTGCTTTTGGAACCTAGTCACCACACTGTAAGGAAGCTTAAGCTGCCTAATGGGAAGGAATTGACAGCTGGTGCCGGTTTGCCAGATGTGTAAATGGTCCATCTTGAATCCACTTGCCCTAGCTGAGTGGGTTCAGCTGACACCTGTAGAGCAGAGGTGAGCTGTCCTCACTGAGCCTTGTCTAAAGTACACAACTGTGAGCAAAATCAATAATCATTGTTTTAAATACTTAAATCATTAAGTTTTGGGGTGGTTTGTTTTGCAGTGATAAAAACGAGACTAGAAGATGCCTGGCTGGGATCTGGGCTGGGCCTGTAGGGTACGTAAGAGCTAGCTGATACTGAGTGGATAGACAAAGTGTAGAGGCAGACAAGATTTCATTCCACATGGGGAAGAGCTGAAGAGTCCTGTATTGTTGGACTAAGATGAAGAGGTAAGATATATGGATTTAAAGGAGATGAGTTAGTCATTCATTGTTCATAGGATCAGGTTAGGTAGAAAAACAGAGTTTGGGCTCTAGGTCAGTATCCAGATGTTCAAGCCAAGAAAGGAGAAATGCAAACACAATTCAGGCCAGGAAAGTAGATTTCAAAATCTGGAATTGCAAATAGGGTGTTCCAGCTGGGTCATATAGTCATTCCTGATGTGGGAAATAAGGCAACAGAAACTAAGGACTTAGGTCTTTAGTCTGAGTATAGGAGGAGGCAAAACCAGTCAGAACACTGGGACTAGTTACAGTGTTGGTGGCAAAAAGGAAGTGTCATAGAGATGGAGTCAAATAGTTTCAAGGCTGGAACTCCACCGCCATTCATGGGAGCTAGAATTGAGATTAGTGCTCAGCTCAAAGATGGGCGAGGAGGAATGCTGGCGTGGTTTGAACTAATAGGCACTTCCGTTAGCTCACGTAACTGAGTGAATATTCTAAAAATCCTTTGAGTATATATACAGATGAACATTGGAATCTCAAAAAATTTAACATTTATACTTAGGCTTGTCTTTTTTGTTCTCAAAGCAAGTTGACTAGTACCTTTAAAAAGCAAATTGTATACTAGAGGGTCCTAAAGAGGTTATTAATAATTAGTGAAAGCACTAGATAAAGCATGTTGTTTACATAGGCATTATTGGATATTTGCTGATTGCTCATGATGTTTAGAGTTGGTCTTATTGGATTTTGTCATTTTGTTTTTTTCCTTTTCTGGTTTTATTCTAAAAGCAATTTAGAATACAGCTAAATTCTTAAGATGGAGTGAACTGGATCCTCCTTGCCTACCTTTCCCAACCCCATTTGCTACCATTCTTCCCTCTGCTTATTAGTTTCCAGACACATTGGCCTCCGTTCAGGTATGTGAAGGGTACTAACCTGACTTGCTACTAAGTCAGGTTCTTGGCACATGTTCTTCCTTCTCAGTGGAAGGCATTTCAATCCACTTTCCCCTAGGTAGCTTCCGTTTAGGTTAAATCTCACATCCTTCAGAGATCCCTAAACTCATTAGTCACCTTTGTAATTATCTTCTAGTAACTTTTTCTTATCATTGCACTTACCATAACTACAATTACATATATGTACTTTTATGTAATGGTTGCCTGTCCCACTAGCATGTGATCACTATCAGATGTGGGGACATTCTAGGTATGGTTTTTATGACTGAAGCTGGGGAAGAGAAAAATGAGTTAAAATTCAGTAAAGTGATAGGAGGCAGAAGAGGCAGGTAAAGTTGAGAATAAAACATGCCATTCAAAGAATTAAAAAAGAATTGCAGTCTGAAGACCACTTAGTGGAGGGCAAAGTGCTTAACACACGTCAATGGGCCCTGATAATAGATGTAAAATGAGTACTCTTAATGAGAGATCAAGAAATTTACACCCTAAGCGGTTTGGCTCAGTGGATAGAGCGTCGGCCTACGGACTGAAGGGTCCCAGGTTCAATTCCTGTCAAGGACATGTACCTTGGTTGTGGGCACATCCCGAGTATGTGCAGGAGGCAGCTAATTGATGTTTCTCTCTCATCGATGTTTCTAACTCTCTATCCCTCTCCCTTCCTCTCTGTAAAAAATCAATAAAATATATTTTTTAAAAAAAGAAATTTAGGATGTGCAGAAATTAGAACCCATGTACATTGGTGGTGGGAATGTAAAATGGTATCTTTGGAAAAGTTTGGCAGTTCCTCAAAGAGTTAAACATAGACAGTATTCCATTTCTAGATATTATATCTAAGAGAAATGAAAACATTTCCACACAAAAACTTGTATATGAATGCGTATTATTCATATTACTCATAATAAAAGTGGAAACTCAAATGTCTACCCAATAATGAGTGAAATGTGGTATATTCATAAAAAAGGAATATTATTCAGCCACAAAAAGGAACGGAGTACTGATACACGTTGGAATATGAACCTTGAAGACACAAAATAAAAGAAGCCAGACACAAAAGGCCACGTTTTGTATGATTTCCTTTAAATGAAATGTTTAGAATATACAAATTCATATGGAAATCAGATTAGTGGTTGTCTAGGACTAGGAGTATAAGGTGTCTAGTGACTGCCAGAGGGTATAGGATTTTTGAGGGGGAGTGATGAAAATGTTCTAAATTTAGACTGTGGTTTTGGTGGCACAACTCTGAATATACTAAACAATTGATTTGAATACTCTGGGTGAATTTTAAATGTCAATTATATCTCCATAAAAAATGTTTTAATATAGTCAATTCTTAGTACTCATGGTAGTGAATTATGTTCTATAAAGTTGCTGCAAACACTGAATTAGCAAATATTGAACCGTTGCTCTTAGGGGAATTATAAGGTTAGTTTCCTGGAAGTCTCTGGTCACAACAGTATTGTCAACTTATTCATACATGCCCTTGTTTTATGTACTTCTATTTAAAGATACTTTATTTAATATATGCTAGAGGCCCAATGCACAAAATTCATGCAAGGGGCTCGGCCCTCACAGCCCCGGCTGCCTCGGGCCTTGCAGCCCCGGCTTCGTCTGGAAGGTCATCCGGACAGTCATTCTGCTGTTCGATCTAATTGGCATATTAGCTCTTTATTATATAGGATTGTTGATTCATTAACATTGAACTCATGGACAATAACACTGTCACTCATTCCTGAACAAAACTTATCTAAACCATGTATCTTTCCGTAAGGCACATCACAGCGTTCTTGCACTTAAAGAACACTAGATAGCATTTTAGCACTAGGCTTGGGGATCATATTAAACAGCTACCTCACTAACAAAAAGCACAAAAATGCCAGAAATGTGGCACTAAATAGACTGAAAAGGTTACCTATAGCATGAGCTGAAACAAGGCAATGTCACCTTGTTTGGACTTGGCTGGGAATGTATGGGTGTGCCTCAGGTACTGCAGTTGTGGGGTTACAATTACATTTTAGTGGTTCAATAGGTGAATATGTAAATATGGAATTCACCAATAAGGATCAGCTATAGTTTAATTTTTCTACCACAAAGGTTTTTTTTAAAAATATATTTTATTGATTTTTTACAGAGAGGAAGGGTGAGGGATAGAGAGTCAGACACATCAATCAGCTGCGTCCTGCACACTCCCTACTGGGTATGTGCCCGCAACCACGGTACATGCCCTTGACCGGAATCGAACCTGGGACCCTTGAGTCCGCAGGCCAACGCTCTATCCACTGAGCCAAACCGGTTAGGACTCCACAAAGGTTTTTAAAAAAGTTTTGAATTTTAAGGTCTAAACTTCAATGTGGTCATAATGCTGAATAGATAAAATGCTGAACTGAAGTATGTTTCAAGAGTGGTTAACAGGAAAGAGTGGTGAAAGGAAAGTTTTAGAGGCTTCACACAATTATTTTTAGTTTAATTTCCTCAGTATTTTTAAACAACCATATTTCATGCTACTGATTCTTGGGCCAAAACTTTGAAAGCAAATGTTTATATTTAATTAGCAAAGGTTTGTTTTGAATTTTTGAGCACAAATGCAGACTCTCCTCCTAGAAAAAGTCCTTTGTCACCACAGAATTTAATTAAAAGGTACTTCAATTTTCAGGTAAAAGAAATACTTACCTACTTGTACTGATATCTGGATTCTGTACTCCTACTTTCCATGTATTTGTAGACATGCTTTCACATACTAGCTACTGCCAATTTTAATTTCCAAAGTTTTGCAGTATTTGCTTTCAAAAGTATTTTCTACACTTTATTAACTTTTAGACTAGCTTTCAAGTCTCCAACCCCCTAAAACAGGAAATGTCAGTTCTTGCTCATAGTTTCTTATAAGAGGCTTTTGCCAAATTCAGAAATTTCGAGATAAATTAACTGTTTTAGGTTATAAGTAACAATTTTGGCAGGGGGAGCACATGTATAAATATCAAGTGACTATTACATACCTATATTTGTGAGCTTGACTAAGTGTAATCTAATGTTAGAATTTGGCTACAAAATGGTACTTTTTGGATCAATACTTATACCCCCTTTTTGGTAATCAAGATTTCTTTAAAAAGCTTTTTGCTGTTCTTTAATTGAAATTGGTGAGAGTTGGAATTGCCTGATTAACTCAAACCTCCCAATTAAAATAGTGAAGCTTGGTAGTTACACATTTATTCAAGAATTTCAAGCTTTAAGATACTGTGGGGTTCTTTAGCCTCTTTTGATCTCTCATAATAAATTGAATAGACATTTTAGGCTTCTCTTCACTTTTTTTTTTTTTTTTAAATTCCAGTGCCAGATACTCATTTAACAAGCTCTTCCTGCCTGCAGACCAGTCCAATTAGTTTTCTATGCCAATCCCATAACTTTTGCAGTTTTATCCCTTCTATCTCACTATTCTTCTGTATGTGGTGGCAACTCCTCTCTCGGTATTTTTCCACTGTCCATGATTGGCTTCATTTCCCTCTTGTTCTGATGTAATAACCACCATTAGATATTAGTGCCAATTTATCCAGTGCCCTGTATTATCAAAGTAACGGCCCTCTCCATTACTGATGATCAAAAGTAGACCATAATCTGTTTGCTAGGACTTCTCATAGTATTTTATTTTGACTTAACAAATTGCCCAGGTTGTATTCATTCTCTTGCTGACTTTAAAGACATACTTCTTAATTTTAAATATAACATGACACAAAATTCTAGTAAAGATTAATAACTGATCTCAGTTAAAAATAAACATTATATAAACATTTTCTAGTAGAGTTGTCTTTAAGGACTTCCAAATATTCTTCACTAAGATGGTTTAATTCAAAATAAAAAATTAAGAAAGTTTCCAGATTATAAGAATTTAATCTGACATTAAAATGACAGAATAGGATTTTTGAACAATTTCTAGTAGGCAGATGAAAAGATGTAAAGTCATTTGGATGAATGTTCTTAGTGAACTACTTTTTATGAAGTGAAGTCACTTTCACCAGATAGAGGGTTAAGGGAAAAAAAAAAAAACATCATTAAAAAAAATTATCATGAAAGAGTTTGAGTCAAACTGACAACATATGCCAGGGAGCAAGATGTCAAATATTCCTGAAACATCATCATTTTTAACAGCTCATAAACATTCTATAATTTGAGATACTTCTTATGCAAGATAAAAATGTGTTCATAAATGAAAGCACTTTGAAAAATAAAATTGCCAGCCAAATATGAAGCACTATTATCCACAATAAGAAGTTATAAGTTTTAAACAGTACAACCATTTTACATTTTGGCTAAAGAAAATAAAGGCTTATATGAAAAGAAAAGTATACAGAGAAAGGTATTATTTTTAAACATGAAAGGACAAATCAGAAGAAAATTTCAAATTCAGATTTTTGAAACTTTTAATTTATATTTTGGTCTTACAAATAATCATCTTTAAATGACTTTTCTGTAAGAATGTAAAGCACAAGAATTTGCTAAATATCAGATCTACACAAATCCTGAAAAAGGTTTTCTGTGTAGTCTTCATTAACGCAAATCTGTGAATATTTCATTCTTACAGTAGATCTTGAATCTGTTTTACAATAACAAAGCCATAAAGTTTTTATGCAGTTCATTCATTATATACTATAGCGATTCTATTATAAGGAAAGCTGGGGAATATAAAAATATGGGAAAATCTGAGGATCAAGCAATCTGTTGAGGCTCGGTCTATCTTATTTGCTTTGTAGTTTACTGTCATTACTTTCAAAGAGCACACAGCGCATGAGGCACAGTGTAATCATCTCCCTTATTAACCTCCCTAATTTAAAAATCTGTAGTTTGTAAAACTGGACCAATTATCATAAACTATCATTTGCATAATTAGCCACAAGTCTATTACAAAGCACTCTGTTAGTGGTACCAACAAATGTAGGAGGCTAGAAATTTATAAAACATGAATTTGTGAAACTTGCCAAGTCCTTAGTTATCCTGTGCTGTGCTGCCACTTCAACTTTTAATTAGATGTTTACTGCCTCACAGTAAAAGATTGATCAAAGGATGGAAGCAAAACTAAATTATTTTCTAGGTGTTCTAACATTTGATAAGGTAACAAAAGGATAGGACAAAATTTAATCAAGATTTATATGCGTTCCAACTTTTCACTCAGAAATTCTTCGACACTGTCTGTGTTCCATTTGAGGATGCTTAGTTCTTCAGCAATGTTCCCATTGTCATCCAAAAGCTTTAGTACAGGGTCTGAACCACGAACATACTACAAAAAAAAAGAGAGATATCATTATTTTACCTGCTTAGAAGGTCGTCTTTGCCTCAACTAAAATCAAAACCAATGCAATCCAGCTTAACTGAATTTAATAGTAATACAAAAAAGCTTTAGACATATCACAACAGGATTCAAAGGAAATCTTTTGGGAAAGAACTGAATAAAATTTCATAAAAGAGGGCAATCTAAAAACTTATAGTTCATCTCTAAAGAGAAAAATTCTTGTTAGTATCAATGTAGTTTATTTGGAATTTAAGCTTATTATTGACTATAACAAATATTTACTGCATACATGATATTCTCTCACTCTCAAAAGAATTTAAAATATAATGGAGGAAGCAGATAAGTTCAAAATAATTAATGAGAGAGAATGACTATAAGAGCAATGCTAAAATAGGCTGTGCATACAAATTATCAGATAGAATTCTGCACTGGACTTTGAATTTTCTTTGGTTTAAGAAACCTAACAATTTTACTGTAATTAGTTTATAATTAAGCTGGATTTCTGAAACTTCCAACCCACTAGTTGGGTCCAATATTTCACCAGAGATCTGTGAGAAATCCTAACTCTGGGTAAATGTGACAACAAACATGACCTCAATCTTCAAGAAAGAAATAAGTTAATGCTGGAAAAAAGGGATTCCATTAAAATCACCTTACCTTGGGAAGTGGGTTGGACAGGAAGAGATTAACCAAAGAACATATATGCATAGCTCATAGACGCAGACAATAATAAGGTGGAGGCTTAGGGTGGGATGGGGACTGGGTGGAAGGGGGCAAAGTGGGGAATATGGGGAACATCTGTAATATTCTCAACAATAAATAAATAAAAAGAAAGAAAAAATCACCTTACCTTGATTTGCAGTCCTCTGAATAGTTTGGGTTTATCACTTCTGACAAAAGCTTAAGAGAAAAGGTAGAAATAAACTCAATAAGTAAAAGATTAGATCCTATATGAAAAAACTAAGGTGATTCAAACAGATATAAAAATGTAAAGACATATCATACACTTTAATGGGAAAAGTACTCTTATAAATTATTAAGAAAATATTTTAAGGTGTTAATTGTTTTAAATTAATTAAAACCCCAAATTCCAATGGGATCCTGAGCCCTTGACAAAATGATAGGTCAGCTAGAAGAGTAAATGTGTGAGGATAGTCACAATTTAGAAAAAATAAAATATGGAAGGAAAATTTGTTCAACTGCTTTTTAATGTAGGATACTGATACCAGAATAGATAAATCTAGAGATACAAATATCTGTAGGAATTTTTTAATACGGTTAAACTATCAAATCAGAGAGAGGGAGGCAGGAAGGGAGACACCGATTATAGGTGTTTGCGTCTGGGGTATGTGAGTGAATTAGTCAATACATACTTTTAAGAAAACTGCCAAACTATTTGAGGAAAAAAAAAAACCATAGAAAAATAGTCGGGTGCCTATATCATATCTTATATCTAAATAAATTTAGATGGATTAACATTTTAAATTTATTCAACAAATATTTATGGAATACCTACTGCATGTTGCACAACAGAGATAAAGCTATATAAAACAGACATCAGGAAAATACATGACCAGGAGAAACCAAGATGGCGGCATAGGTAAACACCTGAAATTGCTGTCTCACACAACAATTTCAAAACTACAACTAAAAGACAAAATGGACATCATCCAGAACCACAGGAAGGCTGACTAAGTGGAAATTCTACAACTAGAAGGGAAGAGAAAAGCACACTGAGACTCAGAGGAGCTGCGGAAGTAAAGTGCAGAGGTACAGAGGCGCACGCACAGAGAGGGCTGGCAACTGAGTACACGGCTGTCTTTTTCAAGTGGGAAGGAGACAAAAGCTCCCGACTGCTCTGAACTCCAGTTCTGGGCGAGACTCTGGGGACCCAGACTCATACGGGGAGAAAATGGACTATCTGGCAGTGGGCGGAACTCGAGGGCGGCTTTCTCTCAGAGGTGCTTGCAGCGATTCCCAAGGGACACTGAGATCTGGGGGCCTCTTAGGGCAGAGCTGAAGGGAAGCCATTGCTGTTTACTCCACCCTGAGACTCCGCCCCATCCAAGCTGTGCGCAGAGGCTTTTGCATATGAATGGCCTGGTCCTTTGAAATCTAAACTTACCTAACAAACTGTAGCTGAGTCAGTGAGACCCAGAACATCCAAAAGAAGGCCCAAGGCCCTGCAGCAGCTTGCATTGCTTCACAGCTGGGCCTCATCTGGGCATCTCCAAAACCCAAACAAAGAGGAATCTGAAGATCTCTCCATAGCTCCTGCTGGGTGGCCTCAGGCAGAGGATAAATTAGCACCTCCTTGGAGATCCAAGAGCCAGTGTACCCAGGGGTCAGAGTAGGACCATCCAGATTACAACTCCTCAGATCCATAAGAGACACACTCAGGGGGCAGACTCAGTGAGCACCAAAGCCCCACTGAACCAACTCTTGCCTCATAAAGGTGTCTCCATCACAGAAGTTCTCCCAGCGTAGACACAGATGATCCTCACAGCCAATTGGCTTGGAGGTCAATTCCTCCCAGTGATACCAACAATAATCAAGGCTTAACTACAACAAGACTGTGCACACAGCCCACAAAGGGGTGCACCAAGAGTGTCCACCTCAGGTAACTGGGGAGGCTGAGCCACTGGGCCCTATAGGACACCTACCACACAAAGCCACTCTATCAACTCAGGGAAGCAACCAAAATGCAGAGACAAAGAAACAAGTCACAAATCACAGAAATGGAGGAAAGCAAACTACTAGATACAGAGTTCAAAACCACGGTTATAAGGTTTTTCAAGAATTTTCTAGAAAAGGCCAATAAATTTAGTGAGACCCTCGAGGATATGAGAAAGGACCAACTAGAAATTAAGCATACACTGACTGAAATAAAAAATAATATACAGAGATCCAACAGCAGACTAGACGATCACAAGAATCAAGTCAAAGATTTGAAATATGAAGAAGCAAAAAACACTCAACTGGGAAAGCAAAAAGGAAAAAGAATCCAAAATTATGAAGATAGTGTAAGGAGCCTCTGGGACAACTTTAAGCGTACCAACATCCGAATTATGGGGGTGCCAGAAGAAGAGAGAGAGCAAGATACTGAAAACCTATTTGAAGAAATAATGACAGAAAAATTCCCCCGCCTGATGAAAGAAATAGACTTACAAGTCCAGGAAGTGCAGAGAACCCCAAACAAAAGGAATCCAAAGAGGACCATCATAATTAAAATGCCAAGAGCAAAAGACAAAGGGAGAATATTAAAAGCAACAAGAGAAAAACAGTTACCTACAAGGGAGCACCCATACGATTGTCAGTTGATTTCTCAACAGAAACTATGCAGGCAAGACGGGAGTGGCAAGAAATATACAAAGAGATGAATAGCAAGAACCTACAACCAAGATTACTCTACCCAGCAAAGCTATCATTCAGAATTGAAGGGCAGATAAAGAGCTTCACAGACAAGAAAAAGCTAAAGGAGTTCATCACCGCCAAACCAGTTTTATATGAAATGCTGAAAGGTATTCTTTAAGAAGAGGAAGAAGAAGAAAAAGGTAAAGATAAAAATTATGAACAACAAATACATATCTATCAACAAGTGAATCTAAAAATCAAGTGCATAAAAAATCTGATGAACAGAATAAACTGGTGAATATAATAGAATCAGGGGCATAGAAAGGGAGTGGATTGATAATTCTCAGGGGGAAAGTGGTGTGGGTGGTGCAGAAAGAGACTGGACAAAAATCGTATACCTATGGATGAGGACAGTGGTGTGGGGGGGGTAAGGGCAGAGGGTGGGGTGGGAACCAGGTGGAGGGGAGCTCTGGGGTGAAAAAAGAGGAACAATTGTAATAATCTGAACAATAAAGACTTATTAAAAAAATAAAACAGACATCATTTCTGATCTTAAGGATTTTACATTCTGGAGGGAAAGAAAGAAAATGAACAAGTAATCACATAACAAATACATTTAGTTAAAAAAAAAAAAAAGAGAGAGAGGTTAAGAATACTCTCCACAGAATTTAATACAGACAACTTGAATATGGAATACAAAATTCTTCTCCTAAGCATGACATTAAAAGAGATACTCTATAGATATGCCTACATAAAAGTGGAAATTTCAAGACAGTAAAACAGCATCATTAACAAAATAAAAAGTGAAACAACATATGGTAGAAAAATCATCTCTACCATATAATTTATAAAAGTGCTCTTGTAAATTATTAAAAAAAATACTAGGCAGAAAAATGAACTAAGGACAGGAATATGTCATGTGCAAATAGGTAGATGGTAAACAAATATTTGAAATAAATGTCCAGCCTAATAATCAAAGAAGTGTCAAGTAAAACAATGAGATACCTTTATGTAGAGCGACAAAAATGAAAAAGAAAATTTAAGGTTAGAGAGAAGAATTTTGCTGGGGATTAGTTGTGGGAAAAATATGAATGGACACATCCTTCCTGAAGATTATTTAGCCAAATTAATCAAAAGTCTTAAAGTGTACATACTCTTTAAATCTGCAAGTCCCCTTCTAGGAATTTCTTTACTCTAAAGATATAATTACATGATGATGCAAAAATATGTTATAAAGCCTAAGCGACTGGCCGGTAGCTATGATGCGCACTGACCACGGGGGCAGGGGGAGAAGGGAGGAAAGGGCGGGGGTGCGCAGACGCACAATGCAGAAGCTGCCCCCTGGTGGTCAGTGAGAGCTGCTCAACTAATAGATGGGGGCCAGATGCCAGGCTGATGGCTGGCGAGCGCTGCTGCGGTGGCACAAGCCTCTCCTGCGGACACTCGCCCTGCATGCCCAAGAGTGGCTGCGACAGCAGGTGCAATGGGGCCAGGATGAGCAGGAGCAGTGTGGTGCCCAGCCCAGCCTCGGGATCCTCACTGGTGCACGGATTGCACCAGGCCTCTAGTGTTATATAAAGTACTGCTAACCAAGTCTGGAAATTTGGAAATTATCTAAATGTGTAAAGGCTATTGGTTAACTAAATTAGTATGAACCACACTATTGAATGCATCAAATTATTAAAAATTACATTAATCTACTAGTGGCCTGATGTACGAATTCGTGCACATTGAAAGGAAATCAATTAGAAGAAATATTTTAATATCACTATTCTCCCTTTCTCTATAATAGAATGTCAACCAAATTCATGATCAACAATGACAGATGGAAACACATGTGTGCGACTGGAGCCAGCGAGAGCTTTATATGCATTGCGCATGCGCAAGTCAACTTAGCCTTTTATTTTTTATTTTTTAAAAAATATATTTTATTGATTTTTTACAGAGAGGAAGGGAGAGGGATAGAGAGTTAGAAACATCGATGAGAGAGAAACATCAATCAGCTGCCTCCTGCATACTCCCTACTGGGTATGTGCCTGGCTATAAAGCAAGTCGTGTTTCTGGGCTAAAGAAACCAAGGTACATGCCCTTGACTGGAATCAAACCTGGGATCCTTGAGTCCGCAGGCCAATGCTCTAGCCAAACCAGTTAGGGCTAGCCTTTTTATATATATATATATATATATATATATATATAGAATAAACTTGCTTAATTAGACCTGCTTTTTGATGTAGCTAAACTTTTTCCAGCCCAGTGAAGCACCCCAACTTCTCTTTCAGGTAATTGTCAACACAGCAGTAAATATCAACATGAAGCAGATTACTGTTGTAGAGCACACAGGGAGTTCAAAGGATAAAATATTTAACTGCAGCAGTGTTTGACTATATTCTGTGCAGTGACAAAACCTGAAGTCATTTTCAAGGTCCACCATTTCTTACTTCTTTTCAGCCAGGTCAAGTTTCTAAGCTTTCTAAATCTCTGTTTTCCGGCTAATGAAAAGAAAATAGGATTCCACCGAGTCTCCTGTCTACCTACTCCAGGACTTCTGTGAGGATCAAATGAAATGAGGCATGCGAAAATGATTCATATACATTTGGTTACAATGTAAAATGTTCACACCTGGCTATAAAGCAAGTCGTGTTCCTGGGCTAAAGAAACTCTAAGGAGGCTAGTCACTAGGGAGAGGAAGCCAGGCGTTGCTACATGATGTCACTACCTGGATGGACACTTAGCATATTAGCCTTTTATATATATAGATACTAGTGATATAGAAGGAAACACAAATATAAAAAGCAGATTATAGATCAATTTGTTTCCTATGGTTGTTAAAAAAGATGGATAAATATTATTTTTATACATTTATGTTCATATTTACATATAGTTATCCATAAATATAGTCAGAGGGATAGTGAAAATGCAGCATTTACAAAGGAAAAAAAAGCCCAGAAGCACTAAGTAAAATCTTTATAAAAATTAAGTGAGAAAATATAAAATACTTAGCACAATAAATGTAACAAAAAATGCTTACTATTATTTTAATAGGAGGGGTCATATCTAAAGTATATGGTTTGGGAAGTTTTAAATGGATAATTTTCCTTTTTGGGGTTTTTGTTAATCTACATTTTAGCAATATTTTAAGTAATGATTATGTCTAATAGTCTAAGTTAAAAAGTTTAGAATACATCTTTCTAAAATAAAAACAAATGAGATGTTTCACTTGGATATCTGATAGTTCCTAATACCAGTTCTATTACCATTTACATCATTCTTTCAGAACTTATTTTTTAAACTGAGAATTAACTAGCAATAGTGCTATATACATGTTCCATTATGAAAGTCTTTATATACTTGCATTTAGGACAATACAAAATTTAATAAATGGGTTTTCTTTTTCTTTAAAGGTTTTTTGGACTTGTACGAAAATAGTTTATATCCCATCTAAATTTCCCCTACAAAATTTAGTTCAAAATAAAACTGATTGTTATTCTGGCTTATTATAATATCTTCTCTATTAATTTTATCCTTTAGAATTTGTCCAAATACTCTGCAGACTCCTGAATCCGCAAGCAAAACTGATATTATGAAATGCTGTTGCATTTTCACTATCCCTCTGACTATATGCATAGCTGTGCAAAACACCATTAGATCCACAGTATGTTCCCTACTATATAAGAAACCTCTCGGGTGAAAAAGGATTATTCTTATATCTGCTGTATCCATCTATAACAGAGCCTCGCACATGTAATAACTCATTCATTCAACAGATTTTGAACAGGCTGAAATGCATGAACAAATTTAAAAGAAATATTAAGAAGAGTCACTAAATGACTATTTTCATCAGTTCTCTAAGCATAGATTCATAAGCCTTCTAATTTTGAATGAAGAGAGTATCTGTTAAATGCCCTGTAGTAGCAAATCACATTTTACAGGCAGTAAATTAACCATTTAACAGATATTTGAGTACTTATTACATACACATTGCACTAGGTGGTGAACAGGGCTCCAATTTAAAAACAGAACCTAGCTGCCATTTCTAAACAAGCCTCTCATGCAAATCAGGGTTAAGGGAGAAGCCTGCATTAAGCTGCCTGCCTGAACTGCCTGCTTGCAGTTTTCCCATCAACTGAGCCCACCCTTATAAAGGAGTTCCTGGAATCCTATTTTAACCAATAGGACTGAGACTTTCCCTGCTCAATCAGAGCTATTCAGCTATATCTCCACCAGCATCTTCACTGACCAGAGTGGTTCCATTCTGACCAATCGGCACAGTGCCTTTTGGACCAATCAAACCATGAGGGCTTGGAGTTTTCATTTGCATGAATATGGTCCAGTCAGGCACCAGGGGAGGCACTACTCTCTCTATAAGTCAGCTCCCCTTTGGCTCAGAGAACGAAGACTGTTTCCCTGGCTGGAGCTGAAACACTAAAGACCTTTTGCTGGAGCAGAGCAGATAGAGTGGAGTGGACCAGAGAAGGGCAGAGTAGAGTAGAGCTGTCTGTATCAAAATTGAGTTGTTTGCTCTGAACAAAGTTTTCTTCTTCACTGCACCCCAAACTGGGATTCCTTTTGGCACTGTACTGGTACCAACAACCATATTGATTGATACCTCAGAAAAGTTCAGTTTAATAAAACTGATTTTCAAGTGACATACAGGAACAGAATAGAAAAAGCCTTAGCCCAAGTATTTTTGGAGCTGCAAAGCTCCTCTATTGTTTGCTTATTCAACCAAAAGAATAAATACACTTTTATAATTATCCTTTCATATATTTCTCCTTAAAATTTCCTGTGGACACATACAGCATGTATTACTTCCTCTCTTCTGCACCTCAGGTTTTATGGTAATTAATTCTATTCTTGACAATTTGTCATTTAGGACAGGTCTAGTCTCACTAATGTAATTGTTCCTTAGGAGTTTTACATAAATCAATTTACATTTAAAATATACTCCAATGAAATGCTATTTAAAGGGATGACATTTACATCTGGTAAAAAAAAAAAAAAGTTCTTGTAAAATTTATACTTGGTAAACGAAAGACTCCTTTGAAAAAAATAACCATGTCATCATGTCTTGTATTTAAATCTAAATTTCATATATTATGCTTACTTAAAGTAACCTAGTATTCAACAATTACTATAAAACTTTACCTCTATGAAGAAAATTGTGGTAGAAATTCATAACCTATTGAGAAAGTATCATCCTAAAAGTTTTTATTTGTGGGACTATTTAATAAAATTATTCTTGTGAAATGCTGATTTTAAATTATTAAACTGAGAATTTACTAGAGTTAATTTTACATACCTTGGACTTGTGGGAACCTCCCCAATTTTCATCCACAGACTTCAAGAATAGCTCCTGCGTATAGCTACAAAAGAAAAAAAAACAAACACACAGAAAATTTAAAAAACTGCTATAAATTTTAAAATGTAGTTCTAAAATATAACAGTTAAGCAGACATATAGATCATACAAATGTTAAAGTTGGATAGAACTATCTAGTTCCAGTCCAACAGAAAAGGAAACAGAGGCCCAAGACATTAAATGGTAGTAGTTTAAGTCCTATTTGGAGTATTATAAACCTAGCCAAAAAGAAGAAGATATGGAGACTTGACAATGAAATGAATAGTAAGATGTTCTAGAAAGTTCTTCACATACTCTCAAAAGATTTCCTACAGTTTTTTAGGATGCTAAATTGAACACAGGCATGTATTCACCTATCCACATAAATACTTAATGAGAATATATTGTGGTTGCTTTTAAAATTAAGTGATCATTGTGTTAAATTTAAACAAAACAAAAAACACATATCTTTAAAATGTAAATACAGTATGTACTATGTAAAGATACTATAGGAAAATCAGTAAAATCTCATTATAAAAAAAGTAAATATTTTCCCTTTAGGAATTTAAGTTGACATGAATTCAGTGGTAAATATTGCTTTTGTAGCTATAGAACCTGCACTCTCTTTATAGTAAAAGCTCATTATAAAAAGCTCAAACACAAACACAAATATTTTATTGCAATTAACTCAGTTGAAATGGATTCAATGATAAACTTTCTCTCTCTCCCTCTCCCTCTCTCCCTCTCTCTCCCTCCCTTCCTTCCTTCCTTCCTTCCTTCCTTCCTTCCTTCCTTCCTTCCTTCCTTCCTTCCTTCCTTCCTTCCTTCCTTCCTTCCTTTCTTTCTTTCTTCTATTTTTGTAGCCATAGAGCCTGCCCATTCTTTTTGTAGGGACTTGGGAATGCTGTGATTCTGAGAAGGCAGGCAGTGATAAGAAAATGCTATAATCAGCATTATGCTAAGCGAAATAAGCCAGTCAGAGAAAGATAAATATCACATGATCTCTCTCAGATGTGGGATATAATGATCAACATAATTTGATGAACAAGAATAGATCCAGAGACAAATGGTGGTGGTGGTGGGGGGCGGTTAGAAAGCAACCAAAGGACTTGTATGCATGCAGATTAGCATAACCAATGGACACAGACACTGGGGTGGTGGGGGCTTGCCCAGGATGGGAATGCCCGGGGGGTGGTGGTTAATCGGGGAAAAAGGAGACATATGTAAAACTTTAGACAATAATAATAATAATAATAATAATAATAATAATAATAATAGAAAACGCTATAATCATTTTATGTATTCTTAGCATTTAGACTTTTTTAAAAAATTGTACACTCAAGAGCTAAAGATAGATTTTAACTTTTAAATTCTAAAATAGCATGAATCACGTGAACATTAATGGTTATTTTTGGTACTTTGAAAAATATAGAAAAGCAGAGTAGAAATTTAAAAATTATGCTAATTCTACCTATCAGAAACATAGTGACTTTTTCACATTTTGGTGTTTCTGGGCTGTATCAGTATATTCTTAAGATTTTTAAGGCTCTAAAATACTTTTGAGAATCTGATGGAATTATGTTTTAATTCAGGCTATTCATGGACTCTCTGGAATCACTGATGGATCTCAGATTGAAAACTGTGAGGATCTCTAAGATTCTTTGTACCAGCAAAAATTTAAGATTAGGCTGACCTAATTCTATAAAATAAGTTGCTTTTGAGTAAGAGTTGGTGAATCTTCATTAGACCAGTCTCCCCAACCACAAATATCTTTAAAAATATCAGGCCATATTACCAAAAAGTTCATAAGATGTTCAACAAATCACTAATCATTAGAGAAATGCAGATTAAAATCACAATGAGATACCACTTCATATTTATTAGGATGGCTATTATAAAAAACAAACAAAACAGAAAACAAGTGATGGCGAGGATGTGGATAATTTTGAACCCTTGTGAATTGCTGCAGAAATGTAAAGTGGTGTGGTCACGATGAAAAATAGAATGGTAATTCCTTAAAAAAAAAAAAAAAAAAAAAAAAAGAATTGTATGATCCAGGAATTCTACTTCTAGGTATATACCTAAAAGAACTGAAAGCAGAGGTGTGAACAGATATTTGTATACCAATTATTCACAATAGCCAAAAGGTGAAGCCAACCTAAATGTCTAAGACAGATAAAATGTTATTACACATACTAGAGGCCCGGTGCACGAAATTCGTGAATGGGGGGGAGGTGTCCCTCAGCCCAGCCTGCACCCTCTCCAATCTGGGACCCCTCGAGGGATGTCTGACTGCCCTTAAACGGGCAGTCAGACATCCCTCTCACAATCCAGGACTGCTGGCTCCCAACTGCTCGCCTGCCTGCCTTCCTGATTGCCCATAACCGCTTCTGCCTGCCAGCCAGATCACCCCTTAACCACTCCCATGCCAGCCTGATTGATGCCTAACTGCTCCCTTGCCAGCCTGTTTTCCCCTAACTGCCCTCCCCTGCAGGCCTGGTCACCCCTAACTGCCCTCCCCTGCAGGCCTGGTCACCCCCAATTGCTCTCCCCTGCAGGCCTGGGTCCCTCCCAACTTCCCTCCTCTGCTGGCTTGGTCACCCCTAACTGCCCTCCCCTGCAGGCTTGATTGCCCCCAACTGCCCTCCCTTGCAGGCCTGGACCCTCCCAACTGCCCTCCCTTGCAGGCCTGGTCCCTCCCAACTGCCCTCCCCTGCTGGCCATCTTGTGTCCACATGGGGGCAGGATCTTTGACCACATGGGGGCAGCCATCTTGTGTGTTGGAGTGATGGTCAATCTGCATATTACTCTTTTAGTAGATAGGATAGAGGCCTGCTGCACGGGTGGGGGCCAGGTGGTTTGCCCTGAAGGGTGTCCCGGATCAGGGTGGGGGTTCCCTTGGGGCATGGGGCGGCCTGGGCGAGGGGCCTGTGGTGGTTTGCAGGCCAGCCACGCCCCCCCCCCCCAAGTGACCCAAGCAGAGGCCCTGGTATCTGGGGTTTATTTATCTTCTACAATTGAAACTTTGTAGCCTGGAGTAGAGCCAAGCCTTTTGCTTGCTCCGTGGCGGCAGCCATTTCTTTTGGGATTTATGTATCTTCTATAATTGAAACTTTGTAGCCTTAAGCGGAGGCCTGGGCTGGCCAGGGTGTGCGGAAAGCTTGGCTTCCTCCATCACTGGGGGCAACCCTAGCCTCCTGCTCTTTCCAGCTCCGTGGCTGCCGCCATTTCTGTTTGGGTTTATGCATCTTCTATCATTGAAACTTTGTAGCCTTGAGTGGAGGCCTAGGCCGGCAAGGGCAGGTGGAAAGCTTGGCTTCCTCCATTGCTGGGGAAACCCAAGCCTCCCTTCTGCTCTCTGTGGCCGTAGCCATCTTGGTTGGGTTTATTTGCATATTTGCTCCTGATTGGCTGGTGGGCATGGCTTGTGGGTGTAGCAGAGTGATGGTTAATTTGAATATTACTCTTTTATTAGATAGGATAATGAAATATTATTCAGCCTTAAGAAGGAAGGAAATTATGACACATACTCTAACATGGATGAATCTTGAAGACATTAAGCTATGTGAAATAAAGCAGTTACAAAAGGATAAGTACTATATAGGTAATTCCACTTCTATGAGGTTGTCAAATTCAGAGACAGAAAGTAGAATTGTGGTTGCCAGGGACTGGGGGAAGGAAGAACAAAGTGGAGGGTGTTACTGTTTAATGAGTATAGCGTTTCAGTTTGGGAAGATGAAAAAGTCCTGTTGATAGACGGTTAAGATATTGCACAACAATGTGAATATATTTAATGTCACGGAATTGTACACTTAAAAATGGTTAAAATGGTGAATTTTGTTGTGTGTACTAGTATTTTATCAGAATTAATTTAAGAAAATAAAAAAAATAAGCCATTTAAAAATTTGGTTATTATATTTATCTTTTATTTGCAAGTTTGTAACCCCTTGTAATCTCTAGTGGAGATTCTATTACCTTATATAACAGCATTTCTCTACACCACTATTTTCCAATATTCTTCATATCATCACAAGGGAAAATGGCAACAACCGTATGGAGATTGGGATAAAAGGAGGAGGCTGTTATAGCTGGGGTTTCTGCTCACTTAGTTCCTCCCCATTTGGTTGTCTGAGGACTGAAGGACTCAGTATCCTAGCATACCTGTAACCCAGGCATGGAAAGCACTTATCTACATCATAAAACACCAAATGATTAAATACAAATACTAGAAACACAATCTCAAATGAACAGCAGCTCAGATGTGACCTTCAGGAAAACTATCATTGGTCTTCTACTCTCAATTGCGGAATTTTCGCAGAGTTCTTGTCCTCATCATTATGAACTATAAATAGTCTATAACTTCACTGTGGACAGGAAATGTCTTATTTATCATAATTCCCCCAGACCTGGATACAAAGCTGCTCAATGTATGTGTGCTGAATGGAATTATTCATATAACAGAATTAAACGTTTCTTTTTTCATCATGTAACTTTCAAAATATTTCAAGTTCCTTTGACACACTTTGTAGATTGTGCTTAGTTACAGTCTGGGTAAACAAAAAGAAAATGTAACTCAAAGCTGCATAACATTATTCAAGTCAAATACTAAAAAAATTAATTTGTGATGCTAAATTGGCATTTTACTTATGAATTTGTAGTGTTCATACAAAAACATTTGTTTTTCATGATGAATAAATAAATTAACTACAAATTATGGTAAGTTTTCAATGCCTTATAAAGTACTCATAGGCATCTTTGATATCACACGAATTCACACAAAAGGAAATAAAAACTATGTATAATAGGAATTCTCAAGGGCATAAAGTATGAAAGGAGTACAAAAGGCTAAAACTTTCAACTCCTTGACTTTCACCCTTATCATTTTTACCTGTTTTGAAAAGAAAAAAAAAATTTAGAGAGGGAGCAGATGGCTGGGAGGGGGAGAGAAAAACATTGATATGAGAGAGATACATCGATTGGTTGCTTCTCACACATGCCCCGACTGGGGATTGAACCCGAAACCTAGGAATGTGCCCTGACTGGGAACTGAGCCTGAGACCTTCCAGTGCATAGGACAACACCCAACTAACTGAGCCATACCAGCCAGGGCTCATTTTTACCTTTTTAACTAACATCACTGGCATACAAAAATGCTTACCTTCAAACATTTATGCAAAAAATACCAATAGAAGATAAATCAAAGAAGCAAGTTATAAAACTTTTATATAGAAAGCTTATATTTTTTATAGCAAGTTGGTGGGCCTCTTTTCTATATGCATTAGAGAAGCCTTATTTGTATAGAAAATCTAACTCTAGGCACTATAGGTTATTAGTCCATTGGGCTTCTATAGTACTAGCCAAATAATTTAAATGGAACTACACAGACACCTTTAGAAAAATACAAAAATGATACCCAAGTAACAACTTTTCCTTTTGGAGTCTATACCTATTTCCATATTACTTGCAATTGCTAGGTTTTCATGAACTTCTAATAGAATCCTCTAGGTCAGTGGTTCTCAACCTTCCTAATGCCGCGACCCTTTAATACAGTTCCTCATGTTGTGGTGACCCCCAACCATAAAATTATTTTCGTTGCTACTTCATAACTGTAATTTTGCTACTGTTATGAATCGTAATGTAAATATCTGTGTTTTCCGATGGTCTTAGGCTCTACAGCAGCGGTTCTCAACCTGTGGGTCGCAGCCCACAGGTTGAGAACTGCTAGCAGGGTCGCCAAAGACCATCGGAAAACACAGGTATTTACATTACGATTCATAACAGTAGCAAAATTACAGTTATGAAGTAGCAACGAAAATAATTTTATGGTTGGGGGTCACCACAACATGAGGAACTGTATTAAAGGGTCGCGTCATTAGGAAGGTTGAGAACCACTGCTCTAGGCTGTAAGTAGAAATATCTAACTATTGCAGCTCTATGATTCATTTATCTTATTTGTAACATGACTTTTATATGTATTAATATCCTCTCATTTAAAAATAAGTGATTTTTATTATTCTTAAACTAAATTTCAACTTTGTGGTTAGCTCATTTTCCCCCGATTTAAATATACTTTCAGTACAATAAAGATTTATTTGTATGTATATCAATTTTAGATTCTGTACATTTCATATATTTTCATTGTAGAAAGATTTTCCTGATAAATTACTGTTGGAATATAATAACTCCTCCTCCAGTAAGAGCTTATAATGAGGTTTTCATATACAGGAAAAAAGCCAAGAAAATATTTTGTGGTGGTAACTTTTCTGTAAGTAAAGTTTAACTGTGTTGCTACAAAATAGTTCAGATTAACAGCAAGACAAAAAAATGGCCTATGCTATTTCTCATATTGCTAGATTCCAAAATAAGTTAATTCATAACACTGAACAAAGGGAACACTTGTGAATTATGTACATTTTCTGAATTAAAAAAAATGTTGCATTTAATTTTTACTGCTGTCATCACATCGCCAACACAAATCTATATACCTGGTCCAAGTCAGAAATATTCTACTTTCCAACACTAAGCATCTAAAGACCAGTCAGCCATTCAACCAATCAAAGTGTGATATGCTAACGAAATGCTAAGGCTGCTCAACTGCTCACTATGACATGCACTGACCACCGGGGGTCAGACAGTCGACCAGTCACTATGACATGGACTGACCACCAGAGGCAGACAGTCGACTGGTTGACCAGTCGCTATGACGTGCACTGACCAACAGGGGGCAGATGCTCCAAAAGGTAGGTTAACTTGCTGCTGGGGTCTAGCCGATTGGGACTGAGTGAGACGGGCCGGACATGCTCTGGAGTCCTCCCATGGTCCCTCCCCAGCTGGCCAACCTACTGTGTCTTGGCCCCAATCATGCACCAGTGGGGTCCCTCAGCCTGGCCTGCGTCCTCTCGCAATCCAGGACCCCTTGGAGGATGTTGGGAGAGTTGGTTTTGGCCTGATCCCACAGGCCAGGCCAAGGGATCCCACTGGTGCATGAATTCGTGCACTGGGCCTCTAGTTTAATATACTTGTGTTGGTGATGATATCCGTGACTCTAAAGAAACGTGACAGTAAGAAAATCTTGAAATAAACTAAGTCAAACTAAATATCAAAATTTTCATATAGCATGGTACTGTTACATTAACAAGGAGGCCATTACACTGGGTTGGTTCTAAGGCATTAGCAGCCTATGTAAGCAAACCAAAACCTAAGCCTGTAAAATGCTTCAAAGTTAAGAAAACCAAAACCTAAGACAATCAGATACAGCCAACTAGTCTTTCCCAAATAAGGCAACTGCTTAAGCTATAGACAATCAAATAATTTCCTTGCTTTGCTTCTGCATTTTCTCTATAACGAAAGTCTTGCCCCTAACTTCTGTTGGTGGGATGCTTCTACCATTTCTATCTGAAGCTGCTGGAATTGAGTTGATTTCTGCTCAAACTATTAAAATTTTTAATATGCCCCAGGTTTATCTTTTATCAGTACAGGGAAAGGATCTCAAGTTATAAAATAAAATGTGTATATAGTCTAATTCTGGCTCCACCATTTATAAGCATGTCCCCTTGGATAAGTCACTCTCGTTGAGCTTCAGTTTACCGTTTGAACAAAATATATTCACTATCTCCTGGAGCAGCTATAAGGAGTTAACAAAAAAGCAAAAATCCTGGATTTTTTAGATGCTCAATAAGTAACAATAGCTATTATGATAATACTTTTATACTGATGGTTAAGTTTAACCATTTTCATAGTTAATAGTTTTTTCTGTTCTGGGACTATGCAGGGCTGTCATCCATTATTCTTCTGTAATCAGAATGGCCACTCCAAAAATTTCTCAAGCTTTCAAATTCAAATTATGTTAGAGCAGTGTTTTCAACCTTGACTGTACACTTGAATTAGTTGGAAAGATTTTGAAAATTACTGATCCCTGGAACCTACCCCAGTCCAATTAATTTAGTATATTTGTTGGTGAGATCCAGCCATCAGTATTTTAATTCGTGTTACTTCTTTAAAAACTACCCAAGTGATTGCAATGGGCAGCCAGGGATGAGAGTAGAATCATTGCCTTGGACTATAGTCAATTATTATGAGGCAAAAATTACAAAACAATCAAACAGTAGGCTTTTGCTCAACAGACTAAACAAATTCTAAAAGGTAAATCAGGTAAGGATTGCTTTGTAAATTAAAAGTTAACTTCCTTAATTTTTTTTAATGTTATTGGACATGCATTTATTTAAAATATCCTAAATATTTACAAAAGTAAATAAAGTATCACTTCTGTTTTTCAAGTGTCAAAGTCAACTACTTCTTCACAGTGTATAGGTTCACAATAAGAAGGCATGCATACAACCATATACACAGATTTTGCATAGGAATGGTTCTAAATATACATGTAAAGAACCTAACACTGAAGTATTATGCCTTACTAGCCACTCCATAGTGCCAGATGTGCCACTATACAGAAACAGATGTAAATGGACAAGCATTATCTAACATACAAATTAGTGCTCATTATCCAAGATGACATCTTCATGAGGGATGCCCAGTTTAATGTTTCTAGACAAGATAGTAATTCTTAGTCTATGTAAATCATTAGTTCAGCAGCCTTATTCATTGAAAATACACAGTGAACTTAAAATATTTTTCAATAAATTAAAAAACTTTCTTAATTGTTAAATCTTTTTATTAGTCCTTAGATTTCTTTAAATTGTAAAGTACCCTGGAAAGATCATTTATATTATTCAAATAAAACTGAATTAGTGAGATCTCTGTTTGGGGATGAGTAAAATAATGGTGGCATCTCTATGTTTCCTTTTAATATTCTTTCACTTCTACATAGTGAGGTGTTAACATACATTTAAGGATTAACAGTTTGTAAAGCTTTCAGACAGTAATTGTATCTTCTCATTATTAGGAAATAAAAGTTTATTTCTAACACTAAGTACAGTTTTATAGTTCTAAAGCAGGGGTGGGCAAACTTTTTGACTCGAGGGCCACAATGGGTTCTTAAACTGGACCGGAGGGCCGGAACAAAAGCATGGATGGAGTGTTTGTGTGAACTAATATAAATTCAAAGTAAAGGAGCGGAGGGGAGAGCAAGAGAACCCTCCGCTCTTTCGGTTCCGCGGGCCGTAGTTTGCCCACGGCTGTTCTAAAGAAAAATAGCCCTAGCCAGCTTGGCTCAGTGGATAGAGCATCAGCCCGTGGACTGAAGGGTCCCAGGTTCGATTCCAGCCAAGGGCACATGCCTGGGTTGCAGGCTTGATCCCCAGTAGGGGGTGTGCAGGAAGCAGCCGATCAACGATTCTCTCTCATCATTGATGTTTCTATCTCTCTCTCCCTCTCCCTTCCTCTCTGAAATCAATAAAGAAATATTTAAAAAAAAAAATAAAGAAAAATAAGCAGAAAAGCTTTAAAAATTTTAGTATTCAACCATAATTTAATACTTGATTTCTCGGTTGTCAACCTGAAATTTCCAGTGTTCCAAAATTGGTTTTCAAGTCTTCTGTGTTTTTCATTTTCTTGTTTCAAATATATCAATAATATAGTTTAGTGTTTAGGAGATTTCCATAATAGGTTAGTCGTTTTGCCTGAAAATAAAGTTTAAACAAGGTAACACGGGACTTAGTTTAGTAGCACCCTTCCCCCTTGTTTTTTGTTGTTGTTGTTGTTTTGTTTAATTTTTTTTTGGTTTTTGATGGGATAAATTGCTGAATGAATCTGTATGAGTCATCCTCTCATCTTTAAGCTATTATTCTTTTTTTTTTATATATTTTATTGATTTTTTACAGAGAGGAAGGGAGAGGGATAGAGAGTTAGAAACATCAATGAGAGAGAAACATCGATCAGCTGCCTCCTGCACACCCCACACTGGGGACGTGCCCGCAACCAAGGTACATGCCCTTGACCGGAATCGAACCCGGGACCCCTCAGTCCGCAGGCCGACGCTCTATCCACTGAGCCAAACCGGTTTTGGCTAAGCTATTATTCTATCGTTTTCCAAGGTCTGTGCACTGTTCAACCAATAGTTATTATTTCCCAATACACAAAACTTCAAGGATTGAATAACAAGGGGTGTTCTATAATAAACAATTTTTACGACACACACTCCCTTATAATTAAAAGGCAGTTGAAAGGTTCTGCCCTTTGACTGAAATCAGATGTGCCTAAACTATAAACTAAGTGCATATAAAAGTATTTTTACTTACTGCTCTTTCTCAGTAGTATTTTTAATCTAACACTTGATAACAGATTTCAGAGGGTTAAGAAAGTTTTAGAAAAGAAAAACTTAAAAGTGTTTTTTTTTTTTTTTTTTTTAACTCCACAAATTGAGAAGAGATTTCTTTTATTTGAATTTTGGAACATCTTGGTCTCATTCACAGAATACCACTAGAAGCCTAGGCTACAGATCCCCAAATTATACCATAACTGGTTCTGGAAAATAGCCCAATAGTTCAGGTATTTGCCATAGGGCTTTTTCTTTCTTTCTTTTTTCACTTAAAAATCTACTTTACAGATAATACTAAAACATAATAAAAGTATTCTCAATAATTATTATAATTCACTAGAGGCCCGGTGCATGAAATTTGTGCACGGGGGGGGGGGGGGGGTGTCCTTAAGACCAGCCTGCATCCTCTCCAATCTGGGACCCCTTGAGGGATGTCTGACGGCCCATTTAGGCCCGATCCCACCGGACTGCTGGCTCCCAACCGCTTGCCTGCCTCTGCCTGATTGCCCCTAACCACTTCTGCCTGCCAGCCTGATCACCCCCTAACCACTCTCCTGCCAGCCTGATCGACACCTAACTGCTCCCTGGCCAACCCAATTGCCCCTAACTGCCCTCCCCTGCCATCCTGGTCACCCCTAACTGCCCTTCCCTGCCAGTCTGGTCGCCCCTAACTGTCCTCCCCTGCAGGCCTGGTCTCCCCCAACTGCCCTCCCCTGCTGGCCTGGTCACCCCTAACTGCCCTCCCCTGCTGGCCTGGTCGCCCTCAACTGCCCTCCCCTGCAGGCCTGGCCCCCCAACTGCACTCCCCTGTAGGCCTGGTCCACCCCAACTGCCCTCTCCTGCTGGCCTGGGTCCCCCCACCCCCCAACTGTCATCCCCTGCAGGCCTGGTCACTCCCAACTGCCTTCCTCAGATGGCCCGGTTACCCCTAACTGCCCTCCCTGCTGGCCTGATCGCCCACAACTGCCCTTGCTTCAGGCCTGGTCCCCCACAACTGCCCTCCCCTGCAGGACTGGTCCCCCCCCCCAACTGCCCTCCCCTGCAGTCCTGGTCACCCCCAAGTACCCTCCCCTGCAGGCCTGACACCCCCAACTGCACTCCCCTGCAGTCCTGGTCACCCCCAAGTGCCCTCCCCTGCTGACCTGATCTCCCCCAACAGCCCTCCTCTGCTGGCCTGGTCACCCCTAACCACCCACAACTGCCCTCCCTGCTTGCCTGATCACTCAAAACTGCCCTCCCCTTCAGGCCTGGTACCCCCCAACTGCCCTCCCCTGCAGGCCTGGGTCCCCCGCAACTGTCCTCCATTGCTGGCCTGGTCTCCCCTAACTGCCCTCCTCTGCTGGCCTGGTCACCCCTAACTGCCCACAACTGCCCTCCCCTGCAGGCCATCTTGTGGTGGCCATCTTGTGTCCACATGGGGGCAGCAATCTTTGACCACATGGGGGCGGCTATCTTGTGTCTTGGAGTGATGGTCAATTTGCATATTACTCTTTTATTAGATAGGATTAGATTTAAATAAATGGACCTAAATACATAGGGCATAAAATAATTTTAAGAATATAGTCAGATCCTCTCCACTTCTTATCCTGTTACCTAGTCGGAGTTAGACTAATGCTAATTGGCCAGTTTTATATAGTAGCATTCCCATTTTCTAAGTGTATCATATTCTGCCTTCACATATACCTGCACTCTAAGCAAGCCAGAGAGTACAGAGGTAATATTATCATGTGGATAGTGCAGTGGAAGTTTATCCCTTTCTCTCCTTTTATAAGAGTTTTTGAAGAGTTCCATTTTCATCTCAGCTTCCTTGCTTACTAGCTTTGTGACTTCTAGCCAGCAAATCATTCCAGGATTTTCAGTTGTGTTGTAATAATTACATTATCTCATATTTCAGTGTTTCTTTTACCTTGGATATGTGTTATCTACTTAATCCTCACAATGAACTATAATGTAAATACTATTATCTATCTATATAATGTAAAAGGCTAATATGCAAAGTGTCCCCTCAGGAGTTTGATCGCTTGCTATGACATGCACTAACCACCAGGGGGTGCTGGCTAGCAACCAGAAGGCCCCGATCGGCCCTGATCACCGGCCAGGCCTAGGGACCCTACCTGTTCATGAATTTCGTGCACCAGGACTCTAGTTCCTATATAACAGAAGAGAAAACTAGGGTATAATCTGCCCAAAGTTACCCAACAATTGGGTGCCACAACTTGGCTTTATCTCAGGTCTATTTGACTTTAGAGCCCCAAGCTATTAAACCTCTACACTATTTTGCCTCTCATCTTGAAAATGTTAATAGTAACTGTAAAAAAATGAATGAGTTAAATGGAAAACACCAGATTGGCTCTCTGAAGGTCAGCATTTATAGTTCATTTTGTTAACCTAATTCCTTCACTACTTCCTATTTAAAATTATCAGATACTTTTTTGGGGGGTGGGGGGGTCACTGGGGAAAAAAGGGAGGGGGAACATCTGTAAAAAATAAAAAAATTTTTTAAAATAAGTCATGTAACTTTTCTCAATTCTGGTAAAAGAATCAAAACATTTACTTACTTTCAGTTTACTTGGAAATTCTGTAGCCAATTTAAGAGTAATTTAGAAGTCAGCTTAAATAGCATTATTCAAGATAGTAGCAAATTTTAAGCTTTAGCCTATCAGAAATAGAATGCTATTAGTGTATAAAACATAGAATGAAATGAAAGTTAAGCTAACTATGCATGAAATTGTAGCCACTAAAGAAATTTCACAGTTGTTAAAATAGCTGCACTTTATTTTATTGTCTGTAGTATCAATACATGAACTGATTTCTTCAAAGGAAACTAAATATAAATGTCTTCAACAGATTATTCTAATTATAATATAAAAACATTCTCAAAGAAGCTTTTTTTATCTAAATAATGTTTGGCAACAGTTCAAATTCAGTTTAAAAATCACTAAGGCTCCTGAGTAGCAACAATAGTAAATAGTGACACAAATATTTACTTAATAATAGCCACTAACATTCATTAAGTGCTTATTATATGAAGGTGCTGTTCCAAGCACATTATATAAATTAATTTATGTAACCCTTATAACAACTCTGTAAGGTAAATACCATTATTATTCCCATTTCATAGTTGAGTCTACTGTAAATATATGTATCATATATTTGTGTAACAAGTTTTAAAGTTTGTTTTGTACAGTTATTTATTTAATTGAACTGAAAATATTATTTAAATATTTTGTTTTCTAAGTGTGACATTTAATCTGGCTTTTTAAAAAAAATGTATTTTTATTGATTTCAGAAAGGAAGGGAGAGGGAGAGGGAGATAGAAACATCAATGATGAGAGAGAATCATCGATCGACTGCCTCCTGCACACCCCACCCTGGGGATCAAGCCCACAACCCAGGCATGTACCCTTGACCAGAATCAAACCCAGGACCCTTCAGTCTGCAGGCGGATGCTCTATCCACTAAGCCAAACCAGCTAGGGCATCTGGCTTTAATATGAACAATATGTAGTCAATTTTTTTAGGTATTTACAAATTAGGACCAGCTTCTATCTAAGCATATTAAAACATTCTGTCACATTTGCATATTATATTTAACAAGGACATAAACCCTTAAAGTAATTCATTATTTATCCTTAGGTTATTTTACAACTACATTTTCTAGACATACCTACCTCAGAGCCAAAATAAACTTCCCACACTAAATATATCTTCTTAGTAGAGGCTCTGAGAATGCCAAAATAAGAATAGTCATATTCCTTGAAAAGTAGAAGAAATAGGGAAAATGGACTACTAGAATGTACTTAGCAGCATATTCTCTTGAGCTAAAACCTAATATCCAGTGTTATAAAGGTAACCACTAAAAGAATAAGAAATAAAAGTTGGAAGAATGGAAGAATGAATAAATCTCTTAAAGTTGATATATTGAGAACTATAGATATAACTATGTTAATCATTATGGAAGTGACCAACAAAAGAAGTAATAATAAACTGTTTAAAATTTATTAAGTGGGGGATGGGAGGCAGAGGAAAAATTTTACTTATTTTATACCCTTCTGTACTTTTTTTTTTTAGTTGTTATTATTTACAGATGCATTGATTTCTTTAAAGAATTCAGTGGAAAAAAAGATGGAAAATTGTATGTTTTTCATCATCATAATAAAAAAAAGAATTCAGTGAGATGTGTACTGTAAACACAAAAGATTCCTGTGCTATGAAAACACACAGAAGGTCCCTGGCCAGTGTAGCTCATTGGTTGGAGCATCCTCCCTTATACCAGAAAGTGGCGGGTTTGGTTCCAGTCGGGGCACATACCTGGGCTGCTGATTTTATCCCTGGTCAGTACGGGAGGCAACCCATCAATGTTTCTTTCTCTCTCTCTTCCTTTCTCTCTGCCTCCCTCCCTCCCTCTTCATCCTCTCTCCCTCCCCTTTCCTCTCTTTAAAGTCAATTAAAAGAAAACACAGAAAGAAGGTTATAACCATTTTACAGGTCAGGTAAATATTACCACCTGTCTATATAGAAGTTGATGCCTATGATAAGTTAGAAAAATAACAGGGGAATGATCATAAGGTCATCTCTGGCAGAAGAAAAAGTTGATGAAAAGGCAGTCATGAGAAAGATGGCCATCTAAGATAAATCAGATAACTTGATTATGATGAGAGATGGTGACTACTAAGTAGGACCTATGTACCTTGCTCAATAAATTTGAACTCTATCCTATAGGCAGCGAAGAAAATTAAAGAATTTTAAAAACAATGAACTGGCATCAGATTCAGAATTTAATAACTTTAGTTGTGGGTGTAAACCATAGTTGATAGGGCAGAGGGGAATACTGTTGCTGGAAAAATAATATATAGCAGGATATAGGGGCTTAAGCCAACATATTGGCAGTAAAGATGGAGAAGGAACAGTTCTAAAAAAGATTTAGGCAAAAAATAAAACTTAAAGGATTTATTTACTTAACTGGATTGGAGGGGGAAGGGATGAGTGAGAATGCTTGCCAGTGTTCTTACTTGAGAAACCTATCACCCCAACACAAGAAAGCTATAATGGACTTCAACTAATTACAAGGTAGCCCCTTAAGGCAGTGGTGGATGGGAGAAGGGGCCGCAACAGAGGGTAACTTTTCTTTTTTAAAATTCTTTATTGTTTAAAGTATTACATAAGTTTCCTTTTTCCCCCTTTGACCTCTACCCAGCTGCCCCCACTCCCCAGCACATGCCCTCACCCCTCTACTGTCTGTGTCCATTGGTTATGCTCATATACATGCATACAAGTCCTTTGGTTGATCTCTTACCCTCTCGCCCCCACCTTCCCTCATAGTCTAAACTTTTTTAAAAATGTATTATTATTGATTTCAGAGAACAAGGGAGAGGAAGAGAGAGATAGAAACATCAGTGATAAGAGAGAATCATTGATCGGCTGCCTCCTGCACGCCCCCCTACTGGGGATCAAGCCCTCAATCTGGGCATGTGCCCTGACCAGGAATCTAACCATGACCTCAACCACTGAACAACACTGGCCGGGCCAGAGGGTAACTTTTAATAAAGCACACTTCTTAGCAACAAACTGCCTTTGCAGTTTACATTTTGAAGAAATGTGTTAAAAGTTTTAATTTAGAAGGCCATGAATTCTAAAATTGATAGTATACTTATCAAACAGTAGGCAAAAAACAAAAATGTGTGTAATGGCCTAGTCTTTTGTTCAAATTTTATATTGTTGCTCTTAAATTTTGAATAATACTGTTAAGGGTTTTGGATTATTATAGGCTTGTTTTTGTATCTGTTCTTTTTTGTTTAATCCTCTCCTGAGGACATGTTCATTGATTCTGAGAGAGAGAGAAAGAGAAAAACATCCCTGTGAGAAACATCAGTCGGTTGCCTCCCCCACACACCCTGACTGGGCCTGGAGATCAAACCCAAAACCCAGGCATGTGCCTTGGCAGGGAATCAAACCCTTTTCCTTTCGGTGTACAGGACAACATTCCAACCAAATGAGCCACACTGGCCAGGGCTGTATCTGTTCTTAAACTTAGAATATCTTAAGTGATTATTATCTGTAAAGATGATCATAATTGCCTCTTCTTATGACAAATTTTTCTCTTTTTTTTGGTTAACGGTTTAGTCAGAGTCTCTAGTCCCGTGACCTTTTCCTCTTTTCATTTTTCCCTTGTGGATGATGTTGACAGTGTTTTGTCTAAGTCAGTGGTCGGCAAACTCATTAGTCAACAGAGCCAAATATCAACAGTACAACGATTGAAATTTCTTTTGAGAGCCAAATTTTTTAAACTTCTTCTAACGCCACTTCTTCAAAATAGACTTGCCTAGGCTGTGGTATTTTGTGGAAGAGCCACACTCAAGAGGCCAAAGAGCCGCATGTGGCTCGCAAGCCGCAGTTTGCCAACCACTGGTCTAAGTGGTTGGGAATAATCCAGTGTTGGTAACATTTTTAAAATTTTTATTTTTTATTTTTTTAAAGAGAGAGAATGAATGACAGAGAGAGAAACATCAATTTGTTGTTCCATTTATTTTGTGAATTCATTGGTTGCTTCTTATAAGTGCCCTGACTGGGAGTCAAATCTGCAACCTTGGTGTATCAGGACAACGAACGCTCGTCTAACCAAATGAGCTACCCATGAGGGTCAATTTTTTTCACTAATGGAGTGGTAATAGCAACACTAACACAAATGTGTTCTCCTTTGAAAAGCAGCTTTTGCTACCATATATAGAACCTTCATGTTCCGTTGATGAGTCTGTTGAAAGTTTGGATGTTGAACCATATTTTGTCTGGATCTCAGTTTTTCAAATTAACAGGAAATAGGTTGTATTTTTTTAAAACACTTAGGAGCAAAAAAAAAAAAAAAATTAATTTTTTTTGATTAAATACTCCATACTAAACAGTATGCCATTTTCTAAAATATTTTTACTTATTATGAAGAGGCCTAGTGGTTTTATTAAAAACAGCTAGAGGCCCGGTGCACGAAATTCGTGCACGGGGGTGTGTGTCCCTCAGCACCCTCTCCAATCTGGGACCCCTCAAGGGATGTCCGACTGCCCGTTTAGGCCCGATGGGATCAGGCCTAAACGGGCAGTCGGACATCCCTCTCACAATCCAGGACTGCTGTCTCCCAACTGATTGCCTGCTTGCCTTCCTGATTGCCCCTAACCGCTTCTGCCTGCCAGCCTGATCACCCTCTAACCACTCCCCTGACAGCCTGATTGATGCCTAACTGCTCCGCTGCCAGCCTGATTGCCCCTAACTGCCCTCCACTGCAGGCCTGGTCACCCCTAACTGCCCTCCCTGAAGGCCTGGTCACCCATAACTGCCCTCCCCTGCAGGCCTGGTCCCCCCAAACTGCTCTCCCCTGCAGGCCTGGGTTCCCCCCAACTTCCCTCCTCTGCTGGCCTGGTCACCCCTAACTGCCCTCCCCTGCAGGCTTGATCACCCCCAACTGCCCTCCCTTGCAGGCCTGGTCCCTCCCAACTGCCCTCCCCTGCTGGCCTGATGGTCCACAACTGCCCTCCCTTGCAGACCTGGTCCCTCCCAACAGCCCTCCCCTGCTGGCCATCTTGTGGTGGCCATCTTGTGTCCACATGGGGGCAGCCATTTTGTGTGTTGGAGTGATGGTCAATTTGCATATTACTCTTTTATTAGATAGGATAGAGGCCTGCTGCACAGGTGGGAGCCAGCTGGTTTGCCCTGAAGGGTGTCCCAGATCAGGGTGGGGGTTCCCTTGGGGCATGGGGCGGCCTGGGCGAGGAGCCTGTGGTGGTTTTGCAGGCTGACCATGCCCCCCCGGTGACCCAAGCAGAGGCTCTGGGATCTGGGATTTACTTATCTACTATAATTGAAACTTTGTAGCCTTGAGTGTAGGCCTGGGCTGACCAGGGTGGCAGGGAAGCTTGGCTTCCTCCATTGCCAGGGAAACCCAAGCCTCCTGCTTGCTGCAGCTCCATGGCCGCATCCATCTTGGTTGGGTTAATTTGCATACTCACTCCTGATTGGCTGGTGGGCGTGGCTTGTTGGTGTAGTGTAGATATGGTCAATTTGCATATTACTCTTTTATTAGATAGGATTTACTATGATATTTAAGCTTAGACTCATTTTTACCAAATCTTTGGATAATTTGACCTAGTGATGTGTCAAGTTATTTCCTTCAATTGTATATTTCCTAAGTATCTGCAGAATTGAATGCATTGTTCCCAAGTGATGAAGTGGATTATTCATACTTGCACCTGAAGTATGTATAAAGATATGTCTTTATCTGTGGGTTGTTTTGTTTCTAGCTGAAAATCTAATCAAACATCCTCAACTCTACTGATGAAATTGTTTTAGGTGCATGTACAAATTCTATTCCATTTCACAGAACTGAAAGAAACCTTTTTTTTTTATTCCTCAGATTTTAGAGTTTGAATGTTCTAATTTAGAATGGAGTAATGTCAAAAAAAGATTTTTTTAAATTTTATTTTATTTTTGTACATTTTCATTGAGCTTTCTTAGTGGAACAGTGATTATATGTTCATGGAACGATTCCCCCAGTGTATTCTTATCTTCCTTAGAGCCTAATTTGAGTTAGGTAAATGTTACCTTGATTATTTTGTATAGCTTTCTCTATCTTAAGGCAAAAACTAAAGATACAAAAAGGAATAGCATTTTAATAATGTAATAGAATAAGTTTTCAACTTAAGGAACTTCCTTAGGTACTATAATAATAAAAGCATGATATGCAAATCAACCAGAACAGTAGAACGACCATTTACATGACCATGCTATGACACGCGCTGGCACCAAGCCAGCCAAGGTGGGTGCAATGCGATTGGTCATTGGGCTCCGCCATCACCCCGCAGAGGGAGGCCCAGGCCACCGGCTGGTGGGGCGATCGATCGAGGGAAAAGGGTGGGGCATGGCGGCGGACACAGGCAGCATCAGGCCAAGAAGCCCAGGTGCCAGCAGCTGGAGGGAAGCCCGGGTCCTGGGTGCTGGAGGGAAGCTGGTGCCGGCAGCCAGGGGAAGGAAGGCCTACCCTTGAACGAATTTCGTGCATCGGGCCTCTAGTAGTGATACATTGCTTTATATTTTTTGAGTTGAGTAGATTTATTTTTTTTGAGAGTTCAGCAGACAGCACCTAAAAATGAATCTCAGGGGTATAATATAGAATTCTATTTTCTAACTTGGTTTGCTAAAAGATAAAACTTAAATATATTTGCCTAATCCTCCATATTCATTCATTATTCCTATGTAAGAATGCCCTTAGAGTGTGTATGGATGTGTCAACAGGTACACCATTTGCCTTATATATCTGCTGCTTCAGTGACTTAAAGTGAAATCTTGACAAAAGCTTGCTATTAGATCACAAAAGAATTATTACCCTAATCATTTGTCCTTGTGTAATTATAGCATATTGTTTCCAGCACTCCAGGCATGTTTTAAAACATCAGAAAATATGGAATGATTTGATGATGAATAATGAATTAAAACTTAAAACATCATTAAAAAAAAAACACAAAAAACTTAAAACATCAGAAGATCACTAACCATGTGGCTTTGGTGAAAACATTTTCCCTGAAAATTAACTGGCCAAATTTTGCTAAAAATCTGCATGTTTGAGAGGAGTAATACTGATTTTGAGAAATTACACTGAATAAAATTAATGTTTAAAGAGTGACTCACTTGTATATTTGAGTGTAACATAATTGTCTTTCATTTAAGTCTAACTATACTCAGCTTTTGTCATGTTAGAGTTATATTTCCTTATTTTTAAGTTCCTACATTTTATTCAAGGGCAAGCCTTCAGTAGACCTATAAAATAGTTACCCCTCAGATCTGAATTCTGATCAGTAGTTAAAATTTTCCTTTTGTTTCACCTATTAGAGCATTTTCTTCATATTGCAACTTGTGCCTGGAAATACTAGCAATGTGTGTGTAAATTAACAGATCATATTCTTTATTAACCAGATTAAAAATTGTAATTTCTTTTCTATAATTTTGTGCCAGGTAATGGGTGTTTTGTTTTCATCCAAAATTTCATTATAAAACTGATTTTTGAATAAAAGCATTCTGATCAATTATTTCTTTGACTTAAATGTGGCCATCTTTTGGAAAGAATGCGGAGCTTCAGGATCCATGCTATAATAATTCTGCTCCCCCTCTGCAAGACAACATTATAGCATGGGGTCTTGGCATGTAATCGTACTTTTCCTTCCTGTTTGTTTTGATCTAATGGGACAGGAAAGAAATCCATTTGAGTTTCTAAAACTACAAAATGTATAAGCCGAAGACTTCTTTATATACACTGAGTGGCCATATTATTATGACCACCCCATCAGTACTTCGTTGGGCCACCTTTTGCCGTCAATACTGCAGCGATTCTTCTTGGCATTGACTCCACGAGATGTTGAAAGGTGATGCGAGGAATCTGACATGATGCCTGATGAATAGCACTGTTCAGTTCTGTGAGATTTGATGGTTGTGGAACCAGCTGCCTGATGGCTCTTTTAACTTCGTCCCACAAATGCTCAATTGGATTGAGATCTGGTGATTGTGGGGGCCACCTAAGCAAGGTAAAGTCTCCCTCATGTTCTTGAAACCACTCCTGCACAATACGAGCACCGTGGCATGGCACATTGTCTTATTGGAAGAAGCCATTTCCTTTGGGATACGCCATCAACATGATAGGATGAACTTGATCAGCAACGATACTTAGGTATGTTGTGCTATTCAGACGTTGTTCCACACGAATTAAAGGGCCCAAGTCATGTCAGGAAAACATGCCCAAACCATAACACTGCCCCCACCAACTTGAAAGGTTGTACTCATGCATGTTGGGTGCATGCTTTCATGCTGTTTCCGCAAAATTCTCACTGCCATCTGCATGATGCAACTGGAAATGTGATTCATTGGACCACATGACTTTTTTCCAATGCTCGACTGTTTAACCTTGTGTTCCTGTGCGAATTGGAGACGTTTTATCTTGGTAACTGCAGACAGCAAAGGTGTTCGAACAGGCCTTCGGCTTCCATATCCCATACGATGCACTGTATGGCTAATTTGCCTACAAACGTCAGATGGTCATAATAATTTGGCCACTCAGTGTATAATTTAAGCTGATGTAGTATTTTACCTTATCTTAACTAAAACATCTAATGGGAGAGAGATACTAGAAAACAATACCTTTTTGGTTTCAAATTGTGCTTCTTCCTGACAGCATCCTCTACAGTCAGGATCCAGCTGAAGCAGGTTGAACTGTCCAAGAAGATCACAGGAGCTGCAGAGCAAGTTGCTGGAGAAGCCTAACTCTCTGCAAGCCTCTGATGAAAACTCTGCCCCGAAGGCAGACATCTGAAAATAAAAAATAGAAATAAAACTTAATTCCATATTTACATTATAAAGTTTCCCAAAAGAGAGAAACCAGGATTGTCAAAATCTAACACACTGGAGATAAGTTACTCCATCATAACCTTATATGAGTCTTTGTTCCCCCCTACTCATCCCCATATAACTTTTTTTTTCTTAAAAATGTGTCATCAGTCACATTTAGCTAAAATATGGATTAAAAGATATATTATCTCTTTAGATATGTATGTTGCATATAATATCTTTTATTAAATATTCAAGTTTTTAAAAACTAATTTCCATTAACTAATCCCTCTACCTGTGCTTCAGATTCTAGCCTTTGCCATCTTCATAGGGACTTAATTTTACCAGTAATGATAATTCTTTGGTGTATTCAAGCCCTACATTCTAATTGTTCTCCCCACATTCCACCATTCCTACAATGTTACTCTAGTCTGGTTTCTGATTTTACCACTCCACTAAACTTGCCCACAATCACTAATTCAAAACTGTTCTCCTCCAGTTGCCCCTTCCATGGGCTTGTCCCCCTCCTCCTTCCTCTTCTATGCATTTCTTAAATGTTATTGTTTGCCATTTCTATTTTCGGTTCTCTCTTTGGTGTATATACTTTCACAAGCAACTTTTTCTCCCCATGGCTTTAAATACTGATTTACTGAAAACTCCCAAGTCTTTTTCTTGAATGGCAAGCTTCCAACGCCAACAGCCTACTTGATGTCTCATTTAGATGTTGCAAAGGCACTGCAAATTAAAAAACTCCAACAGTGAAAAAACAAACAAAAAAACAAAGCAACCCCTCCCCCCAAATATCCAACAGTGAAACTTACCCTTTTCTCCTTAAATCTATTCCTACCCAATGTAATTCAGTAAAAATGGTACCATTTTCCCTGACCAGGAAGTTGACCAGGTCAGTCATTCCAGACTGCACACTTTTCACCATTCTTACAACCAATTAGTTGACAAGTTTTGGTAATTTTGTTTCTTATAGAGCTCTCAAATCTTTTCCTGCCTCAGTGGCTTTTAAATGGTCACTGGCAGTTGTACCTCTAATTACTTCTCCAATCCCATTACACTTTTCAGCTATAATGAATTCCTCAAATGAATAATCATGCTATCGTACTACTTGATTTTATTCTTACATTTATTGAGCACCTACTGACAGGTGGCATGAATATACAAAATATGTAATATAAGTCTGACAACATCTTGATTTAAATCCAGCACAGAGCAACCTTACTTTTTAGTTTCTGAATAGAAATCTCACAGAGATTTGACGAGGGAAAGAGAAAAAGCACAGAGTGGGTACTTAATGTTAGCATTATTCCCACCTTCCACTGTGAAAGTACACTTAATAACTACAAATCAGTATTTATGGGTTGATTAAAGCATTGTTCTCTGCACCGAAGGGTTGTGAGTTCGATTCCGAGTCAGGGTGAGTCCTGGAGGCAGCCAATTGATTCTCTCCTCTCTCTCTCTCTCTCTCTCTCTCTCTTTCTCCCTTCCTCTTTCTGTAGAATCAATGAAAAACATATCCACGAGTGAGGGTAAAAAAAAACCTACTTATGTTTTAATCATTGTTTAGACATAGGATAGAGGATAAGTATATGGGAGATACAATGTATCTTGAGTTTCATGAGTGAAAATTTTTTTCTGGTTCTTCTACCATTGGTTTGGCAAATTCAAGCTTTGAATCTGAGGACATTAGAACATATTTTTAAGCACTTCAAGATAAACACTAAATGCTAAAATTACAGAAGAGGAGTTCAAAATTATGCCTATTCATTTTTTATTACCAAAAAGTAACTAAACAGCATTTAAATGTGCACATTAAGGTCAAATATTAAATTTTAAAATAAGTAGCCACACCTGTAAAAAAGACGTAGATTCTAAGGATAAGGTAGGATAACCCTGATTGGGTTAACCATTTAACCAGTTAACAGCCATGATATTTTGAATTTAATTAAAAAAAGGTCCGCCGCTTGCGTCTATAGATGCTTATGGCATACAAATGGTTACCAGTTTAACTTTCCCCAATTCAAAGTAGGACTGACATGCTAAGAGACTCCATTCTCTCCTCCATGCATTGTACATTGCTACTGGCCTTTACTCTATGAAAAATAATAGGCTTCTCACATTATTTCAAAAAGATTGCAAATTTGAGACTAAATAAATGAACCCCATGAAAATGAATGCAAGAAACATCAAGCTCTTATACCACTTACTAAGCACTTCACATCATCATTTTATTTAATCTTAACTACCCTAAGAAGAAGGTATTATCTCCATTTTACAGAGAAGTAAACAGAGGCTTAGGACAGTTAAAGTAATTTGTCTAAGACAGTGGTCGGCAAACTGCAGCTCGCAAGCCACATGCGGCTCTCTGGCCCCTTGAGTGTGGCTCTTCCACAAAATACCACGGCCTGGGCGAATCTATTTTTTTTTATATATATTTTATTGATTTTTTTTTATAGAGAGGAAGGGAGAGGGATAGAGAGTTAGAAACATCGATGAGAGAGAAACATCGATCAGTTGCCTCCTGCACACCTCCCACTGGGGATGTGCCCGCAACCAAGGTACATGCCCTTGACCGGAATCGAACCCGGGACCCTTCAGTCCGCAGGCCGACGCTCTATCCACTGAGCCAAACCGATCAGGGCTGGGCGAATCTATTTTGAAGAAGTGGCATTAGAAGAAGTTTAAGTTTAAAAAATTTGGCTCTCAAAAGAAATTTCAGTCGTTGTACTGTTGATATTTGGCTCTGTTGACTAATGAGTTTGCCGACCACTGGTCTAAGACAACACCGCAAACAATAGGTGGCAGCATCAAGATTCTAATCCTGGCCTGCCTGCAAAACCCTTAACCACTGTTATTAACTACTATGATTCCCAGAATCCATGATGCACCATTATTGTATGGACCACTAAGAATAACAGCAGCCCTGACCGGTTTGGCTCAGTGGATAGAGCGTCGGCCTGCGGACTGAAAGGTCCCAGGTTCGATTCCGGTCAAAGGCATGTACCTTGGTTGCGGGCACATCCCCAATAGGAGGTGTGCAAGAGGCAGCTGATCGATGTTTCTCTCCCATCGATGTTTCTAACTCTCTATCCCTCTTCCTTCCTCTCTGTAACAAATCAATAAAATATATTAAAAAAAAAAAAAGAATAACAGCAAAAATGCTGACAATTATAACTGTGTTACCCACTGAAATAAGACTGATCCAGATGTTAACTTTTGAAGAAAAGGAGTGGGGGAACCAATGACACACAGTATCATCTATACTGCTGTCAGTAAGTGCCTTTCTGAATGTAGAAAATTATATATGAGCTGAATGAAGAATTGAATACCACTTAGTTCTGGGGCACTCTAGAAACAGATCCCTTAGGCCATACTAAAATATTACTTTTCTATTGCTTAATCATACTCAGAATGTATTTTCATATTAAATCACTTTCTATTCTCTCAGTTGTTACCTCATTGAAATGCTGATAACCACGACTGCTTTAAATTAGAGCTATTCAGAGGCATAGACAGTGATAAAAACTCAACTTGTCTAGTGGAAGGACTCAGAGGTGTGAATTAAAGTAGGAACTAAATTCTCTATTCATTTCATTAGCTCAACCTCAAGGAGCTGAGATATTCTTATTCTCTTTTTATTCAATGTCAGGTTAACAGATATTTGGTTCATTTTTATTACTGAAAACTACTTATTCCACCTGGTCTTTTTCACTCCCTCAGGCTAAATGTGAAATGCAGTTTTTCTAACCTCTGTTTTTCAACAATCCTCCACACACACCTCCCTTTTCATTTTCAAGGATTTTATTGCCGTCTTTTCTTAAAAACACTAGTCATTAAAGAAGAGACAGGAATAAATCTTAGGGAAGTCAAAACAGTTCAACAAGGGGGGACTGCTCAGGACTCCCTTTGTATTTTCAGAGTCATTTTGTATTTGTAGGAGTCGGGGATCATTACCACTCTACACAAACTACAGATATCCTGATGACTTTAATAGCAAGGAACAAATAACTAGGAAGCTAGTCATACTTCAGAGGGATTTAAATGAACAAGTACATGTAAGGCACTATATAAAACAGTCCCTGTATTCCCTTCAGCTGCATTCTAATTACCATGGGAGCAGAGAGAGTGGAGTACAGACACATACACAGAGCCATATGGTGCAGTTAAGATTGGGGGTCTGTGTAATACAGCATAAAGTTTGATGATAGAGGAAAGAGTACTGTATATCTGCTTTTGCAAATCTGGAAATGGATGATAAGTTAAGTCTTGTATTTTTTAAACACCTTACTTTAGGCTTGGTCACGGAGAACACCTCTACATTTTTGCACTCCCCAAAGAGGTAAACACTGGGAATTAAGTCTAGATAGACAAGTATCAGGTCAACAGGCCTTGTTAAGGAAAGTGAAGGAGGACAGACCATCTTAAAAACAATCTGGGTACATGCCTATGCCTTTCCCTTTCTCTCCCTTTACCTCTATAACTTATTTCCTAAGCCCATTTATTTTAGGAATTACTTTTTCTACCTCTAATTTACCCAATAAATGTTCTCTTCCAAAAAAAAAAAAAAAAAAAAGCAGCAGAGAGCCATAGAAGAATTTTAATAAGGAAAGCTAAGTTCCAGAAAGATGACTTTGGATGCATTGTGGAGACTGGATTGAAAAGGGAGGAAAGAGATGAGGAGACCAGTTAAGGAAGCTGGTGTGGTAATTCCAGGCAAGCAGAGATGGTGGCTTGAATTTAGGTAGTACCTAAGTGGAGAATAGATTAAGTGGATTGGCTTGGAGATTTTTAAGGGTTTGATGACTAACTGGATTCAGAGAGTGAGAGAAGAAATTAAAAAAAAAAATATATATTTTTATTGATTTCAGAGAGGAAGGGAGAAGGAGAGAGAAACATCAATGATGAGAGAGAATCATGAATCAGCTGCCTCCTGCATGCCCCCTACTGGGGATCAAGCCCACAACCTGGTCATGTGCCCTGACCAGGAATCGAACTGTGACCTCCTGGTTCATAGGTCCACGCTCAACCACTGAGGCACCCAGGCCAGGCAAGAGAATAATTTAAAATGAGTAATTTCTGGTTTAGGCTATTGGGAAGCCAAAGCCAACCATTTAAATTCTGATAATTCAAAGGGTGAACCAAAAGGCTATTTCTAAGGAGGGAGATGATGGTAGCCTGAATAAGGGGTTAAGAAAAAGTGGATGGATTTGAGAGAAATTTAGTAAGTAAAACCAATTACACCCAAGTTTCTGGCTTAAATTCTGTGTGGATGATCACTGTGGTAGATTGTTTAATGGGCATAAATTCCTTTTATCCTGGTATGTACCCTTCTCTGCAATGTGATTATGTCACTCCTCGCATGTAGAGATGGAGTCTATTTCCCCATCCTTGAAATCTAGATGGCTCTTGTGACTTGCTTTGACAAATATTGGGACTTGAAGTGATTTCCAAGGTTAGGCTTTAGGGCGCATTGCAGCTTTTGCTCTTTAGGAGTGCTGCCCTGAGACCACCAGGAAAAGAAGTGGTCTGGCCTCCTGGAGGATGAGAGGTGACATGGAGGAGAACCAAGTGGCCTCAGCTGACAGTAAGCCCAACTAAAAATGAAGCCATCTCAGATCTTTCAGTCCAGCTGACCTACTAGCACAGGACAGCTGCATAAATGAGGCCAGAGGAAATCAACAAAGGAACTGCTCAGAATCATGAGAAATCATTACTTTAAGCCATTAAGTTTTGAGATGATTATACAGCCATAGATAATGAAACAGTCAGAGATAGGAAAATAAAGAGAAGGCAACTTGGAATGTTATTGAACTGAAATCGCCTAACATTTGCAAAAAAAAAAAAAAAGTCTTGAGTAGAAAGTTTAGAGTGGGGTTCACCCGGTAATTTCTAAGGCACCAAAAACCTGAATAATGAGTATTGTAATGCTAACTACAAAAGGAAATAATTCACCTCTACCTATGGTTGCAAAAGCAAACAGGCAGGATCCTCAAACCCCTTGGTAAAAGAAAGGCAGAGGCATTTACTGAGGCCTTCGATTGGCCCTAATTCCTCCAGGTCTCCTAGGAAAAAACTCAGCAGGCTCATAAGAATACTTGAAGAATTAAGCTGATAAAAGAAATGGGTGATCGCAGCACAGTGCCTATTAAAAAAGTTTTACTCACACAGCAAAACACGGATTGCAAACTTTTTAAGAGGAATTAACCAATATTAAGTTGTTCGTGGTGAATAGGAAAATGAGTAAAAACTAGCCTTTCCTTAAAGATTAAGAACGCATCTGTTCTGTTGAAGAAAAATGAAGTTAAAAAAAAACAAACCTTGGGTAATACTACCCGATTTTAAACGAGATTAACACTATCATTTTAGAAAATCCATTTAAAAAATAAGTTATGCTTTAGTATAGAGTAGCTGCTTTTATTGCAACAATGTTGTTTAAAACCACACACACACACACACACACACACACACACACACCACCCCTGAAGTGCATCCAGGTATGTGAATGTCAGAGAACGGAGATAAAGGCTGTCTATGAATTAAGGGAACACTGAAAATTGAGAGAAAGAAGCAAATAGGAAGTAGTACACCCTGTACCAAAGACTTTCGGGCTTTTCTCTTAAGATTTGGGAACCTTGTCATAAAGAACGGTTTTATTTCCTCCCGTTAAAAAGCAATTTCCATTGCTTTCCAAGATTCATTGCCATTCTCCCCGTTGGTGTGATCTACAGATTGTTTTTAGCAGGAACTCTGCAAGAGAAGATAAATACTCAAGATAGTCTGAAGCCAGGAGAAAGAACCGTTAGGAACCCCGAGCCGGGAAGGATAAGCATCAAATGAGGAAACAGCCACGTCGCACTCCGGCCGCAGCAGTGGCTAAGGAAACCCGGTCCTTCCACCCTTTTCAAGTGTGACTCCCAAACGTGAACCAAGGACCCGTCTTCCTCAGCGCAGCCCCTCCCACTCGCTAGGGGGCTGCCGTGGAGGCGATCTCCACTCACCGCTTGAAGCACAGCCGCCAACAGCAACCTCAGCCCAAACGCCGGCCCAAGCCATCCACTTGGTCCAGCCGCCATCGCTACCACCTCCCTCGGTCTCCGGCTGCCCAAAGGTCCCCTCAGCCAGGGGAGTCCACTCCAGAGCCTGACTTAAAACAGGCTGTTTAAGAGCGGTTGCCATCAAATCTGTCAATCTGCAGAGAGGATTACCCGAGGGCATAGGGAAGCTTAAAGGTGATCAAATATCTTTACATTTGATATACATATAAAATCGTGGGTCCTTTCGATAACCCATATCAGGCACTTTCCTAAACTCCCCAAATCTGTGCTTCTCTAAGGGTTCCTTCGTTTCATTCACGACATTGCCTAATCAGCCAAGAAGCTCCGCCCTCGTCAGTTTCGGCCAGCCCTCCTTCTCCAAATCTACCCAATCGAATGCCGCTTTGCTTGACGCCTATCGCAAAGGAAACCAACCGTAACATGAACCGAGAGCGAAGCGCTGGGGTTCTGCGGTCCAATAAGCACAACCGAGCGGGAGCAGAGGGTGGAGCCTCTGGTTGCCAAGCAGCGTACGTGGGTGCGTGCGCCTGGTGGCGGCGGGGGGTGGGCAGGGGGCGGGGCCGGGGGCGGCGCAGCCGCAGCCGCAGCGCTGGCGGAGGAGCGCGCGGCCGCGAGCAAAGGAGGGAGGGAAGGAAGGAAGGGAGCAAGGGGCAGGCAGGCGCGGGGATCGGTGACTGAGGCAGTAGAGGGAGGCGAGAGCTCGGCAGCCGCTTCGCGCTGTGTTGCAGCGCGGGCTTTTGGAGGGGGCAGCCGTCGAGTCGTCCGAGAAGAAGCGGGCACCGGCGGCGTTGGTGCTGGCGCCTGGGGGCGGGGGACTGGGAGGCAGAGAGGGGGGTCGCTGCGGTGGTGCTCTCGCTGTCGCGCTCTCCTTGCCTTTTTGCCGGCTCGGTGGGCTCCTCCCGGCGTCTTCCTTGCCTCCGGGGCTGTGCTCCCCGCCCCCCGCGGTATGTCTTGATCCCGAGCAGCGGGTTTCATGGGGCTCCTCAGGATTATGATGCCGCCCAAGTTGCAGCTGCTGGCGGTGGTGGCCTTCGCGGTGGCGATGCTCTTCTTGGAGAACCAGATCCAGAAACTGGAGGAGTCCCGATCGAAGCTAGGTGAGGAGCAGAGCCACTCCGGGCTGAATGTGTGGTGTGGAAGGGGGGCCGGGCCAGGGAGGCGTTGCAACCCGAGCAAGCGGGCGTTCGCCTAACCTGGGGTCTGGTTTGGCGGCTAGAGGCTGAAAAGGGTTGCAGTGAGAGCTGGGGACATCGAGAGCACAAGCTCCAAGAATAGTGTGAATAAAGCTTGAGTGCTGTGCTGGGCTCTCGAGGTCACGGGACAGAGGTAGCGAGGTCGGGCTTCCTAGAGCCAAAACCTTACCCCAAAGTAGGCATTCCACGGGGAGACAGCAAGACAAATCCTAACTCGGTGGGGACAGAAACGTGCAGCCTGTGTGTTCTCTTAGAAGTCGTCCAGAAAGCCTGGGCAATGTCAGGCGAGGGGTACTCTAATTTGAGATGTGGGCACCTGGATACAGAATCTTGAGGATGGGGAGGTACACTTGGGGATAGATGCGCAGAAATGGAGGGAGATATTGGGCGTGATGGTGAGTAAAAGAAATGCACTGTCGTGAGTTGCACTCTTGTGCTGGGGGCAGCAAGGGACCACACAACTGACGGGAGAAATAAGCTGTCCAGGTAGGACAGGAAAGCAAATAAAGCGCTTCAACGAGAGATACTGAAACGAGGCATCCTGGCTTTTAAATTGATTTTTAGTAGTGCCAAACTGATTAATATTTTGGGCTTAAGATAGGAATATGTATCTGTACATTGCCTCGTGGCAATGTTTATGACTTTAGAGGAGGGGACGCTGAATTACTGAGATTTAAGTTCATGAAGGGAAAAGCAGGATTATGCAAAAAGTTAATCATATAGTTAAGTACCTTACGGAGCTAACAGTGCTTACTTTAATGGGTGAGGAGGTCTGAAATACAAAAAGTTGGACAGTAAAGTGAAAGACCAGAAAAATACACAGATTTAATAAGTACTTTCAGAGTAGAAGGGAACTTTGGCATTTGGGAGGAGCACGGAATGGGCAGGGGTTGTTAAAAGAATGTGAGGTACATTTTGATTTAAAAATGTACTTGGCACTTAAAAATCAGCTCAAGAGGCCATACTTTGAATATGGAAAAGTAATATGAAGTGTCTTATGCATACATTTTCACCTCAGTGTCGTTTTAAATACTTTTTGAGAAGCAAGCAATAAAATACCAGCAGCAGTATAATTTAGACTTAGAAGTAGATGCTGCTGTGGGTGATGATTAGTATTTGAGACAAATGTATCAGGAAATAATTGTAATATTGTCAATAGTAGCTGACTATTTGTTGTTTTGGTAGAATTTGCAAAAAGCCTTGGAGATATTATAAAGAGCAGTCTATCAAAGAGCATCAAATCCAATTGAAGTGCAACTAAAGTTGAAGAGGAGTTAAGGATAATTCCAGTCCTCAACTCAAGGGTAAAACTTACCCTTTACAGTTTTGAAGAGATATCGAGTTTATTTACTGTGATTTTATTAATGAATCCTGTATGATGGGAAAATATTCACTTTAAGTATTGAATGTTGGTCAATACACTTTTTCTTTTGTTTGGATCCGTTTAGCAGCATCCACGGTCATATTCTGGCCTCATTAATGATCCAGCTTTACAGAAAAAAAAATGACTTAGAGAAATTGGACACGTTAAATTAAAGTTTGTATTTATTCTTTGTTGAATGGCTATATTCTTGGACACATTACAGTGGGTTAGGATAACTTCAAGTTTTTATTTTCTCTCCTTGCCTAACATTTTTTTCATAATACCTGAAAGTGGTTTTCATAGACACAACCTGAATGATTTTAAAAAGAGAGTTATCTGAAGATGTAGCGATCCACAGCTAGAAAATAATGTGGTGGGTTGTTTTGTTTTTTTGTGTGATTTTTTTTTTTTTTTTTTTGACAAGAAAGAAAATTTTAGCTTGGCCAGCATGGCTCAGTGGTTGACTGTCAACTTATGAACCAGGAGGTCACAGTTCAATTCCCTGTCAGGGAACATGCCCAGGTTGTGGGCTTGATTCCTAATGTGGGATGTGCAGGAGGCAGCTGATCAATGTTTCTATCTCACGCTCTCCCTTCCTCTCTGAAATCAATACAATATAATTTTAAAAAAAGAGAGAAAATTTAAATTCCAATAAATATGGATCAAACGAAATCATTCTAAAAAAGTGAGCCAAATACAAGACACTTGAATTTATACTCCAGAGATGCAAAAATAAGGCAAATAAAATGTATTGCTTTATATCAGTAATCTTTTAATTTAAAAAGTCTTATAAAAGGCAGTACTAAAACAGATGTTGCCAGTTAGTAATCTTCCTTAGGAAAGGAAGGCAGAAGAAGGCATAGTTTGACAACCAGACTCAGTGCTAGGCATGTATATATGTGATATTTTTATTTAATCTTTCAAGAACACTATAGAAAGCCATTTTTATAAATGCAGGAACAGTCTGAAAGATTATATAACTTGACCACATAGCTAGTAAGTATTAGAACCAGTGTTGGAACACAGGTTATATCTGATTTCAAATCAAGTGTGTTCCTTTAATTATACCAGGCTGCTTCGGACTTTATATTAACACTAGTGGCCCAGTGCATGAAATTCATGCACATTAAAAGGGAATTAATTAGAGGAAATATTTTAATATTGCTATTTGTCCTTTCTCTATAATAGAAGTGTCAGAGATGAAAGAAAATTAGTAAAATGCATATGAAAATCTTCCTTCTGTCAGAGTCTAGGGCACGCTGTGGGACCCAGAGTCAAGTCCCCGCCCACCCGTGCGTGCCTCGAAATTGTGCCAGACCCAAACCTGGCCAGCCCCACCCCCATTGGGTGAGACCCACACCTGGCCGGCCCCACCCCCGTCAAGCCCTGTTGGGTGGGGGAGGCGCAGCCTCAGGTCCCCTGTCAAGCCCCGCCAGGTGGGGGGCACAGCCTCAGGTCCCCGGGCCCAGGGCGAAGGGTGCGGCCTGAGGTCTCCCGGCCTAGCACTGGGGTGGGTGGCGCACCTTGAGGTACCCCATCAAGCCCTGCTGGGTGGGGGGGCGCGGCCTGAGGTACCCCGTCAAGCTCTGCTGGGCGCGGGGCGCGTCCTGAGGTCCCCCAGCTTGGGCCGGGGCGGGGGGGGGGTGCAGCCTCAGGTCCCCTGCCCTGGCCGATCTCCTTGCAGCCTCAGGTCCCTGCTGATTGCTCCTTAAGGCTTGTTAAAGGAACTCAGCCACTGCTGTGGGTGCAGCCATCTTTTGTTACAGAAACCCTGCCTCCGCTGTGGGTATAGCCATCTTGTGTTACAGAAACCCCGCCTCCGCTGTGGGTGCCGCCACCTTTGTGATGGCGTGATGATCAATTTGCATATTTGCTCTTTATTAGATAGGATCATACTAAGATTTAGCAATTTGAATAGAATTTTTAAAATGTAATATCATGTTAATTGCATTTATTGTGAAGAATGAATATAATTTTGAGAAAATCCAATTTCTGACACAAAGGAATTGGTTTAGTGTAATGTCTGGCTCTTGTTTATATCTGTATAATGAACATAATTATATTACCCAATGAAGCAACTGAAATAGCTTATTTCTGCTACAGGAAAAAAAATGTGTGGTGTTTTTCTGTAAGTGTAAAATCACAATATTAAAAAGCATTTTTATTTTGGCATTAGAAAAACTATTAAACACTTTTGCTCTTAAAAGTAGTTTTTATTATTTATCTTTTCTGTTGTGTTGTAAAAGATTCCAAAAGATTGTGTTGTCTGGTAGTGCTTTATGTACTTTGATTTAAGAGTATTTTGTTGGCGAAACCCTAACAGAGCAATAAATGTGCTCAAAACTTAGCTGTATTCATTGACTACTTGGAAAATTAACTATATAAACAGGAATTCATTAAAAAAAAACAATATCACATAATATAGGTCTGGTTTTTTTTTTAACAAATATGGGGTTATGGTATACATGTTACCCTATACTTTGCTTTTTTTTCAGTTAATACCATAGACAGCTTTCCAGGTCCGTATATACAAGTTTGACTTACTCATTTTGATAACTGTATAATATTGCATGTATCATAAATTATTAAGCCGTTATGCCAATAATGACCATTAAGCCCCCAGCCTATTTTTGCTTTTTTATAATTTCTTTTCTTGGTATAATAAACAATGTAACAAGAAACATCCTTATATGTCCATTTAACTCCTTGTGTGTTGATATCATTTTCACTAGGATAAATTCTCCTGTTTATGGGATTGCTGGGACAGGATATATGCATTTTATAATATAAGAGATTTTAAAATTTACTTTCCAAAAAACTAGTTTTCCAAAGGTTACAGTAATCGACACTGCTAAAACACATTCACAAACACTGAATTCTGTAAGCGTTTAATTTTTGTCAGTCTGAAGCTGTGAAATATGTTGTTCCATTAATTTACATTTCCTCAACTTCTCTAGGCTAAATGTTGTTTAGTTGTTAGCTCATTTTCATTTTTCTATTGGGTAGTTTATCTTACCAATTTTTAGGTTTTTGTTTTAAGTATTATAATTAGTAATCTTTTATCTGTCATATGTTTTACATCTGTTTTTTCCAAGTCTGTCATTTGCCCTTTGACTTAATGGTGCATTTTGCTTATAAAGAAATTACAATTACACAGTTTCTTATTCTTGTTTAAGAAGACTTCCCCCAATCGAGATTATGTACATTCTCTATATTTTGTTATTGTATTTTATAATTTTTAGTTTTTTACATTTAGCTCATTAAAGCATTCATATGTTTATAGAGATTTATTGTAATATCTCAATGAATAGCCAATTATGGCAAATATTATGTTAATAATCCATTTTTCTCACTATATGTTATAGCTCTTTTATTTATATACTAGTGGCCCAGTGCACGAAATTCGTGCATGGGGGGGTGTCCCTCAGCCCAGCCTGCACACTCTCCAATCTGAGAGCCCTTGGGGCATGTCCGACAGCCAGTTTAGGCCCTATCCCAAACTGGCAGTCGGACATCCCTCTAGCAATCCGGGACCGCTGGCTCCTAACCGCTCACCTGTGTGCCTGCCTGATCTCCCCATACCACTCTGCCTGCTGGCCTGATCACCCCTAAATGCCCCCTCCCCCGCCGGCCTGCTCACCCCCAACTGCCCCCTCCACCGGCCAGCTCGCCCCCACTGCCCCCCCCTCGCCGGCCTGCTCTCCACCAACTGCCCCTACTGCCAGCCTGCTAGCCCCCAACTGTCCCCCCCTGCCTGCCTATCGCCCCTAACCGCCTCTGCCTCGGCCCCACCACCATGGCTTTGTCCAGAAGGACTTCCGGAAGGTCTCCCGATCTAATTAGCGTATTACCCTTTTATTAGTATAAATTACGTTTTTGTATGTTCTTGGATCAGTTTTGGACTCCATTCTTTTCCACTAATCAGTATTATTTAAACGTTATGGACCCATTAGTAGGTTTCAAGGCATCCATGAATTTCCCAAAATTATTTGCATAGCTTTCATCAGATTTGCAAAGAAGTATGAGATCCTGTTAATGGTAAGAATCACTGATTTGTAATAGATAGTTCATATTTAATGGAGTATGTGTTTTGTTTGTTTATAATAGTAGCATATTACAACATGAAACTTCTGAGTTACATTTTGGATATAAACATATAAATTAAGAAAAAATTTCTTTGGTTGTTACACTGAAAAAAACTTCAGTTTATTAAAATGTTTACTTAATTTTCCTAATGAGATATGGAGGATGACATGGAGTCCAAATGAAAAGTTATGTAGTTTACTACTTAGTTGTTTACTTAGAACTGTGTGTGTCAGAAATTGTTGCTTTATTTTTTACAAAGGAGTCCTTTCTGAATCTCAAGAACACACCTGTTGCTAATGCTGACTGTGGAGCAGTGCAATGAAACTTTGTTACCCAAATGTTAGAATTATATGCTTGATAATTTTTATTTTCTATAGGGCCTAAGAATTTAAGATAATATTTGTTGTTCATATGCTTAAAATACCACTACATAAGTTTATAAATGCTTTAGGTTATGATATTTTCAATAAGGGCAGTAATTCAGAATGGATTACGTAGTCATTTTTATTGGTGAAGTTTGTTACTCACTGTTCTTAAGAACTGCTAAATTAATGAACTAATAATTCCAGGGCCAAGGTTGGACTGCTCTTTGGAATTGGGTAGTTTTTACAAGTGCTTGAAACCATACAACACCTTTAAAATGTTCCCAAGAATGCTAGATTTCTCTACTTCTGAAATTGTTTGAAAACCTCACAGAAGTGACTGTTTAGAGCAGTGGTTCTCAACCTTCAGTTCCTCATGTTGTGGTGACCCCCAACCATAAAATTATTTTCGTTGCTACTTCACAACTGTAATTTTGCTACTGTTAATGAATTGTAATGTATATATCTGTGTTTTCTGATGGTCTTGGGCTCTACAGCAGCGGTTCTCAACCTGTGGGTCCCACAGGCTGAGAACCACTAGCAGGGTCGCCTAAGACCATCGGAAAACACAGATATTTACATTACGATTCATTAACAGTAGCAAAATTACAGTTGTGAAGTAGCAACGAAAATAATTTTATGGTTGGGGTCACCACAACATGAGGAACTGTATTAAAGGGTCGCGGCATTAGAAAGATTCAGAAGTGTAACAACCATGGAATGCAGTTATTCTAGAATTGCTCATTGGTGCCTAACTTATGAGTCCTAAATACAATGTCTAGTGCCCTGGAGTAGTCGCCTGAAACAGTTGATCATTTTGGGATGATTTTCCTCTGCACGAGTGATTCAGGGTCTTTGGGTACCTTCTGTATATAGTTCTGCCATCCCCCCAGACTTCAGAGTTCTCTGCTGTCAGCCAGAGAAGAAACAAGACAGGGTGAAGGGTGAGCAAGTCCCCCTCTCTAAACTTCTTTGGTCTCTTTTATTCTCCGTTTATTGACATGGACTAATCACCATCTACATGCGAGGGTGGAGGCTGGGAAATAGGGTTTTTAGCTGACAGTCATTTACCAATTAAAATTGGATACTATGGAAAGGGGGAGCATATACATATTTGAATTTTCTGAATCCTTTTGGATATATATATATATATATATATATATATATATATATATATATATATATATAAAGTCTAAGTGACCTGCTGACCAGCTGGTAGCTGTGACACGCACTGACCACCAGGGGGCAGACGCTCAACGCAGGAGCGGAAACCACAGGCATGGAAACATGGAACAGACTGAGGAATCTCAGAGGGAAGGGGAGGGGAGAGGACAGGAAGAGATTAACCAAAGATCTTATATGCATACTAGAGGCCCAAATGCACAGATTCATGCACTGGTAGGGTCCCTCGGCCTGGCCTGCGGGGATTGGGCCGAAACCAGCTCTCTGACATCCCCTGAGGTGGTCCCAGATTGCAAGAGGGTGCAGGCCAGGCCAGGGGACTGGGCCTCTAGTATTTTATAAAAGATAGTTAGGCTTGTTTTATGACTCAGAATATAAACTGTTGGTAAATGTTCTGTGTGAATGTGAAAAATGTATATTCTATTGTTATTGGGGGGAGTGTGTGGTAAATGTCAATGAGGTTCTGTTGGTTGGGAAAATTGTTTTGGTTCTTTCTGCCTACTTGTTCCTTTAATTATAGAGAGAGCAGTTTTGAAGTCTCTGGTGATAATAGTGGATTTATCTATTTCTCCTTGAAGTTCTGTTGTTCTTTGCTTCATGTATTTTGAAGTACTGTTCATGAACGTTTAGGACTAGCATGTCTTCTTGGTTAATTCATCCCTTTTTCATTATGAGACCCTCTTCATTCTTGGTAATATTCTTTGCTCTGAAACTTGGTCTGATACTAATATAACCATTTTTGACTAGCATCAGCATAGGGTATCTTATCTCATTTTAAAAATATTAACTTGTTTGTATTTTTTAATTTAAAGTAGATTTCTTATAGGCAATATGTATTCGGAGCTTCCATTTAATTTTACAATTTCCCTTGGAAATAGGGGTACTTAGAACATTTTCTTTTTTGAATGTAAGCAGAGTTTATTGGAGCTGTGAAATTACAATGTATACACAAAACTAGAATTCAGAAACACTTTACAGTTATTATCTACATTTTCATTTGTTCATACAACAGTTCTCTTGCTATTGAAGCAAAATGAAAAAAAAAATAAAATGAGAAAAATCTTCCTCCTATCCTATATAATAAAGAGGTAATATGCAAATTAACTCTCATGCCCTCACAAGATGACTGCCTACAACCAGGCCGGCAGGGGGGTTAGTGAGGGACGACCAAATGACTGAACAAGCAGGCTGTGTGGGGCGACCAGGCCAGCAGGGGGGTTAGTGAGGGACGACCAAACGATTGAACAAGCAGGCTGCATGGGGCAACCAGGCTAGCAGGGGGGTTAGTGAGGGATGACCAAATGACTGAACAGCAGGCTGCATGGGGCGACCAGGCTGGCGGGGGGTTATTGAGGGGCCACCAAGCCGGCAGGGGGGGTAGTTGGGGGCAACCAGGATGGAAGGGGAGGGGAGTTGGGGGCAATTAGGCTGGCAAGGGGGGTAGTGAGGGGCGACTAGGCTGGCGGGGGAGAAGTTGGTGGGGGACCAGGCTGGCAGGGGGGGCAGTTAGGGGCAACCAGGCCGGCGGGGGGGGGGGGGAGTTGGGGGTAGCTGGCCGGCAGCGGGGGGCAGTTAGGGGTGACCAGGCTGGCAGGGGGGCAGTTAGGGGCGACTAGGCAGGCAGGCAGGTGAGCGATTAGGAGCCAGTGGTCCAGGATTGTGAGAGGGATGTCCGACTGCCAGTTTAGGCCCGATCCCCGGCAGTCGGATATCCCCCAAGGGGTCCCGGATTGGAGAGGGTGCAGGCTGGGCTGAGGGGACCCCCCTCCCCCATGCATGAATTTTGTGCACCGGGCCCCTAGTTCAAGTCATAGAAGAATTTTAAAAAGATTGGTGCTAATTTCACTGATTGTTGTGCAAAATTCTACATAAATTACAGGAAGAAAATAAAGTCACAGTTCATCCTTCATCTCATACAAGCATTTAATGTAATTATTGATATGGTTAGGTTTATATATGAGTTTTTTAAAATATATTTTTATTGATTTCAGAGAGAAGAGAGAGAGAGAGAAACATTTTATTGATTTCAGAGAGAAAGGGAGAGTGTGAGAGAGATAGAAACATCAATGATGAGAGAGAATCATTGATCTGCTGCCTCCTACACTCCCACAATGGGGATCGAGCCTGCAACCCGGGCATATGCCCTGACTGGGAATCTAACCATGACCTCCTGGTTCATAGGTTGATGCTCAACCACTGAGCCACGCTGGCTGGGATATACATATATACTAATATATATATGTTATACTTGAACTACTTTTAAGATTGTCACTAGGTTTTAAGTAATTTAATTACAATGGGCCTTGCTGTAGTTTTTTTATGTCTCGTGTGTTTTGGTTTGGTCGAATTTCTTAGACTTGTGGTTTTATAGTTTTCATTAACTTTGGAATATTTTGGCAATTTTTGCTCAAAAATTTTTATGTATCTTCCTCTCCTTTGGGAACTCAATTTCTAAGGTATGATATAAAGGGACAATATCTTAAGTATTCAATGATAAGACATGTAATATTTTGAATATAGGGAGGAATGTTGGAGCTTTGGGTTAATTGAGTTGTTGGATTAAAGTAAAATCAGTAGAATCCTCCTTCAGACTTGTAATTGACTGTTGGTTATGTTCAGTCCATGTCAAACTGAAACTAGTTTAGCCATCAGTTTTGACACAGATGCTTGATCTAATAGGACTAAGAAATTTGTGGTTATTTTGTATTTGGATTTAGGAAGCTGCCTCTAATTGCCAGTCTTTAAAAATATTTCACCATAGTTTTATTGCTTTTTAACAAAATACACCCATTTCTTTAATAAAGTTTTATTGCTTTTTAACAAAACACACCCATCTTAATTGTTGCGTGTTCCTGGTGTGTTACATACTGCTAACAGAAAATCAACTTAGCTCAGTAGATTCCTCCATAGAAGAGCTGATTAGAAAGACTGGCTAAACATGATCTTAAGGTATATTTTGATAGACAGTTTCTTTGTTTTGTTAAATAGGATAGAATAAAAAGCATTCACTATTGTCCTCTAGAATAAATTTATCTTCCCTTCATTTTTTGAAGGTTAAAAAAAAAAAAAAAGCAGCCTGGCTGGTTTGGCTCAGTGGATAGAGCGTCAGCCTGTGGACCGAAGGGTCCCAGGTTCGATTCTGGTCAAGGACACATGCCTGGGTTGCAGGCTCGGTCCAACATGCAGGAGGCAGCCAATCAATGATTCCCTCTCATCACTGATGTTTCTATTTCTCTCTTCCTCTCCCTTCCTCTCTGAAATCAATAAAAATATATTTAAAAAAAAAAAGCAAACAAACTTCTGTGATATTTTAGTGTCTCAAAATAGGTTTCTCAGTGAGGAGAATTAGGGCTGTGTGTGATTTTTGCTCCTGAACCTGGGCATTATTAGTGGTAGTCTCTGACTAGACATGAGCCTGTTCAGGAATGTCTGTTGATGAGATGCCATTGTGTACCCTTTTCCTGTTGTCCTAGGTTGGAACTCTGACTAATTAAACCTGTGACTAGTTATAGACTAGTTCTTCCTCATGACTACTTTGACTTCCCTCGGGTCTTTTATTTACTTGTTTAGAATATTTTCCTTCTTTACCCATGTTTCTTATATGGTATTTTGCTTTTCCCACCAAGGGCACTCCATCATAACTTCTAAAAATTCCTCAGAAAGTTATTGGGAAAATCAAATGATCTTCAAAAGATAATGAATATGAAAATGTAAACTATAAAAACTACAATTATAAGTTGTTGATAGTGATAATAATGTATCTGCTTTCTCTTTGGTGGTGTTGCCTTTTTGGTTTAATGGAGTTTAGAGTTTGCATTTCTTGCTGCTTTCCCCAGTGCCTCACCTCGTAGGATCACACTTGTCTGATAATTGTTCAGGTAAATCAAATGATGTTACATGAGTTATAGATTTGACATTATGATAGCTATTTCTTTCCTTTCTTAGGAAAGAGTAAAAGTCACTGGTGATGAATATTATTATTTGCTCCTAAAGATAGAGATCTATTTACTTTTATGTAAATTATCAAAAAGCTCTGGCTTTTTATTTTTATTGACTAGAGGCCCAGCACGCGAAATTGTGTGAGACCCAGAGTCTTGCCTGCCGCCGCGGGACCCATAGTCCCTCCCACTGCCACCGTGGTACCCAGAGTCCCTCCCGCCGCCGCCACGGGACCCATCAATGCACCTCCTGGTGACCAGTCATTTGGTCGTTCCAGCGTTACAGCCACTGGCCTTTTATAATATAGATTTTAGAGAGGAAGGCAGCAGGAGACAGAGATAGAAACATCAATGGTGAGAGAGGATTTTAAGGGCTGCCTCCTGCACACCCCCTACTGGGGATTGAGCTCTCAATCTAGGTATGTGCTCTGACCCTGACCCGGAATCATGCCATGACCTCCTGGTTCATATGTCGGTGCTCAATCACTGAGCCACACCAGTGGCTTTTTAACATGCCTGAACTTTCTTCACTCTTTCCAACTAATCTTTGCCAACTTGGCATTTTAAGGATAGACTTTTATAAAATGCAAATTAAGTTTGAATTGTGATGGGGAATTTCTGTGCATATGCATACATGTGTAAAATAACTCCTTAGCTTCTAAATATTTTTTAAAGCACTGGCGATAGTCAAATTAGTGAGGAAAGAGGAACCCAAGCTTATTTCTATACTATGGAAAAAGTTTTATGTGTTAGTTCCTTTACTGTCAGTTTTCCCACAATGATTCATTGTCATATTCTCAAACAGAGGGGGAAAAATATGTTCTGTGTCCTTCATTTTAATTTATGAATTTCAACTTTAAATAAATTTAAACTATATAGAATAGGTTGTACTTTTACAATTATTCCTAGAATTGTAAGTATCCCAAAGAATCTTTGGGACACAGGTTCAAAGGCTTTTAAATCAGGTTAACAGTTATTTGCCATTCTGCAATCACAAAATTTGGTAGGCCAGAATGATAGAGACTATGTTGTGATCACCTCTTTCATCATATATTATTGCTACTTCTTTATTTCCTGCAGTATAGCATTATTCTTAACTACTGGTCAACCTGTGAAGTTGATATACACAGTTTCATGAATAGAGCAGTGATTTGATTTGCATATTACAATAATTTTTTATGTTTGTGGGTAACTCTTGGTTTTTCTAATTAGCAATGAAAACATTTTTAATGAGATGCGGATTTGTTGGGAGCTCCATTTACTTTTATTTCAATGGTGCCTTCAAGACTTTTCTTAATTCATTTCTTAGTGATTTTACTGATCCAGAATTGAGGATGACAGAATTAAAGAACTCCATGAATCTTTGACCCATCCTTCCTTTATCCTCATATGAAGTATTAGTACCCCATAACTGGAGACTATGTCTTAATTTTCATTTGGGTTACACAGATTTAAGCATATGTTAGTAGGCCTTGAAGAATTACCATCTAGAAGAAAATTATCAAGAGAACCTATAATTTCCTACGTAGATTTTATTCTGAATTTATAATAAAACTAGAGGCCCGGTGCACGAGATTCATGTACTGGGTGTGTGTGGGGGGGCATCCCTCAGCCCAGCCTGCACCCCAAGCTGGCGGTAGGACATCCTTAGTGCTGCCCCTGAGGCGGGAGAGGCTCCCACCACCTCCACTGCGCTCGCCATGAGCCCGGCTTCTGGCTGAGCGGCGCTCCCGCTATGGGAGCACACTGACCACCAGGAGCAGCTTCTGCATTGAGCATCTGCCCCCTGGTGGTCAGTGCGCGTCATAGCGACCAGTCGTTCTGCCGTTGGGTTGATTTTCATATTAGCTTTTTATTGTATATGATTGGGAGAATGGGCTTTATTTTGCTTAATTTTGTTGTCTATTTAAGCAATGTCTTAGGACACCATTCTCTTCCACTGTCCTCCACCTTGAATTATCAGTTTAATTTGAAAACTTTTACCTGCCTGCCTAATTGAGTATGCAAGATTTTGTATGTTCTTACATGTCTACTTAGGTGCATGTAGTAACATTGGCTCTTATAGGAGAAATGCTAAAAGAGATGAGGCAAAGAGGTAAGGAAGAGAGCTTTTTCAGACATTAAAATAAATGATTAAAGTAAAGCTTACAGTATGTTGAATGAATGCTTTGGAATGACCAGTTAATGGGGGAAAATAATGTTCTTTGAGATAAGAGGTAGTTCTAAAATTTACTTAGTGAAAATAGTAGGTTATTTTATAGTCTCCAAAAATGGAGTTCTATGTGATGTGTGTTATAGCCGGTTTTCTTACTTTTTTTTTTTTTTTAAATATATTTTATTGATTTTTTACAGAGAGGAAGGGAGAGGGATAGAGAGTTAGAAACATCGATGAGAGAGAAACATCGATCAGCTGCCTCCTGCACACCCCCTACTGGGGATGTGCCCGCAACCAAGGTACATGCCCTGGACTGGATTCGAACCTGGGACCCTTCAGTCTGCAGGCCGACGCTCCATCCACTGAGCCAAACCGGTCAGGGCAGAATTTTTACTTACTTAAATGGTGGTCATTGTAGTTAAAAGTTTCCAGTTGATTTCCTAATTTGAATTATACATTTTTTCATGTTTATCATGCATTTTAATCCTGTCTTTCCTGAAAAATTGTTGAGATTTACAATGTACCTCTAATATGGAATGCATGAAAAAGGCAGAATGAGGTAGGAAAAGAGTTAAATATTTGTGTAGATATTAAATAATTGCCATCTTAAAATTTTTAGCCCATTTTCTTTTCTTTTAGTGGGCATTGAGGTATTAAAACACTAAAGAGATGGCTATAGATTACCTTTCCAACTGCAATGAAAAATAACACTTCAAGTTCTGAGATAAATTTTGGAGTGATAGCGTATTTGTTGTCTTTTATTTATGGAGCCAGGGAAAGCACATTCCATACTTGCATTTTGGTCCAGAATAAAAGTGAAGTGGGAAAGTCTTGTTAATTTAAATTTAACATGAAATCTAAAATAAAATTGCCGAAGCTTAAATATAGTTTTGAGGAAAGCTGTTGCTTTTATTTTTTTTTCTTCTTCTACCATTGCTCTGGTTGTTTATGGTATAGTACATAAAATTCACAAAGTTAATGTAATGTACCCATTTATTTTATAGTCAAAGCAGTAACAGCCTAAATCTTGCCTGGTGATTTAAAAAATTCCTGAATAAATAAAGTGATGCACAAAAGTCATATAACATTTTATTTTAGGCCATGATCAAACATATTCACTTATGATTATAAAATTAAAATTACTGATTTAATCAATAGTAATAGCTGTCAGTCTTTTCCACTTTCTGTATAGAACAGCATTAGTAATAGAAAATAAGAAGGATAGGTATTAAAAGCACATGCACTGTCAGACATATGAATTGGGAGTTGTTTTAAAGGGAGGAGATAGAAGAAGGCAGGAAAAGTGCAACAATCTAGTTTAAGTTTATATTCTTTCAGTGCTCCTGAGAATAGTTATAACATAATTATAGTGTGCTCATAAAATATGGGACAAAAATATATTATTTGTCAAAGTAGTTGCCTTAAAAAGTTATACATTACAAATTCAGTTGCACCCTGTCCAGTTTTGCTAAGTGGTTAGCGTCAACCCTCAGACTGAAGGGTTGCAGGTTTCATTCGGTCAAGGGCACAAGAGGCTCAGTCCCTGGCCTCGATATATTCTATAATTTTTATAGTAACTTGTATGTTTCAGAACATTTTGAATTGGACTACAATGAAAGATTCCAATCCAGAATGAATTTGACTTTATTCTGCTTTCTTCCTGGTTTTCATCCAGAGCTGATCTAGCTTTTGTAAGGGTTCAAGCTTTTATAATTAAGGCGTCCTTTTAAAGAATATAAAATCATGTCTAATACTTTTGGAAGGTCCCATGCCAACTGTATGGCCCTAAAAGTTGAATTTTACTAGCTTCACATTATAAATCTACCCCTGATTTTATCCTTCTGATGCCTCAAGATACTCAGTGTCCCAGGGGGAATATTCTCTTCAATGTGCTGAATCTTTTTTACCTTAAAACAAATTATCTGTACTTATCTCTCCATCTATATATTTCTTTCTATATATCTACATTCTAGCCCTCTTAATGTGAATACTTGGTTTGGGAAACATTTAGATGAAGTTATAAAACATGGCTAATACTGAAGATAACTGCTTGGGTCTGGGAAGCAGATAATTGATACCGCCCCCCGAATTCTGTACCAGTTGAGTAAATATATAAGGGAATCAGATGGAGATCACAATTTTGGTTGGGTAAAGCTTAATTGGAAAAATTGGCTTAGATGTGTACCCACAATGGCCCTCCCAATACTTTATCTCTGATTAAGATTTATCTAATCAGCCACTGCACTGGACAACTGGAGGCCTCTTTACAGAGCCAGAATGTGGTCTTTTAAGTGTACAGCACAGAGCAGCAGAATTTTGGGCATCTGCAGATAAGACTGGCTGTAAATGAGAAAGAGTCTATGAGACCCTGAACAAAGCATGCCTGGTTTCATCTCCCAAATTCACTAGTCAGAGAAGTCAACCCTTTACTCTCCCACTCCCCAAACTGTGGATGATTAAAAAACCAACAAAACCCAATATATTAAGACTATTAATTATTTGTCATAAATTTTTCTAGAGAGTAGCTAGCTTTTCAATTTGGTTTATGGTATTTTTATGTGTGCTGTAGATTTTGATTTTGATACAGTCAAAATCAGTTATCCTTTAGGCTTTTTTCCTTTGGTAAAATACATATTTAAGTAAAGATACACACACACACACACACACAATTTTATAATGGTATTTTACCTTCATTTATTTCTGTAAGGGCATTCCTTTCTTTATATAAATCTAGTTTCTGACATGTATCACTTTCATATCTGTGAAGAATTTAACATTTCTTGCAGGGCAGGTCTATTAGTACGGATGATAAGTTCCCTCAATTTTTGTTTTTCCTGGAAAATCTTGACTTGTCCTTCACCTTTGTAGGGTCATTTTGCAGGATACAGAATTCTAGGTTGGAGGTATTTTTTTCTTTCAACACTTTTTTTTCTTTCCACACTATTTCCCTTCAGTGTCTTCTTCTTTGTACTGTTTCTGAAGCAAAGTCCTATGCAATTCTTAAGGTTGTTCCTCTTACATAAGATATTTTTCCCTCTGGCTTCTTTCAAGACTTTCTCTTTCATTGATTTTCTGTAGCTTTAATATGATATGCCTAAGTGTAGTTTTTTTCCAGTGGGTATCCTGCTTGATCGTCTCTGTTCTTCATGGATCTGTGGTTTGGTGTCTCTCATTTATTTTGAAATATTCTTAGCCATTATTGCTTTAGACATTTCTTCAGTTCTTTTCTCCTGATATTCCCATTATACATGTATACACATGCTATATCTTTTGTAATTGTCCCACAGTTCTTGGATAGTCTCTGGGGTTTTTTTGTTTTGTTTTGTTTTAAATTATTTTTCCTTCTTGCTTTTCAGTTTGGGAAGTTTCTATGGACATATCTTAGAGCTCACTGATTTTTTTCTCCATTGTGTCCATTCTACTGATGAAATCAAAGGCATTTCTGTTACAGTGTTACTGATTTTTGTCATTTTCTTTTGATTCTTTCTTAGGGTTTCCATGTCTATGCTTACATTGCTTACATTATCCACCTATTTTTGCATGGTGTCCACTTTTTCCATCAAAGCCCTTAGCATATTAATCATAGTTTTTGAATTCTCAGTGTGGTAATTGTGAAAATCTTTGTCATATATGAGTCTGATTCTCATGCTTGCTTTGTCTCTTCAGAAGAGACATGGGGATTTTTTTTTTTTTCATTTTAGCATAGATTGTAATTATTTTGTTGATAGTTGGACATGATGTGTTGAGTAAATGGAACTCGGCAAATAGGTCTTTAGTGAGGGTTTTATGTTATCTGGTTAGGGGCTAGGCTGTGTTTGCGGATTGTTGTAACTGTGGTGTCAGAGGCTAAAATTACCTGTAGTGTGCTTGTTGTCTTTCAGTTTCCTTAGCTAGTTCCTGGGGCTCATAGTTTTTTCAGCTGTACCCTCTTGTTATATAGGAGACTTATTGATAGTAGGTAAGATGTGGAGGAAGAGGAAGCATTCTATAATCCTACTAGAGGCCCAGTGCATGAAATTCTGGATGGGTAGGGTCCCTAGCAGCTGCAGGCTGTCAGTTGGGGCCTTCCTTTGTTCTGCACCACCCCCTGCTGGTCAGCGCACATCATAGCGAGTGATAGAACTCCCAGTCAGTCGAACTCCCGAGGGGACACTTTGCATATTAGGCTTTTATATATATAGATATATAGATGATTAGCTCTCTGTCTTTTAGTGAGCCTGTGTCCCATGGCTGTGACTTTCCTGAGTCCTTCTTAGTCCCCTTCCCCCACAACACTTACTTAGGTGAGACAGGAAGGATAGAGAGGACCAAAGTTAGGTATTTCCTTAACCAGATTGGTTAACCTTTGGGAAAACAATTTCCTTTGAGGGCAGGACTTGGCTATGGAAAACAGAGAGAGCTCCCGGCTATTTCAAAATGGTTACTTCCTCCCATTCCCACACCTCTTTGTTGGAAGTATGAGGGGATTTTCTCAGATCTTCTTAGTGTGAACCTGTTGGTACATCTGAATATAAAACCCAGGAAAGTCTCCCTCCCCAAGACTGCCCATTTTCTGAGCTAGTCCACACTTAGCTTTCAGTAATTCATCAATTATAGTTTAAGTGGTCTTAGGGGCACTGGAGTCAACTGTGAATTTTTGCTTCTTGTAAGCTGTGATTCCCTGTATTCGCCCATCACTCCAGTTCTCAGGCTAGCAGTTTTTCTTAGACCTCAGTTCTCTGATGGATTTGTTAATTTTCAGTTCAGCTTTTTTCTTATTGTGAGGATGGTAACAATGACCTCTATATTCTTACATTAAGACCAGAAACCCTTAATAATATTTTATAAGTTGTCACATAATTTTATTGTTACTTTTATTTTTCAGTTCATCTGGAATTTAGGTTTGTAGGGATATTGGTAATAGGGTATGTTCTGGGCCATCCTGTTGCACTGCTTTGTCTAACAATTCTTGTGTTAGGATTACACTAACTTTCAATTCTTATAGTGTTACTAGAGGCCTGGTGCATGAAATTTGTGCACTCGGTCGGCGGGGGGCGGGGGAAGGTGGTCCCTCAGCCTGGCCTGTACCCTCTTGTAATCCGGGGGCCTACAGTACCTAAGACAGTAGTTCTTAAATTCTAAAAGATTTTCAAGTGCTTTTGTTGAAATTTTTAGGAACATACTCTCATTTACTATTATTTTTGTTTCTTCCTATACCATATTGTATTGCATTGGCTAGATTTCAAAATTATACTTATTTTCTGCTGGATTTTTACATTGGGCTTCACTGGTAAGAGGAAAATTAGCTACAAGTGTGTGTGTGTGTGTGTGTGTGTGTGTGTGTCCTATATAATAAAAGCCCAATATGCTAAGTTTCCGGTCATCCATTCAATCAATCAAAGCATAATATGCTAATGGTATGCTAAGGCCGCTCAACCACTCGCTATGATGTTCACTGACCATCAGAGGGCAGGCAGGCGACTGGTTGACCAGTTGCTATGACGTGCACTGACCACCAGGGGCAGGTGCTCCAATGGTAGGTTAGCTTGCTGCTGGGGTCCAGCTGATCGGGACTGAATGAGACGGGCTGGACACGCCCTGGAGCCCTCCCCTGGTCCCTCCCTGGCTGGCCAAACTCCCGCATCCCTCCCTGGCCCTGATCGTGCACAGGTGGGGTCCCTTGGCCTGGCCTGCACCCTCTCACAATTTGCGACCCCTTGGGGGATGTCAGAGAGCCGGTTTCGGCCCGATCTCGCAGGCCACGCCAGGCCAAATTCGTGCACTGGGCCTCTAGTATATATATATATTATACATAGACGTATATATGTATGTGTGTGTATGTGTATATATATTCATATTTGACTTCTCTAATTTATGGTATCAAAATTAATCATTGACATGTAATGAGTGTTTTTACCATGTTTTGGGAATTTTAGTCAGTATAAATGAATCATCTCACTTAATCTCCACAACCTCCTAAGACAGTTGTCAGTGTTATCTCTTTTTATAGATGAGTGGTAAATTGTCTTAGGCTAAATAATTTGCTTGCTTAAGGTCACATAGCTTAGGAAGTAGCTCAAACCTAAGTTTTTAAAATTTTGCATTTTGCATTTAACCTTTCTTTTATATTACCTCCTATAGCAGTGCTGCGACCCTTTAATACAGTTCCTCATGTTGTGGTGACCCCCAACCATAAAATTATTTTTGTTGCTACTTCATAACTGTAATTTTGCTACTGTTATGAATCGTAATGTAAATATCTGTGTTTTCCGATGGTCTTAGGCGACCCTGTGGGTTGACCCACAAGTTGAGAACTGCAACAAAAATAATTTTATGGTTGGGGGTCACCACAACATGAGGAACTGTATTGAAGGGTCGCGGCATTGGAAAGGTTGAGAACCACTGTCCTATAGCAATAGAAAAGATGAACTTTAAGCTACTCAGATGAATTTGATTCTAGGGTGTGCATTTATACCAAGGAAGTGTCACTCTAGAATTGAATAGATTAATACCATAAAATTCAGATTGAACTTTTTTGCAAACTGATATTTCATTGTTTAAGTAGACTTATCAAAACTGTATGTTTGTTTTTAAAGGAGGCAATATTAAGCCTGCTCTTACCTCCCTTTCTCTCTTCTTTTCACGGGTATTTATTAGGAGTTATAGTCACTATTGAATATCTAAATGTGTCAAAAATTTTTAAGTGAGATATATATGGAATTAATTGTGGGGGTACAAAGAAGTTAATATTTGATTGTGAAGAACAATGTATAGTTAGCTTTTTGAAGAACTTCAGGTGTTAACTCCTCTGTAGTTTAAGTTTAGTATTCATTCTTTCTTATTTCTGATGACTTTCATGACTTTAAGATGATGTCAGTTTTACTGTGACTTAAAGAGAATGAATAATAAAATAATAGAATATTTTATTTGAAAGGAGTCTTGAAGGATATTTTACTTAGGTTCCCTCCCAACGTAGGAATATTTTCCTCTCTGACAGTTTTTAGCATGCTATTTGTGGAGAAAGGGTTCATTTTTTATTCCTAGCCACAGTCTTTCATGGTTTTCTTAACTCGGCATTACTCTTATATATTTCTTGTCAGATTTCCTTTCCTTCTATCTTGGGTATATATATCCCTTTCAAATCTGAGCCAATCAATTTTAGTATTGTTATATTGTTTACTTTGGGTATCTTTATCTTCTGCATTGGTACCTTCTCTTCCACCTGTCTTACACTTATTTCAGTAACTTAAGTAAAAACTATAAATCCACACTTACACTTTAGATATTAACTATGTAGTAATTCCTTTAAAATGTTATTTTATTTTTGTCATTGTCCTTTGTTACATGTGAATTCAAACTGTTGCAGAATTTACCAGGCGACTGAAAAACACACAACAGGTACTCAGAAGATTCAGGAAAAACCCTTTATTTGCAGATGTACTAGTATGGTGACTCAGGGGAGTCCGTTTCCAAAGCCTGAGTGGTGAATATGGATGAAGCTTTCCCTTTATACCCTTAGTTTCTTTGTCCTCCAAATATGGATCAGGCTTCTGGACTTTTCGTGGGCTTTGCAGCGCCCCCCTCCCGCCCCCACGAGTTGGGATGGGGGAAGTAAGATTTCACTCAGAGGCTTGGCCTGTCTGGTGCCAGTGCTGCCAACCCCCCTCGGGGGATTATGTATGGTTCATGGTTTATGGCCTCTGTAAAATGGGAGAATTCCGGAAACAGGTTCTACAAGGCAGGATAGGCATCACAGATAAGAATGGAGTTAACTATGAGCTAGCAAGAGTGTGCATCAGAATGCAGGTTACAGGCACAGATTCAGATAGCTAGTCCCCCCCAAATGTCTTATTTTCCCTTTTAAAACAACAATCATTCTCTGATATCTAATTAGATGACTTGTTAAATGTTTTTAGCTTTGATGCCTTGCTCTGTGAAGTTACTGTAACATTAATACTCTGAAATCCTCTGGAAGGAAAGATAAGGTTGATTTCTTCTGGTCAAAAGAAAGATGCATTGGTAGAACGGTATATAAAGTATATTCTGTTTTATGTTTGAAGATGGATTGTATCTAGAGACATATTTTTTCAGGAGTTCTGTTCTAAGTTAATGAGAAGTTGGGCGGGCTTATTTTCTTTCAGAAGTAAACAGCCTGAAAATTTGAAATTAAAGTGTACATAGACTTTTCTGTATGAGAATGGAGTTATTTTCTAGACTCAATTAAAGCATTGTTGCTTAATATTTTAATTAGAATCTTCTTTCCCAATACTTAACATATCAATCACTTTTAATTAAGTTGCTATGAATAGTTCCTTCTGCCCATTCATCTTCAGCTTTTTTATTCTCTTCCCAATTGAGGTTTCTATATTGGTTCTCTTTGACAGTGTTTTTTTAGGGCTGGGGAAACAAGGACTTCCTGCATAGCTTTTGTGATAGCCCAGTTATGAAAAACAGTGGGATAAATGTTCACATGTTTTAACTTTCTTTTATCGCCTGGGGTGGGGCGGATTAGTTTAAAAAAAACACACAAACCCAAAATGGTGAATGTTGGCAAGTGTTCACTTATTTCTTTGGTCTCATTCACCTTGGCTCAGTTCAGTAACTGCTTATGAGTAAGCTTTTCACAGTCTTAGAAATAAGGCGTTGAGAATAATGTGTGGGTTGGATTAGTATCCACCTCACAGAGGTGTTGGATGGATTAATTGATTCTTAGAGAGCCTAGGAAATGTCAAAACAGTATAAATGCAAGCTACTATTATGATAAAGTAAAAGCTGCTTTTAAGAAAAAAAGTAATTCAAGCTGGTAGGAGAAACTTCCTTTAAGGGAAAGACTGGATTTGAGTTTCTATATGGTCTTTCATTAGTACTTGAACACATGTATAACTTAAGTGTGTTTTTTTTAAATAAATATAGTTGTAAAGTGTTTATGCAAAGGAATTCAATTTAAATTTCTTGCCATATAAAATGTGTAGGAGGGCTCTTAAAGTTTGCTTTAAAACTTGATCTTTTCTTATTGATAGGATGAACAATTTTCATTATCATTTGGACATTTATTTCCATTAAGGACAAGAATTAAATGTAAGTATTTAGGAAAAATAAATGTTTCTTCTCACACTTATTTCAGGCTACAGACTAGTTGCAGCTACCAGTATGTACAATAATCAGTTATAAAAAGGTGTTTCCATTCCTTCCAGTTCTGTGGCCTATCTCTTTTACCTCATCAGTTTGCTTTTGTGGTGGGAAATTTAATTTGTTTGAGCTGAAGAATGTCAGGATGACTTAGAGAATAGTTAGGTTGTGTTGTCCCACAATAAAAGCAGACTACTTAATTTTTTTTACTCCATATCATGTATGTGTTTATGTTTTCTCTTCGTGGAATACTGACTCAGATTTATACTGTTAGGATCTTTAGAGCCAGGGTTCTCAATCTTAGTTATTGTTGGCATCACCTCTGAAGCTTTCAAAAATGCTGTGTCTGGATCCCATGTTCTAAACATTGATTTGGGGTGTGGCTGGGGCCTCAGTTCCCTACGTGATTCATTTGTGCAGCTAAGGTTGAAATCCTTGGTTATAGAGATTTAGACTGAACCTACACAGATCAAATGCACATTAACATTTTCTTATTAGCTCCTGAAATTTATGGTGATAGTTACAAGAGTAATATATCGTGAGTATTTTAAATTATGTTTTTTAGTTTACCATGGTCACTATAAAACAAGCATCGTTAATGATACTATATTTTAAAGTTTTGTTTTTTTTTTTACCAAATTTGTTCAGAAGACCAATTATTAAAAGGCTTAATAATTCACTGTCTTTAATGGTGAGCTGTTATTTTCTTCAAAATATAAAAAATTACGGGGCGGGGGCGGTGAGTGGAGGTGGAGAAGCGTATAGAGGAAATAAATGGTGATGGGGAAAAAATAAAGCAAAGAAAAAAATATAAGAAATAACAATGTGGGTACAGAAATACTATTTTTTTGGTTAGCTACATCACATATAATTCAGGGGCTGAATAAAGTATCATCCATTTCCTACTGAAAATATTTTCTTCACAAGATGTTTTACAAATCCATTTGCATTCTAGTCATTTTTCTCCACATTCTTAAAACTGGACCAGAGATTTTTGAAGTTGCATATGCAAATATTATTAAAATAGATTCATTACTCTAATAATTACTATTTACAAAGCTGCATGTTCAATAGCTTCTTTAGGTGACATCACATGTTATTCTTAAATTCAGAAGGCTGTGGTGGGAAGTTCAATTAGATTTAAACTGATATTTAATGTTCTAAGAGTAATTGATGTCACTTGGAGAAAGGCTGGTTACTATATGTATTTCAGCATAATTGGGTATGAAAAATTAAACCAAAATTCTCATGACTTAAGAATACATTGTAAGTTAAAAAAGCTGCTCACATACCAACCGAGAACACATGTATAACTTAAGTGTGTTTTTTTTAAATAAACACACTTGTGGCCCAAGTGTCTGTAATAAGCTGTAGAACTGAAAAAGAAAAAAAAAAAGATATTAAGGATAATTTTTAGAAGCATCTCCATGGACAGTTGACTGATCCAGGCTGATTCTTGGCAAAATCATAATCATCGTTTGTATTTGGTGCAGGCGAGTGTTTGGAATCTTTCCTACTCAGTCTCTAGTGCTATGACACTGTTCCTCTCATTTACCTTCTAGAAAGTACCCGGATTTGCCTTCCAATGATATGTATAATATTTCTAAACTATTTTTTTTCTCCTCTTGACCAAAATTTTTCTTTGCCATAGAGCTTTCATTGTGAGTAGGATGTGGGGCTTGGTGAGTTGAGAGACTGACAAAGCAATTTATACCATATCTTCCCTAACCATATACTTACCATATAGCTTGAGGTGTCATTAAATATTAATATTCCACATTTATAATAACACAGATACATCAAAGCCTCTGGTACTTCTCACTGGACTCACTTTCACCCTTTCACAGGTAACTGTTGTTTATCTTTTCCAGGAATTTTTTCACGAACCAAATCAATCTCTTAAGTAATAAATAAAAATGAGTGAAATTGGGGAAGGAAGTGTTTATGAACAGAAACTTGATACACCACTTAGAGGTATGAGAAGTAATAAAACCAATTCTGCATCTAGGTTTTTTTCATCCTCCTATATCTGAATGTTCAGTAATGATTGTTCAAAGACTTTCCTGTTAAAAATTGTTAAAAGCTTCCAAACCTAGGCTATAAGGGGACACAAAGGATCAATTCTACTTTGTTAAAATCTATTAAGGTGGGTCAAAATGTGATTATGGTTTGTTGACAAGGAACCATTGGATGAACAGGATTCAGTGTTTATGGGACTAGGTTGTGGGCAGGAACAGTGAACAGTGCCAGCACCACCGAAACCAGCCAACTCTTTTATCTTTTAGTAATCCTCTGTCAAATAAGAGATCAATCTCTTTAAATTTTAGATAATGAATAGAATTCAGCTAGACTTTAATTTACAATGCACAGCTAAAATAGGTTATTGTTGATTAGATTACTGTGGTTCTTGATGCTATTTGGTTCACATGAAAAGTGCTTAAGTAATGCCAAAGAGGGTGGAACAAAGATTGTAAGTCATAAATCTTTTTAGAGTAAAAAATAGAAATAAAATTATTTCAGAAATAATGAAATATTTTGTATTATTTCTAAGAAAAATCAAGTGTTTGGGGGACTGTTCTTCTGGGGCATTACTTTAGTTATTTATCTGTGGAAAATGAAAAAGGATTTATGAATGGGGTGGACACAGAGAATTCCTACTTAAAGCTGAGGCAATGAGTAACCTGCTTTCCTCTCCACTCCTACCCACCTCCCCCATCTCTCTAAGAAGAAATAAGCTTTCCTTCATTGATAAGGTAAGGTAAGGTGTTAGTGTCATACTCAGTATATTTTAAGCAACAACAAAACAACCTTTTTCTTACTCCACTCTTCTGCCTTCAAAATTAGTTTCCCTCTGTCAGTGACTCCTTAATATTTCCCTATCTCTTAGGCTTGAAAACTCTAAGAGTCATCCTGGATTCTTTTTTTCTTTATATATAGTCAATCACCAGACTCTCTAGGTTCTACCTTTTGTTTCTTCTAGGCTTCTTTTAAGTTCTTAGTTTATTAATCCTCTCATGAAAAATCTGTACAGTCACCACAGATAAAGTCACGGAAGGATCTTTACTCCTATTGTCCAGTCTCCAGCTCGCTTTTTGGCAGCATGAACCTTGGCCTTTGCCGGACCCCTCACTTTCTTTGTTCTGTTCTTGCCTTCCTTTCTATTTTTTTGAGGTCTTCTTCTCATGCGGCCATGTTTTGCAAGTCTGTGTTTGTGTTCATTTTTCTTTGTATAATCCAAGGAATCATAAATCATGCAAAGCCAGTTGTGTTGTCACCACCAAAGTGGGTTCTGAATCCAAACACAAAGATGACATCTGGTGTGGCCTTATACATTTTGTCTAGTTTTTCCTGAATTTCTGTCTTAGGTACTGTTGTCTTCCCAGGGTGAAGGACATCAATGACCACATATTTCCACTGAAGTAGTCTGTTGGTCATGAACTTCCTGGACAGTTACTGTATCAGTGAAGCTAAGCTTTACATTTTGTAACAAGCATGAGATATTGAAGGTTTCTTCCAGCTTTAAAATACTATGATGACCTTTAAGATCTAAAATTAAATGTAATGTTAAAGTCTTGTTGAAGAACTATAAACAATAAATTTTTAACAAAAAGTACTGATCAGATTCATCAAACTAAAAAGATTCTAGCCCGGCTGGTGTGGCTCAGTGGTTGAATGTCAATCTATGAATCAGGAGGTCAGAGTTTGATTCCTGGTCAGGGCACATGCCCAGGTTCTAGGCCTGATCCCCAGTGTGGGGGCATGCAGAAAGCAGCCGATCAATGATTCTCTCTCATCATTGATGTTCCTGTCTCTCTCTCCCTCTCCTTTCCTCTCTGAAATGAATAAAAATATAAAAAATAAAAATAAGATCTTATTAGATTCTAAAAATTCAGAAAAATACATTAAGAACTTTGTATTTAGTGTAGTCTTAGTATTAATATTACATATGCATCACTGAATATTAATGTGGTTTAAATGTGCAGGTCTTTCTGAAGAAAGAACTTTGGGTTCTTAGTGAAGAAAGAAGAGAAAATTTATCATCTTATCAACCAGTATCTGGGCAAGTGGGATCCTTCAGCTCCTGAACCTGGTCCCCAAAGATAAAAATTTTAATTCCTAATTTTATTTCTGAAGTCTTCTTAGAAAGGATTCAGAAGTTACCTTCAAAGATTTTCTGTTATTTATTTCCTTTGGGGATCATAAATTGTGAAGAGAGACTCTATAGCTTGGTCTCACGCAAATACTGTAAAATTAAGAAAAAATTATTTGATAGTGGAAAAAGATGTCTGGGAGAGTGGATAAGCATAAACAAAGTTTTGAGGACAGATAGCTTTTGAGGTAAAGTGAGAGGTAAGTTTGAGTATATAAATTAGAAAATATTAAGTGCCAGAATGATATAAAAGTATTTGACCTAATGATTTAAAAAATGAAGTTTAGTGAAAATTGACATGTTTTTCTAAATGACATCTTGATATTTAGGTGTGTGTTTTTTTTTGTTTTTTTGTTTTTTTGTTTTTTTTTTTAATGGTGAAAAGCATAATTGCTTGAAGGCTAGACAGGGTATGGTGAGCCTTCAAATGTTAAAAGGCTTTATTTTTTTCCCCTACAACCATTAACTCAAAAATAGTCATGAAACAACAACTGTGTATATTGGACATTCTGCTATCTTTGTGTTGCTTTCAGTATAAGTTTAGCTTCGAAAATGAAGATTTATTCCTTTGGCCTATTTCCAGCATTCACACTGCTAGTTTCCACTTTCTATGAAGCCAGCACCTGTTATCTCTTATAGCCTTCTAAATTTTTATGTAAGTTAATAATTTGTTTCCCTTGAGCACCAGCTGCAAGCACCAGGGGTCTGACTAACTTTCTGAAAGGAGTACATATTTGAAGTTCTCTTGAGGGAGAATGAATTTGATCAAGAATTTTAAGAATGGGGGAGAAACCAAGATGGCGGCATAGGTAAACACCTAAACTGCTGCCTCGCACAACAGTTTCAAAACTACAACTAAAAGACAGAACGGACACCATCCAGAACCACAGGAAAGCTGGCTGAGTGAAAATTCTACAACTAGAAGGAAAGAGAAAAGCTCACAGAGAATTGGAGGTACGGCAAAGGGTCTTTGTGCGCGCAGAGAGGAAGGGCAGCTGAGAGCCTGGCTGACTTTCTCTGGCGGAAGGGGGAAGGAAGCCCCCGACCGCACTGAACCCCAGTTCTGACTGCACTGAACCCCAGTTCCAGGCGAGCCCCTGGGGACCCACGCTCTTGTGGGGGGAGTCTGGACTCTTGGGCGGAGACTCGGGAGCCGGGGAAGGCGGAGGACTGAAGGCACGCACGTGCGCGCAAGGGCAAGGCTGACGGGAAGCCAAGACTGAGACTCCACCCCATCCAAGCTGAGCACAGAGGCTATTGCAATTTGGCAAGTCTAATCCTATAAGGCTGTCTCCAGCACCGAACTTCTCCCAGCATAGACACAGCTGATCCTTACAGCCAACTGGCCTGGAGGTCAATTCTTCCCAGTGATACCAACAACAATAAAGACTTAATTACAACAAGGCTGTACACACAGTCCACAAAGGGGTGCACCAAGAGTGTCCACCTCAGGTTAACTGGGGAGGCAGACCCACTGGGCCATATTGGAAACCTAGCACACAAATCTACCATACCAACTCAGGGAAGCAGTGAAAATGCGGCGTCAAAGAATCAGATCACAAACGAAAGAAATGGAGGAAAACAAACGACTGGATATAGAATTCAAAACCACGGTTATAAAGCTTTTTAAGAATATCCTAGAAAAGGCCAATAAATATAAAGAGACCCTTGAAGATATGAAAAAGGACCAACTAGAAATTAAACATACACTGACTGAAATAAAAAATACTATACAGAGACCCAAAAACAGACAAGAGGAACACAAAAATCAAGTCAAAGAATTGAAATACAAAGAAGCAAAAAACACTCAACCGAAAAAGCAAAAAGCAAAAAAAAAAAAAATCCAAAAAGTTGAAGATAATGTAAGAAGACTCTGGGACAACTTCAAGCGTACCAACATCAGAATTATGGGGGTGCCAGGAGAAGAGAGAGAGCAAGATACTGAAAACCTATTTGAAGAAATAATGACCGAAAACTTCTAGTCACATTTCAAGTGCTTAATAGCTGCACGTGGCTAGTAGCAACTGTTGATGGGGTAGAACATTTTCATTGTTGCCGTGTTATATTAGACAATGCTGCTCTATGGTAGTGGTTTTCAGTATTTATCCCCCAATTAGTAGAAACCGTTAGTCGTGAAATTTTAAACTAAAAGGTAGTAAGATGCAGAGATGTTCTTCAGGAGACCCACAAATCACTCTACTTAACCTTCCCATGGCCCTCAGAACATAGGGCCTTTATATCCAAAGTTGGGAAGTGGCCATTACTTTTCTTTTAAACCAACTAATAATTATAGAAAGAATTATAGCAATAGCAAAATCTATAAATAGGATAAGCACCACAGAAATATTTGATTGAGATAGATGCTGAAACCATTGAGTGAAAGATTTTAAATAGGATATGGAGAAATTTTATCCAAATGATCAAACAACTTTATAGGATGAGCTAATATTATTTTTCTTGATGTGATGTATCACAAAGAATAGTACAACTTCACTTAAGTTGTACTTCTGCCAGTTTAAAAAAAAAATTTAATCTAGACACAACCAAAGTCAGATAGGAAATCTGCAAAACATTTGGCTTGGAACCTTAAAAAATACAGGTATCTTGAAAGACTAAGTAAATAGTCAAGAAAATTAAAAGAGACTAAAGAGACATGGCAATTAACTGTTTTGTGCTAGTTTCTTCATTGGGTCTTAGATTGGAGGTGAAACATATAAATGACATTGCTGGAATGGTTGAAGAAATTGAGAACGGATGGTATAAATAACAACAGCAACAACAACAACAATAGATTTTCTGAGTGTGATCATTGTATTGTGACTATAGAGGAAAATATCCAGGCTCTTCGGTCGGCACATGCTGATATATTTAAGGAGACAAATGTCAGGATGCTGCAAGTAACTTTCACGTGGTTCAATCCAAAAAAACCCCATACCCTCTGTGTGTATGTGTGTGTGTGTGTGTGTGTGCGCGCGTGCGCGTGCGCGCGTATATGTGTGTGTGTGTGTGTGTGAAGAGAGAAAGCAAATGTGGCAAACTGTTAACAGTAAGTCAGTCTAGGTCCCCCCCCCTTTTTTTTTGTAATGTCTAAGATTTTTTCACTCCCCTCCAAGAACCAGTTTTGCCCCACTGAAATGGAATGAGCTAGATGCAGGATGTAAGGGTTTTATTGTAGTTTCTTTCAACTTTCTTTGAACTTTGAAAATTTCCAAAAATAAAAAGTTGGAGTAAAAGATGTGACTCCTTATTCCATCGTCCTAGTAGACAATTCCAGGAAATACCCCTTCATCTTTTCTTCTATATGACTGCAGTGGAATGGATTTGTCAAGTTTCTGTAGCCCTTTCAAAAGAAGATGTTGAGCTGAACCTTGGATAAGGAGTTGTATGTAAGTGACTGAACCAACTACCGTAGTAGGAGGACAGGAATTTCAGACAAAGGAAACAACATAATAAAAGCATTTTAGTAGTTTACTAGTATATGTTTTAATATTTATTTCATCCAGACTTTATTCACAGTGGATTATTCAGATTCATTCTTTCCTTTTATGGCAAATTGGAATGCATATTAAAAATATTTGCATATATCAGTTCTCTTAATAGCACTTGTCACTGATAGATGCTCTGAGTATCTCAGCAGGTAGTTGCCTGTGTCTGCCTTTAAAAAATTTTTTTATTGTTGACAGCATTACAGATGTCCCTCATTTTCTCCCCCTTTGCCTCCATCCACACAGCTCCTGCACCACCCTAGGCCCTCACCACTCTATTGTCTATGTCCATGGGCTATGCATATATGCATCTAAGTTCTTTGATTAATCTCCTTCCATCATCCCCTCCCCTATGAGATCCTTCAGTCTGTTCCATGCATCCATGCCTCTGGACCTGTTTTGTTCGTCACTTTATTTTGTTCATTAGATTCCACATTTAAGTGAGGTCATGTTTTATTTGTCTTTCTCAGACTGGGTTATTTCTCTTAGCATAATAATCTCTAGGTTCATCCATGCTGTTGCAAAGGATAAGAGATCCTTCTTTTTGTTAATCCTCACCTAAGGATATTTTTTCCATTGATATTTTAGAGAGAGTGGAAGAGAAGGAGAGAGAAAGAGAGATACACACACATTGATGGGAGAGAGACACATCTATTGGTTGCCTCCTGTAGGCACCCCAACTGTGGCAGGGATTAATCCTGTAATTCAGGTATGTGCCCTTGACCGGGAAGTAAATCCCAGACCCTTTGGTGCATGGGTCAACCCTAACCACTAAGCCACATTGGTCAGGGGGAGAGACTTTTAAAAAAAATACATATATATATTTTTATTTCAGAGAGGAAGAAAGAGAGAAATATCAGTGATGAGAGAAAATCATCAATTGGCTGCCTCCTGCACACCGCACACTGGGGATTGAGCCTGCAACCCAGACATGTTCCCTGACTGGGAATCGAACCGTGACCTCCTGGTTCATAGGTCAGTGCTCAACCATTGAGCCATGCTGGCTGGATGAGAGCCTTATTTTTTACAGCTGCATAATATTCCATTGTGGAAATGGACCACAGCTTTTTAATACACTCACCTACCGATGGGCGCTTGGGTTGTTTCCAGATCCTTGGTATTGTAAATAACGTTGCTATGAACATAGGAGTGCATATATTCTTTCTGATTCTGGATTCTTAGGTTATATTCCCAGGAGTAGGATTTACTGGGTCAAATGGCAGTTCCATTTTTAATTGTTTGTCTTCTTGGTGTTGAGTTGTATGAGTTCTTTATATATTTTGGAAGTTAACCCCTTATCAGATGTATCATTGGCGAATATGTTCTCCCATACAGTGGGTTCCCTTTTCATTTTGAAGATGATTTCTTTTGCTGTTCAGAAGATTTTTAGTTTGATGTAGTCCCATTTGCTTGTTTTTTCCCTTTGTTTTTTCTTTCCCTAGGAGATGTATGAGTGAAAATTCTGCTATGTGAGGTGTCTGAGATTTTACAGCCTATGTTTTCTTCTAGGCTTTTTATGGTTTCATGACTTATATTTAAATATTTTTTTATCCATTTTGAGTTTATTCTTGCGTATGGTGTCAGTTGGTGGTCTAGTTTCATTTTTTTTGCATGTACCTATCTAATTTTCCCAACACCATTTATTGAAGAGACTGTCTTTATTTCATTGTATGCTCTTGCCTTCTTTGTCAGATATTAATTGACCATAATGGCATAGGTTGATTTCTGGGGTCTCCGTTCTGTTCCATTGATCTTTATGCCCGTTCTTGTGCCAGTGCCAGGCTGTTTTGATTACAATGGCTTTTTACTATAGTTTGATACCCAGTATTGTGATCCCTCCAACTTGTTTCTTTTTTTTCAAGATGGTGTGGCTATGCAGGGTCCGTTTGGGTTCCACATAAATTTTTGGAGTATTTGTTCTAGATCTGTGGATATTTTAATGATGATAATTTTTCTAGTACATGAACACAGTATATGCTTCCACTTGTTTGTATTTTCCTCTATTTCCTTTTCAATGTTCTGTAGTTTTTAAAGTACATGTCTTTTATTTCCTTGGTTAAGTTTATTCCTAGGTATCTATTTTTTTTGTTGTTGTTGCAATAGTGAATAGGATTTTTGGTTTATTTAGTTTCTCTTTCTGAGATTTCATTATTGGTGTATAAAAATGCCATTGATTTCTGGATGTTAATTTTGTATACTGCTACTTTGCTGATTTCATTATTAAATCTAGTAATTTTTTGGTGGTGCCTTTAGAGTTTTCTATGTACAGTATCATGTCATATGTGAATAATGAGAGTTTTACTTCCTCCTTTCCAATTTAAATGCCTTTTATCTCTTCTTGTCTGATTGCTGTGGCTTGGACTTCCAGTACCATGTTGGATAATAGTAGTAAAAGCTGACAACCTTTCTTGTTCCTCTTAAGGGAAATGCTTTTCGTTTTTGCCCATTGAATATGATGTTGACTGTAGGTTTGTCATATATGGCCTTTGTTATGTTAATCCTTCCATTCCCATTTTACTGAGACTTTTTATCAAAAATGGGTCCTGGATTTTGTTGAATGCTTTTTCTGCATCTATTGATATGATCATGAGATTTTTATCCTTCATTTTGTTTATGTGGGGTAAATCACATTTACTCATTTGCGAATATTGTACCAGCCTTGCATCCCTAGAATAAATCCCACTTGCTCATGGTTTATGGTCTTTTTAATATTTTGTTGAGAATATTAGTATCTATGTTCATCAGGGATTTTCTTTCTTTGTAATATCTGTATCTGGTTTTGGAATTAGGATAATGTTAGTGTCATAAAAAAAAAAGAGCATGGAAATCTTTCTTCCTCTTGAATTTTCTGGAATAGTTTGAGGAGAATAGGTGTTAGTTCTTCTTTGAATGTTTGGCAAAACTCAAGTCGTCCAGTCCAGGACTTTTGTTTGCTGGGTGTTTTCTGATTACTGCCTCAGTTTAATTAGTTGCTACCAGTCTTTTCAAGTTTTCTTATTCTTCCTACGTTTTGGAAGGTTGTATATTTCTAGGAATTTGTCCATTTTTCTCAGGTTGTCCAATTTGTTGGCATGTAGTTGTTCATACTGTTTCTGCCTTTTTAACATTTTAGTGAGCACTTAGAGTAAGCTATATCTAGCAAGTAAGATTTTAAGTTTCTTGAATTGGAATTTTAAGATAAAAAACATTTATTTGACATAATGTCACCATGCACAATATAAATACATTGCTTATAGGCTTATCAAATTATTTAATTACACATTATTCAACTAATTTTAAATATACTATATACTATAAACAACCAGCTTGAATTTCATTTTTCTCTCTAGGGAACTGATGATAATTCACTAGTCAGGATTGGCTATATCAAAGTTCCAGCCTATTTTGTTCTGCTTTCTTCTCCTATATGTTACAAGGGCATTTTTAGATTTTCACTGTGATCATCTCAGTGGAAAACAAAATAGATGAAAGAGGAGAAAGTTTTAGGATCAGGGTAAAATATATAAATTAGAATAGAGTGTGAAGACTATAGGGACAGTGAGATGAGTGTATATATATATATATATATATATATATATATATATATACACACATATATATGTGTCTATCTATCTATCTATCTATCATCTATCTATCATCTATCTATCTATCTATCTATCTATCTATCTATCTATATGCTATCTTAGAGTCCTTAATCATTTACCAAGGTTGAGCTGAAAAGTTTTTTTTGTTTGAGTTGTAATTTACCTACAGTAAAATGTGTAAATGCTAGGTGTACAGCTTAATTAATTTGAGCTTGGAACTTGGTATTGAATAATGTAGTGGGTTTCACAAAGCTGTTTTCTTACAGTATCCTCAGTGTAAGCTGAGGGAGTTAAGGATGGGGAGCTAAATAATAGTCTTTATCCAAAAATATACCTATAGTATATCAAGAAATGGTTGACTGGTATAGCCTTCAAATAAAAGTTCTATCTATCTATCTATCTACTTATACACACATACATATAAATTTCATATATAACATACATTTATAAATTATATATGTGTAAATATGTTTATTGTATATATATATTACATATATATAGTATATATATACATATATACATATACATATACATATATATATATATATATATATATATATATATATATATATATATTACTAGAGGCCTGGTGCACAGGATTTGTGCACTGGTGGGGGGCATAACCTGTGGGGATCAGCCCACTGTGGGAGTGCTGCTGATCCTGGTCAGCCGAGTGGCTGTGGACCCGCCCTCTGAGTGGCTGCTCCTGCTGTGGGAGCGCTGCTCATCCCAGTCAGCTGATCAGCGCTCGCACTGTGGGATTGCACTGACCACCAGGGGGCAGCTCCTGCGTTGAGTGTCTGCCCCCTGGTGGTCAGTGCGCATCATAGCGATTGGTCGACTGGTCATTCTGCCATTCGGTCACTAGGCTTTTATTATATAGGATATGTGTGTATATTACATGTGCACATATATAATTTTGTTAAATCTCTTTTCTTGATAAAATGTGGGCAGAGAAGGCTTGAACAGCAGTTATTTGGGGTTATCAACTAGGAGTTGACCTATTGCCTTAAGGAATAAATATGTAAGTGATAATTTCCTGTTCTGAAAATTCAGGATTTAAAAAACATTTTCCTTTTGAATCCAAGGTGTTCCACATTCAGAGGAAAGTAGGCCAACAGAGAACCTGCAGGTAAAGCCAGAGTTTTCTGAAGGAACATTTCTATGTTAGATTCAATGCTGAAAAGGAATCAGTTAAGTCCTCAAAGTTCTTTGAAACATAACATGGCCTACATAATTTTAACTGAAAGGTAATTTTAAACAAATATTCTCAACTGGCCATGTGACTGTAGAAAAATATCAGTAATGTTCTCATTAAAATTGGTTCTGAGTAATGTGAACCTGCTCCAAAGGACCTGATGGATGGTAAAAGGAACTTTCCCCCTTTCAGATTATCACCCTGTGATGCCTTTACTTTCAGTCAGTTTCTGTGATCTGACTTTTTGTTCAGCTCTTGAGTTGTGATTTTAAAAAGGAAAACCTATAGTTTGATAGAAAGGATTGGCTTCTTTAAAGGGTGACACTAAGATTTTCCTACCAGGAAAAATGTCTCCTTACTCTATGGTGCTTGATACATCTCCATTGTAAATTATCATTCATTTAGAAAGATTCACACTGCTACATGATTTTCTCTCTTTAGACTTTGATTAACATTTTCCTGTTAATTATATACAGATTTATGCTAGTGGAAGTTAAGAAATTTGGGTGTGTATTCAGAAACTATAAAATAGAACTTCTCATTACTGAATCTTTGGATGGTAAAAATGCATTGTATTTAACATTGAAATCATTTACAGTTTTGTCATTTGAAATTACAGATGGTAATGTGTAAAGATCTGCCACATTTTGCTCCCTATCCTTGGATTCAAATATTAACCTAAATTAGCAAGAGAGTTCTGGACTTAAATTATCAGTATGCACAGAGTGAATTTTAGGTAATTAGCAAATTTCTGAACATTATGGTCTAAGTCTTTAAAATAAATTTTGTCATCTTAAAAAGCAGTGACAAATTATTTAAAAATATATGCAATTTACTTAAGTTCTTTACATACAGTAGGCTATTTAATTTGATAATTTAGTCCTTATAAGAACATTTGAAGGGCAAATAATCATGCCGTTTTACAGAGGAGGAAACATAGCTCCCATAGGAAAAATGGCCCAGAGTCACACTTGTAGGAAGTGATGGAAGTAAGATTTAAGCCTGGGCAGTCTTACTTTTAACCACTATGTTATGCTTCTCAAAATGTATGGAATAAACAGTTTTGTGTCATGTTACCTCCCATTATGCTCCTAAAACTGAAGTTTCAAGGTTTTTGCTCTTTCATTCCCTTTACTTCTCTTTTTTGCTTTCTAACTCCCCACTTCTTTTGTATGTGTGTGTTAAAATAATAATAAAATCTAGAGGAAATAGAAGAAATGTTGAGTTAAATACACTTAGGTTAAAATACCAAATCTATATATACTAGCTGTGTTACCGTGGGCAAGGTACTTAATTTGAGGTCTTTTTAAAGAAATTGTATTAAGGGACTAATAAAGGAATTAATATCTCATAAGTTTGTTAAAAAGATTACCAAATCTATGTATACTAGCTGTGTTACTGTGGGCAAGGTACTTAATTTGAGGGTTTTTTTTTTAAAAAGAAATTGTATTGAGGGACTAATAAAGGAATTAATATCTCATAAGTTTGTTAAAAAGATTATAAAGATAATATTTTTAAAGTATTAGAACCAATGCCTTGAAGATATTAGGAGTTTAAAAATATTCAACCACTATTGCCTCCTCATTTCTGCCTGAAAAGCTAAATGTTTTATTTTTTTTAATGCTCTTGATTTAATTAAACATTTAAGGAAAAATTTACCAATTATCTATAATCTCTTCTAGAAAAGAGAAGCAGAGGGAATACTTCCTTACTTATTCTATGATGCTAGCATTCCCTAATCAAACCAGAGACAATGTAAGAAAGGAAAACTATAGATTAGTATCTCTTATGAATATACATGCAAAAATCCTCAATATTTGCAAATTGAATTGAAAAATGTATAAAAAGAATTATATAGTAAGACCAAGTGTGATTTATTCTGGGTATGCAAGGCTGGCTCAGCATTTATAAAAACAGTGTAATCCATTACTATTAACAGGCAAATTAAGAAAAAATTATATGATCATATCAATAGACACAGAAACAGCATTGGACAACAATCTAACTCCCATATATGATAAAAACTCTGGAAAATAAGAATAAGGGAAACTTCTTCAACTTGTTAAAGTACATCTACAAAAAAACTAGAGCTAAAATTATACTTATTGGTGAGAAAGTAGATGCTTTCCTATTAAGATCAGGAAAAAAGACAATGATTTCCCCTTTGATTACTTCTATTCTACATCATCCTGGAACTCTGGGCTAATAAAATAGAACAAGAAAAGGAAATAAAAGATACACAAATTGGAAAGGAAAAAATAAACCTTTGCTTATAAATGACATGATGATTTATGTAGAAAATCCCAAAGAATCAATAAAAAGTCTTCTGGAACTAATAAGTTCTTGCAGTGAGGTTGCAAGATACAAAGTTAATGTACAGAAGTCCATTGTTTTCCTATAAAGTGGTAATGAACAACTGAAATTTTATATTAAAAGCATAATGCCATTTACATTTGCATAAAATTAAATAGATATAAATCTAGTAGTTGGAATTTGAAATTTGAAATCGAAGTGTGAACACCACTTATATTAGCACCAAAAAATTTAAAATCCTTGATATAAATCTAACAACTTGTGTAAAAGATGTATGTATATTAGGAAAATAACAAAATTTTGATGAAAAAAATCAAAGGAGATTTAAGTAAACAGAAAGATATTCAATGTTCAAGGATGGGAAGACTCAATATGGTTTAGATGTCATTTCTTTCCAACTTAATTTATCGATTCAAGGTAATCGATTCAAGGTAATCCTAATATAAAGAGCTAGGTGGCATCATGACCAAACGGGCGACCAGTCACCATGAAGTGCATGGAGCACCTCTTGGTCCCCCCTCTCCCCCAGTCCCCGAGCCTCTCACCATTGGGGGGGCTGGTGGTGGGGCAGGACTGGGGACTGTTGAGCAGCAGTGGCGGGCTGCTTCGCGGGGTGGCTGTCAGCTTAGCGGAGCAGTCACCCAGGCGGCAGTGAGTTTCGCGAAGCAGTCGCAGGGTGGGGGGAGCCTCGCGGAGCAGTCGAGGGGCCACTAGCATCGTGGAGCGTCCCGGGCCGGGGAGCTTCACGTAGCATCACAGGGCAGCAGAGGCCATGTGATGGAGGCCAGGCTAGGGCTAGGGACTCTAACCGTGCACAATTTCATGCGCGCTGGGCCTCTAGTCTCAATATAAATCCCAGGAAGTTATTTTGTGTATATTGACAAACTGATTCTAAGTTTATGTGGAGAGGTAAAAGATCAGAAATAGTCAACATAGTATCAAAGAAGAACAAAGTCAGAGGACTGATACTACTGGACTCTAAGACTTACTCTGAAATGACAGTAATTAAGACAGTGTGGTATTGATGAAAAAAACAAAACTTGTAGATCAGTGAAACAAAATAGCCCAGAAATATACCCATATAAATATAGTCAACTGATCTTTGACAAAGGAGCCACAGCAGTTCAATGGGAAAGCATAGTCTTTCCAACATATGGTGCTGGAACAAGAGGATTCTCATGCCCCCCCCCCCAAAAAAAAAAAAAAAAAAACCCACAAGAATCTACACAGAGATTTTACATCTTTCACAAAAATTATCTCAATGTGGTAATGTTAAAACTATATAAGTTAACATGGGAGAAAATCTAGATAATCATAGGTTTGACACTGAATTTTTAGACACAATGCCAAAAACAATCTGTGAAAGAAAAAAAAATTGATAAGTTGGACTGCACTAAAATGAAAACCTAATGCTCTGTAAAAGACACTGTTAAGAGATTAAAAAGACAAGACACAGACTGGGAGAAATTTTTGAAAAAAACATGTTAAAGAACTGGTATCCAAAATATACTACAAACCCATAAAACTCAACAATAAGAAGACAATCTAATTTTAAAAATGAGCAAATTATCTGAATGGACACCTCACTGAAGAAGACATAAAGATGGCAAATAAGCATATGAAAAGATGCTCAATATATATGGCATTAGAGAATTTAAAAAACAATGGGATATCACCGTACACCTGTTAGAATGGTAAAAATCTAAAACACTGACAGGGTAAAAATCCAAAACACTGACAACACCAAATGCTGAGGAACTTTCATTCATTCCTGGTGGGAATGCTATAAATGGTACAGCCATTTTAAAGGACACTTTGTCAGTTTCTTACAAAATTAAATTTATTCTTATCATATGATCTAGCAATCTCTTTGGTATTTACCCAAAAGAGTTGAAAACTTAATGTCCATAATAAAACTCTGCACATGAATGTTTGTAACACATCATTGCCAAAAGTTTGGAGTAAACAAGATGTTCTTCTATAGGTGAATGGATAAAACTCACTGGTACAGTCTATACAATGGAGCATTACTCACCATAAAGAGAAGTAAGCTCTCAAATCATGAAAAGACATGGAGGAACCTCAAATGCATAAAATCTTTTAATTAAAAACACTCTCTCAACTATCTATAATAATAAAAGGGTAGCCCTAACCAATTTGGCTCAGTGGATAGAGCATTGGCCTGCAGACTGAAGGGTCCCAGGTTCCATTCCGGTCAAGGGCATGTATCTGCGTTGCAGGCACATCTCCAGTAGGGGGTGTGCAGGAGGCAGCTGATTGATGTTTCTCTCTTATCAATGTTTCTAACTCTCTATCCTTCTCCCTTCCTCTCTGTAAAAAATTAATAAAATATTTTTTAAAATAATAAAAGTAATATGCTAATTAGACCAGACATCTTCCAGACGTCATTACGGATGTCCTTCCTGATGAAGCCGGGGCCAGAGGGAAGCCATCCCGGGTCCTGGGTGCCTGTGGGTGGCCCGGGGGAAGCCAGCCCGGGTCCTGGGTGCCTGTGGGTGGCCCGGGGGAAGCCAGCATGGGTCCCGGGTTCCTGCTGGCAGCAGGAGGAGGGAAGCCCAGGTCCCGTGTGCCAGAGGGAAGCCGGTCTTGGCAGCCGGGGGAAGGAAAGCCTACTCTTGCATGAATTTTTGTGCATCGGGCCTCTAGTATAAGCAATAAAACGAACTATAGGTACACCCAACAAGGTAGACAAGACTTACAAATGTTGAGTGTAAGAAAATAGGCTAAAGAATTCATACAGTATGATGAAATTGTACTGTGCTCTTTAAGGATGGGGAGGCAGATGATAAAAATACAAAGAAAAGCTAGGAAATGATTACTAAAAATCAGGATAATTTCTATGTGGAAAAGGGACAATCCAGAAAGAACACTTGGGAGGTTTCTGGGGTACTGGAAGAGTTCTGTTTCCTTCCCATTTTGGTGGTGGGTTGTGTAGGTGTTTATAACTTTAAATTGTGCATATAGTTTTTCTTAAAATATATATTTATTGAAATGAAATTTACATAGTATATAATTAATCATACAATTTAGTCATATTTATGTATTTATAATATTGTGCAACTAACAGTTCTCTCTAGTTTCAATATTTATCACCCCATATCCATTAGGTGATCACTCTTCATTCTCCCCTTAACCATAGTCCTCTTGTAACCTTGAATCTGATTTTTGTCTCTATGGAATTACCCATTCTGAATATATGATAAAAGGAATCATATACTAGGTGTACCAGTTAATAATGAGGATTTTTTCAATAGATGGAGTTACACATATATTGATATATATGAGATTTGATATGTATGCTATTTTGTTGTACTGACAGCAAGCGTCAAAACTTCATATGTCAAATTTGCTGAAGGTGTTAACATCATAGATATTTTTACGCTTAAAAATGTCGAATTTCGTGCCAAAAAAAGAGCATTTGCGGGAAGTTTTAATTCATTATTTTGAAGAAAAGTGCGGCTGAAAGTTATTGTATACTTCGGGAAGCTTATGGTGAACATGCTCCATCTCAAGATACTTGTGAATGCTGCTTTAAATGCGTTAAAAGTGATGATTTCGATATGAAAGACAAAGAACGTCCAGGTCAACCAAAAAAGTTTGAAGACCAACAATTACAAGCATTATTGGATGAAGATGCGTGTCAAACTCAAAAAACAACTTGCAGAAAGATTAAATGTTGCTCAGCAAACAATTTCTGATCGTTTACAAGCAATGGGAAAGATTTTAAAAGAAGGAAAATGGGTGCCACATCAACTAAACAGAAGACAAATGGAAAACTGAAAAGACATCAGTAAAATGTTGCTTCAATGGCACAATAGAAAGTCTTTTTTGCATTGAATTGTGACTGGTGATGAAAAGTGGATTTATTTTGAGAATCCCAAGCCCACAAAATCATGGGTTGATCCAGGTCAACCATCAATATTGACTGCAAGGCCAAATCGCTTGGGAAAGAAGACAATGCTCTGCATTTGGTGGGATCAGGAAGGTGTGGTGTATTATGAGCTTATAAAACCAGGTAAAACTGTTAATACTGATCGCTACCGACAACAAATAATCAGTTTGAACCATGCTTTGATTGTAAAACAACCAGAATGGGCCAGAAGACATGGCAAAAAGAATTTTGCTTCATGATAACGCACCATCACACACTTCAAAACCAGTTAAAGACACGTTAAAATATCTTGCCTGGGAAGTATTAACCCACCACCATATTCACCAGACCTTGCTCCTTCAGATTACCACTTGTTCTGATCGATGGCACACACACTTTCTGAGCAGCACTTCAAAACGTACAAAGAAGGGAAAATTGGGTCTCTGAATGGTTTGCCTCAAAACAAGAAAAGTTCTATTGGGACGGTATCCATATATTACCTAAAGATGGGAGAAACGTGTAGCTAGAGATGGACATTACTTTGAATAAAGCATTTTTGATGTTTCTCTTGAAATTATCGTGTTTTCTTTGATCACAAAATCTGTATTAACCGGTACACCTAGTAGTATGTGACCTTTTCTGTCTGACTTCTTTCACTTAGCATAATGTTTCTGAGATTTATCCAAGTTGTGGCATAAATTAGCGCTTTGTTCCTTTATATAACTGAATCATGTTCCATTATGTGTACATACCACAATTTGTTTATCCATTTTTCCATTGAGAAATATCTGGGTTTCCACCTTTTGGGAATTATGAATAATTCTGCTATAAACATTCTCTACATTTTTATGTAATGTATTAACTATAATGTGTGTAAGATATATATCACAATGAAAAGAGAAGGAAAAACGATCTCTTTGGGACAATATTTATTATCAGCAATGGCATTGTGCTAAATTTTGGGAGATACAAAGATGAGTTACGTATGGTTCTTACTCCTAAGAAATAAATCTATAATAATAAAAGTGTAATATGCTAGTTAGACCGGACAGCCGAACGACCTTCTGGATGTCCTTCCTGACAAAGCCATGGCGGCGGGGGCTGAGGCAGAGGCGGTTAGGGGCGATCAGGCAGGCAGGCAAGCAGTTAGGGGCAATCAGGCAGGTGAGCAGTTAGGGGCAATCAGGCAGAGGTGGTTAGGGGCGATCAGGCAGGCAGGCGAGCGATTAGGGGCGATCAGGCAGGATTGGGTCTAAACCAGCAGTCGAACATCCCTGAGGGGTCCCGGATTGCAAGAGGGTGCAGGCCAGGGTGAGGGACTCTGCCGCCCCCATGCATGAATTTCATGCACTGGGCCTCTAGTCTATACTAATAAAAGGGTAATGTGCTAATTAGACCGGGTCAACCGGACATCTTCCAGATGTCCAACTTCCTTCTGGACAGTTAGGGAGCAGCCAGGCCGGCAGGGGACCAGTTAGGGGGTGATCAGGCCAGCAAGCAGAGGCAATTAGGGGTTATCAGGCAGGCAGACAGAGGGGTTAGGGGCAATCAGGCAGGCAGGCAGGCGAGCAGTTAGTAGCCAGCGGTCCCGGATTGCAAGAGGGATGTCTGACTACCAGTTTAGGCCCCATCCTGCAGGGATCATGCCTAAACCGGTAGCCGGACATCCCCCGAGGGGTCCTGGATTGGATAGTTTGCAGGCCAGGCTGAGGGACCCCCATCCCCTCATGCACGAATTTTGTGCATCAGGCTTCTAGTATATATATAAAAGCCAAGCTACTGGAATGACTAGAATGACCAGAATGGCCAGTCTCTGCGATGCGCACTGACAATCGCCTGATCGGGGCCCCAATCGCCCCCCTCCCCAACCTCCCGTGGCCCCTCCTGGCCTGGCCCCCTATCGTCCCCCCCATATCCCAATCAGGGGTGGGGCCAGCCGGCCAACTGCCTGTAGCCCCTTCCCCCCCGCTGGCCTGGCCCTGAACAGCCCCTATGGGGCAGGTCAGCCAGACCCCACGTGTGCACAAATTTGTGCACTGGGCCTCTAGTTTAATCATAATTCAGCATGCAGAATTTTATTATGGTATTACAAAAGCAGTCAATTAGCAGTGCACTTTTTAAAGGGCCTCAACATAGAGTTAGGATATGATTGGTTAGAATATTAAGCTCACCTGGGTGCTGTGGTCAGCTAGGCACTTGTGATTACAAGTGAAACTCTCTGATTGATTTCTTCTCTAACAAGGCTGTGATTCCCCTCTACTCCACAGCCCCTAGGAAAAGGTAGTGATGTAGAAAGAGGTGGTTTTGTTGTATTTTATTTTTGAATAAACTAAAAGGTAGAAGCCAAAATTTTAGCTTAAAACAAAAATTCCTGAGACACTTTGGGTATCTTTCTGTATTTTCTGTCAAAAAGTCAGAAAAATTGGGTTAATTGAATATTAAAGCTAAAATATTTTCAAAATACTCTAACAAAATAATTCTTTGTAATTAAAAAAAAAAAAAGGAACAAAAAATGAACAAGGGACTGTTGGTTTGGTGCCAGTAAAGGTATACTTGTTGAGTTCCATTGTTTTTATTATGTGGTTAATAGCAGAGATATTAGTTGTAAAGGTATATTGTCTTAATATATAAAGAATGACAGAAAGTGTTATGTGCTTAGAGCTGTTTTTTTTAGTAGTCATGATGGATTTGTATTGGTATATTCACACTAGATCCCTTTTGAACATCATGTATTTGTAGTATTACTGATAGTGCTTACTGTCATCTGATAGTAAAGGGTAGATGACTATGGGTCATATTTTAATTGATTTCTTTAATCTAAGTGTCATTTCAAAAAGGATTTTACACATTTTTCAGTGATGCAATAAGACAAAGGAAATAGCTAAGGAAATCAAGATGACTGGAAAATGAGCACAAGCAAGATGGATCATTAATGATAATATTAATACACAGAGACTATTAAAAGTTTTGAGTTTCCTAATGGCTTTCAAAAAGAGGGATTAGTCTGTAAAATAAGAGATGTGGTTTTTTATCTTTTTGCCAAGATACATAGAGTTTATAAATAGTTTTAGATAAGTGCCTGAATTGGAACATCTAGTTTTTTATTTTTTTCAAGCATTCTGTAGAAGAGGAAAAGAAGTCATAAATCCATTGGTAAAGGTAGTAAGTTCTGTAGTTTCAGTTTTAATATTTATTGTGGATCACTGTGACATCTCATATTGGTTCTTTACATTATGCTGTTCAATATTTTTTAGGCTGTTTTATGCTAAAGCTGTATTTTTGTGAATTCCAGAACCCCATCTCGAGAGTCACACTACCTCACTAGTTCAGCCAGGATTATTGTTGTGGAAGCTGGAGGAAGGCTTCAGGAAACTGTTCTAAATTCTGCCTTCTTATTTTGGAGAATTACCTTCTGCTTGCTTGTGACTCTAATCTTAGGCTCTTCATCCATTGAGTGGTCTTTTTTTGTAGCAGGCACTTCTTTGACATTCACCAGCTCTCTCCTTTCCTTCAACTCAGTCTGATAGCATATCTCTCTGCTTTGTTTCTTACCATTCACGAACTCCCACTTGAGGCATGGCATTTCTCCCAGAACACACAAATCTCCACGGGTCTTTCCCTGAGGACAGTTCCTTACTTAGCACGTTATTTTTCCATTTGTGGCCTTCCACAATGGTTCCTTGCTGCCCTCTTCTGGCTGTGACAGTAGAGGGTCATTAATCATATTTTAGTTTTTAATCCTTAGAATTCTAGTAACATCTTGGATAGACCAGTGGTTTTCAAGCCTCATTGCACATTTGAGTGACTTTGGAAGATTTTAAAGAAACTACCAGTGACTGGGCTCCACTTGAGGATTCTGATATAATTGGTGTGGGGGTATGGTTTTTTTTGTTTTGTTTTGTTTTTTATTAACTCCTTAGGTGACTCAAATCTCTAGCCGGTGATTAAAATAACCATCAGGACACATGACCCTTGGAATCGTATAGAGCTTGAACTACTTAGATATAGTCCTCATATTATTAGGTATCAAAAATAACATTAAAGAATATAGGACTATTTCTACCCTCTTCAGGAAAGTTTAGACAAGGATATAATATGAATAAGTGATTAAATATAAGGTCTATATAATACCTATTAATACCAGAAGAGATTTTTGGGTATGTTCTGTACAATCATTTGCCTGTTTGTTTTTAGATTCATTTTTCTATTTTCACTTCCTTCTTTCTATCTCAGAGGCTGAGCCCATAGGCTTCTGCCTGGAATTTGTCATTGGAAGACACTCATGCTAATGAGTATGGGAGGATACTCATACTAAAATTATTTCTTAGTTGCATTAGATACCTGATGGGAAATATATCTTTATCATGAACTATTTAAATAACATTTGTTGTTAAATAACACTTGTAATCATATTTTAAATAATACTTCTTGTTCATTATTTTTTAAGAATATTGTTATAACTGCTTTTCATTTTACATTTTAACCCATGGTACAAATCTCTCTTACTAAACTTTAATTTGGATTATTAAAAAATAGAATGTATTCCTTTCTTTAGAGATTAAGGATTAGAAGTCTGGTGCACAGGGAGTTACTTAAACAGGACCTCTATTTTCCTTTTGAAAGGAAAATTATACTAAACTATATTGGCTTACTTGTTAGAGCATATTAACTGAGAATTTATCTAACTGATTCTCTTGATTAAAGAAAAACTATGAGGGATCTTGGGGATATAATACTAACTAGTTCATTAATATATGACCATTTCACTGTATTTCTTTTGCTGTGGGATTTATTTATTCAGATATAGGCTTTTCATGATATCCAAAACATATATAAGTATTTGGTAACAGAGTTATTGAAGTTTTGACAAAAACATAATGGGCTGTAGTTGTTGTCATCTTTGGAATACTTATTTCTCCAAGTGTTTGAAACATAAATGTTTCCTAACCTCTTCTATTTCCCTCCTTTATGAACTGTTTAAAAGTTTTAGTTTGATTTAATAAATTTCATGTTGCTAGATTTTAAAATTTAACCATTTGTAAGCTTTTTTAATTAAATTCAAAATATCATGGCAGTTAACTGGTTAAGATATCAAATCATATATTTGGAAGTTTAATTTCAACCCTGTTAAAATAAATGTAAACTAATTTTATTTCTTGTTTGCATGAAGACATTAATATGAAGTCATTACTACTATTCAACTGAGTAGTGTAGAAAACTGGATCTTTTGCTGAAGGAGTGGAATAAAGTTATTTTCATCAAATTTTTATTTGTACCAGTTCAGTGTAAGTAAGGTGTTCCAAATATATGATTTCCTTTAAGTAGAAACATCTATTTCTCCTTTTGTTCTTTATTTGCCCCATGACATCATCATTCCACTTCCCTTCATGATTATAAACTTCTGTCCTCCAATCACATAGCTTCAACTTATTCCAAAAGTAGGCATATACTTCCTAGGTACTACCAGAACCTACATATCCAACCCCATTTCCTAATCCAGTTCATAGGATGTTTCTAAGGAGAAAAGAGACTCTTGGTACATGAGCAACTGAGAAAAAGATTTCCTGATATTGAAACTCTAAAACATTTTCCCTTAGGAAAAAATTAGTACTTTATCATTGCAACTTACAATTCTCAGGTGAAATAAGTTTTTATGGAGTGGACTGGGAATCTGATCTATCTACCATAAGTAACTTAATTTCTTTGCATTTTAAGATCTAAACAGCAAGTTTACAGATGAGCTTTTAAAATGTTTCCTTTGAAGATGTATTATTATCGTTTTCAGCTTTTTATAAAAAACTAGAGGACTGGTGCATGAAATTCATGCACGGCGGGCGGTGGGGGGGGGGGGGGGGAGGTCCCTCAGCCCAGCCTGCATTCTCTCGCAATCCAGGACATCCCTCTCACAATCCAGGACCGCTGGCTCCTAACCACTCGCCTGCCTGCCTGCCTCATCGCCCCTAACCACTCTACCTGCCTGCCTGATCGCCCCTAAACCCTCTGCCTGCCTGCCTGATGCCCCTTACTGCTTGCCTGCCTGCCTGATCACCCCTAACTGCCTCTGTCTGCCTGCCTGATCACCCCTAACCACTTGCCTGATTGCTCCTAACCCCTCTGCCTGCCTGCCTGCCTGCCTGATTGCCCCTAACTGCTCACCTGCCTGCCTGTTTGTTTGCCCCTAACCACTCTGCATGCCTTCCTAATCACCCCTAACCACTTGCCTGATTGCCCCTAACCCCTCTGCCTGCCTTCCTGCCTGATTGCCCCTAACTGCTTGCCTGCCTGCCTGGTCGTCCCTAACCATTTTGCATGCCTGCCTGATTGCCCCTAACTGCTCACCTGCCTGCCTGATCACCCCTAACCGCCTCTGCCTCGGCCCCCACCGCTGTGGCTTCATTGGAAGCACATCTGGAATGATGTCCAGAAGGTCGTTTGGCTGTCCGGTCTAATTAGCATATTATGCCTTTATCATTATAGAATATTATAGATACTGTGTTTGGGGGTGGAGAGAGATGGACCACAGATCCTTATATCTTGTGTGCTTTTGGGAGTTTGGTATAATTTGGGATTTTTAATTCTTTAATCTTTTTTATGTAGTTGTTTTGAACTAAGATGATGGAACTTAAAAGATTTTTTTTTTCACTTCTGGAACTGATACATCTTTCTCTACCTCCTTCACCTTCATTTCCCTTCCTTTCTCTCTTTTTTTTACTTTCATATACCCCAGCCTGATTTCTTTACAGGCATACCTTGGAGATATTGCAGGTTTGGTTCCAGACCACCACAATAATGTGAGTCAATCTTTTAGATGGTGGAGGGTCTTGCTTTCAATTTGTAAAAGATGCAATATTTGTGAACTACAATAAAGTGCAATATGCCTGTGTTTTTTTTTTTCTTGACTTCTGGACAATATATAGCCATTATCTCTTCAAATATTGACTCTGCCTCATAATCTCTTTTTATTCCTTTGAACTTCTTTTAAATTCATACTAGAGGTCTGATGCATGAAATTCATGCACTGGGGGTAGGAGGGGGTAGGTCCCTCAGCCTGGCCTGTGCCCTCTCCCAGTCCAGGAGTCCTCGGGGGGATGTCTGCCTGATGGCTTAGGACATCCTTAGTGCTGAGAGGCAGGAGAGTCTCCCGCCACTGCTGCTGTGCTCGCCAGCTGTGAGCCTGGCTTCTGGCTGAGTGGTGCTCCCCCTGTGGGAGTGTACTGACCATCAGGGGGCAGCTCCTGCATTGAGCATCTGCCCCCTGGTGATCAGTGCGCATCATAGCAACCGGTCGTTTTGCCATTCGGTTGATTTGCATATTAGCCTTTTATTATATAGAATTACTCTGTTTTCTCTCTATCTCATTTGTAATTTCATTATTATCTGTCTCTGCTTCTTTCAGCATAGTTTCTTTTGACCTTTTAGGTCAGTAACTCTTCAGATGTATTTAATTTACTGTTTAATTCATCCATCAAATTCTTCACTTTAGTTATTATGTTTTTTCATTGTAGAATTTCTAGTTCTTTTCAAATCTGCTTAGCTGCTTTTTAGAGTTTTCCAGTTTTCTGCCAAGTTTTCCAGTATTTTCAAAAAACTCCTAGCATAGTTGTTTTACAATTAGTGACAGACAATTCCAATATCTGGAGTCCTGGTAGGCTGTTTTGGGTGCTTTTTTTTTCACTCCCTGTTGTTGGTCCTTGTTAGGTAGTCTTGTCTTCTTTGGCTGTATATTGGGCTTTGTGTTTAAAAATTATTTATAGAGATCATTTGAAGCCTTGGACGTTATTACTTTCCTCCAGGGAGGGTTTTCCTGTTTCCTCAGGTCAAGCACCTGGAGGTTTTAGCAATTACAATAACCTTCAGTTTGGGAACTTGAGATTTCCTAGGCAGGTAGACGACTTAAAGCCAGGCAGGCTGCTGCAGTCTGTACAAGGAGTATTTTCTTTCTGATTCACCTGGTTACTTTTCAGGTGCAGCCCTTTGTAGTCCTAGTCCAAGGTACTGACCCCTTTTCTAAAGTGCTCTTTCAGAATTTAAGTTTTTCTGAAGTCAGGTTCAGGGGCATTCCATTTTAAATTTATACCAACAATCAGCCAGCACCCCCAAAAGGAACTCCAGCATCTCAGCTTGCTCTTATCCAAAGGATAGAGCTCTGATCTTTGACCTTAGAATAGCTGCTTCATGGACCTTACCACCTTACTACTACTTTTAATCTCATGACCTTGGTTGGTTCTAATACTTGATCCCAAAGTCTTATTTTTCCAGAGTTTCCCTTACCTAACCTGTTTACTAATATGATTCTCAGTTACTGGCAGAAACTGCTGAAAATTCATGTAAATTATCTCCCCTGACCCTCAAACCCTCACTATTTAAAGCCATGATGATCAACCCTGTTTCTACCTTGAATTACCCGAAGAATTAAGAAATATATGTATGCCTAAGTCTCATTCTCAGAGATTCTGGTATAATTGGACCAGGATAAGGATGGCTGTTAAACTGGAACTCTGGGGTTGGGGCCTTGGTATTGGTATGTTTTAAAAGCTTTCCAGGTAACTCTTTAATATTTATCCAAGATTAATAACCATTGTTGACCATATCGAAGTTCTATGAAAAATCTATATATTATCTTTTTGTTTTGTTTTGAGTGAACATATGGAGTAAGTGTCACAAGTTAAGATTAAAAACAAAACAAAAGCTCTTCAAAAGTACTGACTGTATAAGATATAGCCCAATCCAATCAAGATAGTAACCTACTTTTTTGCAATGTTATTTACATATTCTACTGGTTAAAAGCATTGGTCCTGGAACTACATGGGTTCAAATCTTGGTTTGTTCCCTCTCTAGCCATTTAATTTAGGGTGAGATATTTTATCACTTCGACTCTCAAATGGAGAACTTAAATTATCACCCTTATTGAGTTGTAGATTAAGTGAATTAATATATATAAAGCATAGAATAGTGCCAGGAAATTAGTAATCATTTAAAAATTGTTAACCATGATGATTTTGTTGTTAGTGGTGATGAGAGTCATTAATTGCTATTTTACCCAGTCCTCCACTATTAAGACATTTTATAGTATTTCCAGTTTTCAATATAAGTAATGCTATGATAAACAGCCATTTACATACTTTTTAATAAATCTCTTCAGTTCTTAGAAGTGATATTAGTTTATCAATTTTATTTGAAAAATTAGGGTTAAAAGGAGTTAGGACCACCTCCCATGAGGATTAATCTGTTAGGTTGAGTGGTTACTGTTAATCCAGGTTTGAGCTTTATATGGGGACAGCTAATTGGTCCTTTAAAAAATGCCACAACAGTGTCCTTATGTAAAAGTAAAAAATTCCGCTTATTTTGTCAACTAAAAAAGTAACACTAGCTGATATTGAGGACTATGTCCAAACACAGTTCCAAGCAGTTTGCATGAATTATCACATCAATATTTACAACAAACCTTTGAGGTGCTTACAGATGAAGAAACTGAGACATAGGGAAGCTAAATAATTTACTCTAGGTTATATAGCTAATACAAGGTCAACCAGAACCTGAAGGCAATTTGATTTCAAATTTTATGCTCCAAAATCCTAAGTATAAAGGGCTATTTCTCTTACCTTACAATAAATTTACTTTGTCATCCTACAAGGAATATATATATTTAGAGAGGAAAGGAGAGAGAGAGAGATAGAAACATCAATGATGAGAGAATCATTGATCTGCTGCCTCCTGTACACCCCACACTGGAGATCGAGCCCACAACCTGGGCATATGTCCTGACCAGAAATCAAACTGTGATCTCCTGGTTCATAGGTCCACGCTCAACCACTGAGCCATGCCAGCTGGGCAAGGGTTCTTTCTTAAAAGTCTGCATAAACAAAGTTACATTAATTATTCATCTTTAAAATTGCCTTTCAGGTTTAAAATTTTATTTCCTAATTCTGTACCCAGTTGCAAGTGTCTACGTAGGTTTTTCTGAAACCTCAATTAGGATTTCTTTAAGGATTAAATTTTGTCTGTGCCTTTTCTTTCTGAAACAAATATTTAACTTGTCTAATGGAGATCATTTCTCTAATTTTAACTTGTTGAAGTAGCTTTATAAACAATTGTGCATGTGTACAAAGATGTGTGGGTTGAGGGGAGCTTGCAGCTGCAAATTATTCCATCTCAGTTAATTTCATATAATTTTTCTCAATTTGAAGTTTAGAATGATTTAATGGTTTTCTTTGCTAAAGGCTATAATTTTATACTAATCTACACTAATAAAAGAGTAAGATACAAATAGACTGTACCTTCATGACGCCCACCAGCCAATCATGAGTGAGTATGCAAATTAACCCAACAAAGATGGTGGGTTAATTTGCATACACAGGCGCTGAGCGGCCAGGGACGTGGTGGGACACTTGCGCCATGGCGACGATGCAGGTGTTCTGCACCGCCCCAGCCGCTCAGGGCCCCTGGGCAGCGTGGGAAGGCGGAAAGGTGGCTGTGGCCAGAGTGAAGGCGGTGCCGGCAGTCAAGGGAAGGAAGACCCATTCTTGCATGAATCTTCGTGCATTGGGCCTCTAGTATATTATAAAACATTATAAACAGGTACTTGTATAGGTATTACCAAAATTTAGAATTATGATTCAATGAAGTAGAGGACTAATTTTATAAATTTATAAACACAATTTAATAAATGGTTCTTTTCTTAGTTATCTTTTTATAGAAATATCAATGATGAGAGAGAATCATTGGTCGGTTGCCTCCTGCATGTCCCCACTGGGGATCAAGCCCGCAACCTGGGCATGTGCCCTTGACCGGAATTGAACCTGGGACCCTTCAGTCCACAGGCCCACGCTCTATCCACTGAGTCAGACCAGCTAGGGCTCCACTAATGCCCTTATAAATTCATGATCCAATTTGATTTAGTTGCTATTTCATATTTATTCTCCTGCAGTCTGTAATAGTTCTTCAGACATTCTTTGTCTTTTATGACCCTGATGATAGACTGCTTAAAGGCAAGGGTAGAGCTTTTGACTCACAGGTGGTTGGTGTTTAGTAAAATTTTGTTGATTTCAAGATGACCTTGAACTGTGCTGGATAAATCACAAATGTGTGTTCTATTTAAATCTGAAGTAAAAAACCAAGATTGGTTTTTTACCTCAGATTTAGGTTCATTTTAAGGCACTCTATATTTCATACTCTCTGTCAAATAATATGTTACTCATTTAAATGTAACTGATGGCATTAAGTAAATCTATCTATAGTCTTTATATATATGTGTACATATATGTATTTAAAAGCATATTGATAGAGAAGTCTTATACATTTTGTTCTCAATTATATTCCATTTGGAACCTAATAATTTTAAGTGGGGTACAAGGGCTAATACCTAAAAATATAATCTTTTACCAGCAGGCTATACATTTTGACCAAATCCTTTGGAGGATTTAAATAGTTCTCATGAGATCCAGCTTTACAAACCCAAACTTAAAATGCTGAGGCAAATGTATCTTGAAGATTTTTTAAATCCGAATTTTCTAGAATAAAACCAATATACACTTTTATTAAGTACCTGATAAAGATTAGTCTCAAATGCTGCAATTTAGATATCTGTAGTGAAGCATAGTTTGGAAAGGTACATTTTCAGCTTCTGTTTCTGTTCAGTATCGGATACTGTTACACATTATATTCTAAGTTAGAAACCTTCATGGTGATAGATTTTGATTGAGAACTTGTCAGTCATTACAGCAGCTGCTTGAGACCACATTTATATTTAAATAGGAGAAAGTGATCTGTTTAGAATTTTAAAAGTTGTTGCCATGGCAAAGTAACTTGCTATCTCATCTTTTATCTTTGCCATTGAGCTGATCTGGCTGCTTATTCCCATGAGTGGGAAGGATGACCTGTATGCTGTTGGAAAGCTTTCATTAGGACAATGCTGAATGCCTCTTAATGAAATATAAGTTAGAGAGACTGAAGCTTTCTGAAACCATTGGCTTTGGTTAGGTATAATTAGAATTGATTCTTCTCAATTAAAAACAGACAAGATAAAGCAAGAACATTTTTAAATAAGAAAAATAGCCTAATTTAACATTAATTTTGGCTATTCTATGAATAATATCTAAATTATATGTTATTAAAAGAATTTTCTTTTATTTGAATGAGTATTATTTCTAGAGTTTAGATAATGTATAAATTGATCTTCAAAGACAAAATTGTATGTCCTTGTTTTTAAAAGAACATAACAGTGCCTCCTGTGCCCACAGCCCCTTATTTTCCCACTTCTGTAGAAAACCATACTATCTAATAAAAGAGTAATATGCAAATTAACCATCACTCTGCTACACCCACCAGCCACGCCCACCAGCCAACCAGGAGCAAGTATGCAAATTAACCCAACCAAGATGGCTGCAGCCACAGAGCGAGCAGGAGGCTTGGATTTCCCGGGTAATGAAGGAAGCCAAGCTTTCAGCACACCCTGGAAGGCCTAGGCCTCCACTCAAGGCTACAAAGTTTCAATTATAGAAGATAAATAAATCCCAGATCCCAGGGCCTCTGCTTGGGTCGCCAGGGGGCGTGGCTGGCCTGCAAACCACCACAGGCCCCTTGTCCAGGCTGCCCCACTCCCCAAGGGGACCCCATCCTGATCTGGGACACCCTTCAGGGCAAACCAGCTGGCCCCCACCCATGCACCAGGCCTCTATCCTACCTAATAAAAGAGTAATAAGCAAATTGACCATCACTCCAACACACAAGATGACTGCCCCCATGTGGTCAAAGATGACTGCCCCCATATAAACACAAGATGGCCAACAGGGGAGGGCAGTTGGGAGGGACTAGGTCTGCAAGGGAGGGCAGTTGTGGGTGATCAGGCCAGCGGGGGGAGGGGACAGTTGGGGGGGACCCAGGCCTGCAGGGGAGAGCAGTTGGGGGGTACCAGGCCTGCAGGGGAGGGCAGTTAGGGGTGACCAGGCCTGCAGGGGAGGGCAGTTAGGGGCAAACAGGCTGGCAGGGGAGCAATTAGGCATCAATCAGGCTGTCAGGGGAGTGGTTAGGGGGTGATCAGGCTGTCAGGCAGAAGCAGTTAGGGGCAATCAGGAAGGCAGGCAGGCAATCAGTTGGGATCCAGCAGTCCTGGATTGTGAGAGGGATGTCTGACTGCCCGTTTAGGCCCCATCCTACTGGGATGGGGCCTAAACAGGCTGTCAAACATCCTTCGAGAGGTCCCAGATTGGAGAGGGTGCAGGCTGGGCTAAGGGCCCCCCCACCCCCGTGCACAAATTTCATGCCCTGGGCATCTAGTCCTATATAATAAAAGCCCAGCGACCGAACGGCGGAACGACCAGTCGCTATGACGCACTGACCACCAGGGGGCAGACACTCAACGCAGGAGCTTCCCCCCTGGTGGTCAGTGCGCTCCCACAGCGGGAGCAGCCGCTCAGAGGGTGGGTCCACAGCTGCTGAGCTGACCGGAATGAGCGGCATTCCCACAGTGGGCCAATCCCCGCAGGCCACGTCCCCCACCAGTGCACAAATCCCGTGCACCCGGCCTCTAGTGACATCATAATCTGGTTGGTATAAGTGATTTTTGAAGACTAACTGAATATTTTGTTTTACATTAACTTTTTTTTTTAATAGGAAGAATAGTAATTGAACTCTTCTCAGACTAATACTGATCTACTAGTAGTAATTCAGTTCTTCTCAGACTAATATTGATGGCTATTCATTCTAAACTAAAACTTAGTCTTCATTTGATTTTTGTTATCAGAATTACTAGGGAGAATCTTCTTACTGCATGCGTGTGCCTCTGAAAGTAATATTCTTTTATTTGGTAGGCCTTTGTTAGCATATGACTACTTGTTAGTACTATTACTCTCAATTTTTGTGATTTTTGACTCAATATACATGCAGTATCAGAGTTTATTATAAGGCTAACAGACATTTCTTTGATTAATTTGAGGTATTTTGTATCATATTGGCTTGACGGCTTTAAGACATACTATATCTAAGTTAGTATGTAATGTCATGTCCTGAGATAATGCAGCTATTGTGACATTTATTGAGACAGAATTGATTACTTGGTCATCTGAGCATGAGAAAGACCATCTAATAAAATATCAAAAGTCTCGTATTTAAATGAGACTACTCACTACTTAAATAGCCTTTCAAATAGGAAAGGCCTTTAAGAATTTAGAAAATTTTAAGGATTTATCTACTATTATATATCTGGCATGCTCTAGGCAATAAATTATACTTAGCAGTGTCAAAAGGTAGACCAAAGTAAAATGTATCTGCACTAGACAAGTTTTACTCTAAAGGGTAGGAATACCTGATATTAAAGTTTTCTATTCTGTTTTTTAGGCCTAGAGTATCAGTTTTGAAGTCCTTGAGAAATGTTCTTTTCCTTGAAATCTATATCCTTATTCATGTATGGTAAAGAGTCAGACTCACTGTAGTTAAAAAGACTAGCTCTAAATTATCAGATGATAATGTAGTTGAATGTTAATAAATTTCTGGTTGTATAATTTGGTATCTTGTAGAAGATTTGAACATTGAAAATATCTGCTTTGTCATAATTCCATTCTTAACTGAATAATTATATGTGTACAATAATAGAGATGAATTTATTTTTAATTGAGAGTATAATATACTAGAGGCCTGGTGCACGGATTTGCCCTCTCATAATCTGGTACCCCTTGAGGGATGTCGGACTGTGGGGATCAGGCCAAAACCCTCAGTCTGAAATTCCCTGAGGGATGTAGTAGTGCGTGAAGTGGCAGGTGGCCAGGGAGGATCCTGAGCCCTGGCCGGGCACTGCACCGCTTCCGCTCATCCTGGCCCCACTGCGCCTGCCCCTGCCCTTGGTAGCACTGCCGCGGAGGCGGGAGAGGCTCGCACCGCTGTCATTCAGCTGAGTGCTCCCTCTGTGGGAGCGCACTGACTGCCAGGGAGCAGCCCCTGCGTTGAGTGTCTGCCCCTGGTGGTCAGTGCTCATTGGTCGCTTAGGCTTTTATATATATAGATTGATAGTGGTGAAATAGCTATTGAACTGTATCTTATTTCCTTTTAACAGTGCTTTATAAAATCTTTTAACTAAAAAATACTGATTCCTAGGGTTGTTTTTTTAACTAGGAATTTTTATCATTTTTTTATTGTGATAAAATATACATGACAAAAGTTTACCATTTTAACCTTTTAAAATATATGTATATTTTATTGATTTCAGAGAGGAAGGGAAGGGAAAAAGATAGAAGCATCAATGATCAGAATCATTGATTGGCTGCCTCCTGCATGCCCTCTGGGGATCGAGCCTGCAACCCACAACCAGTGTGCCCTCACTGGGAATCAAACCGTAACCTCCTGATTCCTAGGTTGATGCTCAACCACTGAGCCATGCTGGCTGGGCTTTTTAAACCATTTTTAAGTGTACAGTTCAGTGGCATTAAATAGTTGCACATTATGTGCAGCCTATTAAGTATCCTATTTGAATTTTCAGGAAATTAAAAGATGCTGAAAATTCTCTAAATGTTGATATCCATTCATTTTTGTTTTACTCTTTCATTACTAGCATCTGCTAATTATCAGTTAAATACATTTTATATTACATACTAGAGGCCCGGTGCACGAAATTCGTGCATGGGGGTGTGTGTCCCTCAGCCCAGCCTGAACCCTCTCACAATCCAGGACTGCTGGCTCCCAACTGATTGCCTGCTTGCCTTCCTGATTGCCCCTAACCGCTTCTGCCTGCCAGCCTGATCACCCCCTAACCACTCCCCTGACAGCCTGATTGATGCCTAACTGCTCCCCTTCCAGCCTGTTTGCCCCTAACTGCCCTCCCCTGCAGGCCTGGTCACCCCTAACTGCCCTCCCCTGCTAACCTGGTCACCCCTAACTGCTCTCCCCTGCAGGCCTGGGTCCTCCCCCCCTCCCCCAACTGCCCTTCCCTGCAAGCCAGGTTGCCCCCAACTTCCCTCCTCTGCCAGCCTGGTCACCCCTAACTGCCCTCCCCTGCAGGCTTGATCTCCCCCAACTGCCCTCCCTTGCAGGCCTGGTCCCTCCCAACTGCACCCCCCCTGCTGGCCTGATCACCCACAACTGCCCTCCCTTGCAGACCTAGTTTCAACTGCCCTCCCCTGCTGGCCATCTTGTGGTGGCCATCTTGTGTTTATATGGGGGCAGTCATCTTTGACCACATGGGGGAAGCCATCTTGTGTGTTGGAGTGATGGTCAATTTGCATATTACTCTTTTAATAGATAGGAGGATTAGATAGGATAGAGGCCTGGTGCATGGGTGGGGGCCAGCTGGTTTGCCCTGAAGGGTGTCCCGGATCAGGGTGGGGGTTCCCTTGGGGTGTGGGATGGCCTGGGTGAGGGGCCTGTGGTGTTTTGCAGGCTGGCCACACCCCCTGATGACCCAAGCAGAGGCCCTGGGATCTTCTATAATTGAAACTTTGTAGCCTTGAGTGGAGCCAAGCCTCCTGCTTGCTCTGTGGCCACAGCCATTTTTGTTGGGATTTATTTATCTTCTGTAATTGAAACTTTGTACCCTTCAGCGGAGGCCAAGGCAGGCCAGGGCTTCGGAAACTTGGCTTCCTCCATCGCCGGGGGCAACTCAAGTCTCCTGCTCTCTCCAGCTCTGTGGCTGCCACCATTTTTGTTGGGATTTATTTATCTTCTATAATTGAAACTTTGTAGCCTTGAGTGGAGGCCTAGGCCGGCCAGGGTGTGCAGAAAGCTTGGCTTCCTCCATTGCCGGGAAAACCCAAGCCTCCTGCTCTCTCTGTGGCTGCAGCCATCTTGGTTGGGTTAATTTGCATACTCGCTCCTGATTGGCTGGTGGGCATGGCTTGTGGGTGTAGCGGAGGTATGGTCAATTTGCATATTACTCTTATTAGATAGGATAAATTATATTTATATGTGTTATATGGAGCTGCCTATTGAAATGGTTATTGAAAGAGAGGGATAGAGACTCCCTGTCTTGGCTTTGTCCATTAATTAATACTGCAAAGTGGTTTTCTGGTTTATAAATCAGGTGCCTCTGTGTTTATTTAATATGAATTAGTTCTTCAGAATTATTTGTAAATATATGTAAAGCCAGTTCTTGGTTAATATTAAGTCAATAATGTTTTGCTCCAGTGCTGTTCAGATAAAAGTGTTGGAATTTAATTTAAACCTATTCTACAGTGTTGTTTCTGGTGTTTGTGGTCAAGTAGTTTCTAAAAGTATATATATTACTTATTTATTTTTTATTTTTTTATTTTTTGTGATAGCATGGATGGACATGAAGAACATTATGCTAAGTGAAATAAGCTAGTCAGAGAAAGACAAGTACCATATGATTTCACTCAGATGTGGAAGCTAATAGACTAACAAGAAAAATAGACAGACTCAGAGAGAGCAGGATGACAGCTCTCAGGGTGGGTGGAGCTGGGGGAGCGATTGAACAAAAAAGAAAAAAAATGAGAAAGAACTCTTGAACAGGGACAACAGTGTGGTGATTGCTGGGGGGAGGTGGAGGAGGGTATAGGGGGAATAAATGGTGATGGCCGAAGACTTGACTTGGGATGGTGAACACAATACAGTGTATAGGTGATGTGTTGTTATAGACTTGTGCACCTGAAATATATATATTATTAACCAATGTCTTCCCAATAAATTTAATAAAAAGGAAAAATAAATAAATATTCCTAACAGAATAATCGCAATTTCAATCTTGGTACATATTTACAATTGATTTTTTAAACGTGTTTGAGGTTAATTTTCTCAAAAAATGAAAATCCTACATTGTTTGCTTGAGAAAATATCTGATTCTCTGTCTCATATTCTAGGGTGATTTTATCTGTAAGATAAACATATTTTCAAGGCCAAGAGCTTCTAAACTTTTACAGTATTTTACTGCATGCTTGTTCTCCCTCACTTCTACCTTAATTCATACTACTACTAATTTTTTAACAACCATCACCATACATAATGACACATTTTTGTCTTAGGATAACTTTTAAGATCTACTCTCAGCAACTTTCTAATAAACAAAACAGTAGTGTTCACTGTAGTCAACATGCTGTACATTACATCCCCAGGACACTTAATCATTTTATAACGGGAAGTTTGTACCTTTAGGCTACTTTCGCCCATTTCACACGCCCCTACACCTAATAATTTTAAATTATATCAACCATACAAAGGAAACCAATCATTTTTGTTCACCTGGAAAGCAGGAATTGACACCTAGTTTTTTCAAAAGTAACACAAATTCTTCTTTTATAAAATCATCTTAAGTTTATGGCATGTTAAGGTATTTATTACCTGTTTGTAATGCATTAATGAGCTTGGCTTTATTAAAAAAATTTTAAAAAGCCTCCCAGATTTTTCAGAATAGCCCAATTACATGCATTCAAGGATTATTATCTCTGATGTATTTGCTAAATACTATTTAACTTCTACATTTATTTTATTGAAATGATTCATAATATGTGACAAGGTTTATATCACCAGGTGGGTTTTTAATATTTACATGTATATTAAACAAAACAAAAAACCTTTCCTGGACCATGATTGTTACAGTTACCTTAGTTGCATACTTTGTTTACTTCAGGGTTGAATTAGTTCCACTAGTTTGGTATCTGCTAAACATTGTCCTATCTTAAGTACCCTATTGCCCAGCCAATCTTCTGATGCTCTTGCCTGTGGTAAGTATAATAATGGCCACCCAAGAATGTCTATGTCTAAGTCCTTGAAATTTATGAATACTGTATTTTTTTTTTACATGGCAAAGGGAATTCATGTAGTAAATGATTGATTTAAAGCTACCAGCTCACTTTAAAATAGGGAGATTATCTTTGCTTGTCTGGGTGGGCCCAGTGTGGAGAAGGAGGTGAGAGTGTCAATGTCAGAATGAGTTGACATGTGAGAAAGAGTAGACTGGCCATTGTTAGCTTTCAAGATAGAAGATGGGCATGAGACAAGGAACTGGGGGCACCTTCTAGAAGCTGGCAAAGGCAAGAAAATGAGGTATTCTCTGGAGACACCAGGAGAAACGCAGCCCTGCTATCACCTTGATTTTTGCCCAGTGACACCTGTTGTGGACTTCTCATCGTCAGAATTGTAAGAGAATACATTTGTGTTTTAAGCTACTCAATTTATGACATCTGTAGAAAAATAATACACTAACTAACTCTCATGACCTTTACTTTTTGTTTTTCACTCTAGGAGGCCTAGTTAGATACTCTATTCAGCCTAGAACTGCTTTTTTCCCTGCTGACTACAGACCTCTATTATTAGGGTTCTATTGGCCAGGGTACTGAGTTGCAGACAGAAGAATCCACTGTAGCTAGTTTTAGCACAAAGGGATTTTGAAAGGTTTCATAGCATAGAGAATTGTTGGGAGGGCTAAAGAAAGAGGCTGAGCCTTCCAGGAAGGGCTCTCAAAACCACACTGAAGAACTAGACAGGCTAAGGAGCTTCTACCGCTGCTTTGATCTGGAAGCCACAGAATCAGGAAGTTGCTACCACAGCTGCTGGCTCCAGATCATTTTGCCTCTTCCATGACCTAAATCTTACTGTTATCCACATTGCCTCAAACTGTCTGGCTCTGCCATTACCTTTCTCACCTTATCTCCTTTTATTTTGTCCCTATTCATTTTGGTCTAGAAACATTGTCTTCTTGCTGTTCTATATCTTATCAGGCATGTTCCTGCTATAGGGCGTTTATTAACATTTGCTGTGCTTTTTACTGACATAATTTGCCATCTGAAACCCTTTAATTTGATAACTGGATAATTTACTTCCTCACCTTTAACCCTTGGGTTAAAAAAACGCTATTAAAAAAAACCCACAAAAACAAAAAACAAAAAAACACAACAAAAATAAAAACAAAACAAAACAAAACAAAACACTCTTCCAGTAAAAGACCTGACCTACCCTGCTCTCCTGTTCCAAATTGCAATCCTAACCTATCTGAATATATTCAATCCTCTTAGCTTTATTTTTCTTATTATTATTTATCACCCTTTAATATACTATGTAATTTACTCATCTGCCTCATTCCACGAGGGGAATTATTTTTCTTTGTTGATATATCTCTAATGCCTATAACAGTGTCAAAACATTGTGGGTGCTCAGTAAATATTTATTGAAGAAATGAGTACATATTTCCTGAAAATGGTTTGGTTTTTCAAGCATTGGAAAGACTGCATGACCCATTCTGTTATTTTTAGTCTCTTGAGATTCTTTTATTCTAAATAAGAATTCCATTGAATGTGGCTTTAGTAATCTTTAATATCTAGATTAAATGAATATTATTGCAAAGTATCAATAGCTTTCCATGGTGTTCTTTTGTGCTAGAGGAATTACTTTTAATTTTACTACTTTATTTACTGCCATGTGCCATACATATCTAAATCTCTCAATTTAACAGAATATGAGGTCACTTTTCTATCTTTGCACACAGCTTTTCATTATATAAATTCTAGTGTTCATTTATGGTAGAATGGGAATGTTACTAACTTAATTTGTCTAAAAATATAGTAGAGCAGTTGAATATAAATTTCAAAAAGTGCCTTTATTTTTGATTTTGCAAAAGGACCATTATTATTAGATGCAAATTAAAAAATTTATTTGCTTACCTTGGAGGAAAAAAGTAAACAATACTGACATTTATTTCATAGTACACATATGTAGTGAACTCATTGTTTATTCAAAGACTGATTATTCAAATCATAAACTTTTTAAAAAGTAGAACTCTTTCTTATTCTTATTACCTGTCTTTATGTGCTTATTAACATTTCAGAGGTTAGCAGTGAATGGTAGTAAAACATAAATCAGTCTTATAACATACTAGAGGCCTGGTGCATGAATTCATCTATGAGTGGGGTCCGGCCAGCCTGCCCCGATGGGGGCCCATCGGGCGGGGCCAGCGTGAGGGTCTAATGCTGGAAGCTATAGCTTTCCCCCAGCTGGATCTAATTATTTACTTTAAGGATGGCCAAAAGAAAACCCACAATAGAATGTTCTGCATTTCATGTGCCATGAGATGAAGATGTTTATGTGTTGTTTGCAAATGTATATCAAGATGGGTGATGGCCCTTTAATGATTTTTGCATTCTTCCCAGGGCTCTGCCCTCAGTTTCCCAATATGATCTTCATGTCTGTTTGTTTTAAAAGTTTTTCTGTTTTTGAATGTGCCTACCCTTTGCTGTTGCTCCTGGCAGCCTGTGGATCCTCTTCGTCACCCCTTTTAAAGAGAGATTGAAAGCTCACTTAATCTGCAAGGCACTGCAATTTCACAAAATCCCCTCCCAGCCTTTCTACATTCCTCAGCAAAGGGCCCCCATCCCGTTAATGCTCAGGTCACCTTTTTGGCTAACTTGGAAGGTCTCCTGGGACTGCGGGCCATGGAGGGAGAATTCCAGACGTTGGCTACAGAATTAGCAGAGCCCTCTGGAGACTCTGGTCGGGCACAGAAGGGACTGATTATTTTCTTGTGCTTTCACTAAATGTACATGCACCAGGGACCCAGGCAGTGATTTAGGGCTGTTGGGGGCCGATGGGCGGTGGGGCCAGCTGGGGGTGGGGTGGGGGAGGGCAGCTCCCTCTGTGGTTGGTGTGATTCTCTTAATTTGACCTCTACTTTCTGAGACTGAACCTGGGTTTTCCCATCACTCCTTGACTTCATTCATGCACTTTTGATTTGGGCGTGGTAACCTCACTCAGACGTTTAGGGCTCCTGTCTTTGAGCTCCTATGTCAGTTACCGCCTCCTTTCCCCGCCCCTTCCTCCTTCCCACCCACTTCCTCCTGCCAGGTTTACTGAGTCAGTAGGTGACTCAATCTGAATGTTGACTCACTAATCAAATCAGTGGGCATTTATTAATTTGACTCACAAAAAAGCTGGCAACAAAGGTATTGGGGGCCAAGCTGGCCAGGAGGGTGGGGCTGATCAGGGCAATCAGGCTGGTTGGCTGCCGCAGTGCCTGTCATAGCCACCGGTAGTTCTGGTTGTTCTGCTGTAATGGTCTCTGGGCTTTTATATATACAGATAGATTAGCACCTGAAGAAAGTTTGTGATTGCTAAATTAGAAGATAATGGTCATAATTAGAGGGTTTTGTTTATCTGTATTTTAATTTTTCAATTATATTGAACTCTGTTACCATGGATCATGGAGTAGGTTGCAAGAAATTTTTACTTACGCTTTCTCCTTAGTTTCATATTAAAGGTCTCTCAACTCTTTGCCCTTTATACGTATTCTCTCTAAAAGGAACACTGCTTTATCCTAAATATTGCTTGCCTTGTAAGTGATGTTGATTTGTGTAAACCAGAATTAATGGTAGTGAACAGCTTTGCACATTTCTGTAACCTACCCACATCGATAAAAAAGTAAGCATTCACTATCAAGAGCTATTTATTTCCTATACTAGTCAGAAAAGGAAAGAGCACCAACTCTCCTTTCCCTTGTTCCCAACACTGATTACAAGACTAGATAATATTTACCTCAAGATTATTTTCTTTATAGATGTGGCTGATGATGGCTATATTGTTAAGAAATGTTGATCCATGATTTGACTGTATCAAGGCTCTTGTGAGGGATCAGGGTGGATTGCAGCCATAATTTATTCATAAAATAAATATTCAAAATTAATAGACATACTTCATATTACTTGCAGTCCATACACTAACCTTGCTCTCCTTACTTTATTTTCCCAGATAGATATTTTCAAACAGAACTCTGAGAAATTTCACAAAACAGATGTTGTTTTTTAAGAGCAAATACTGTTTACGTGTAACATCTAAGAGTAATTGTTGACCTGTATATATTCTTTCCTTTTCTGTTGAGACATTTCAAGTCATTCTTTTTTTCCTGGAATATTTTCAGGCTACTCACGATGCTCTTCTACTAAGTCTTAAGATTGTGCTCAAGAATATATACTATAGCTGCTGCATAGTAACAGGTATTCATTTGCTTAACATGTAAGAGAAATCACATGATCATTTAGCCAAGCACACACACCTACTTCTTTCAAATTTATAGCATTTTTTCTTTGCCTTTTGTTAACTCCTACAATCTCTCTTTTTGCTTTTTTGGGTCTTTGGCTACTCCGTCACGCTCCCCCCCCCCCCCCCCCCCCCGCCCATTACAATTCAGGTTTCCAGGATGAGAAACACATCCCTTGCTGATCCAAATAAGGGTTGCTCATCTCTCACACTTCAGCTTCATTTGCAGGGGAGATGAAGGTCTAAGTGAAGATCAAAAGCTTTCCTTCTGAGGTCACATCTAGAAGATGGAAAGTAAGATTAAAATAAAAAATCTTTTAAATCTAATTACTGTGATTAGAAGTAAAGGTGATGAAGCATGGTGGCAGGGTTGATAGGAAATGTCATTGTGGCTGTAGTTCAGGACTTTTTTCCTGCCTTACCTATTCCTGTGGGAAGAAGAAATTGTAGGTCAGCTCTAAAGCAAACATTTCGAAAGGCCAGAATGAAAATGCCAACATAACACATCTCAGTAAGTATTTAGTCTCTGCTTTCCTCTCTGTGTTGTGTTTCTTCTATAGGATCGTTTTTTTCTTTCTTCTTCTTTTTTTTTTTTTTTTTTGGTCCTTAACCTCTAGGGAGTTTTTATTTCCTTGTGTGAGAGCTTCCTCCTCCTATGGCTTTTTAGCACTTTAAAAAGTCTCCTTTAAAAAAATATAATTCATTTTGCTATTCCTTTGATTTTTAAAAAATTTATTTTCTCTTTTATGCTCTTTGTTTCCCCCTTATTCCCAGTCTTCCTAGATATGAGTTACTACTCACTTTATTTTGTTCTATAATCAAGTTAATAAATCAATCCTAATTCTCTTGGAGTGGGGAATTCAGAAGGACATGGTCCATTGTCTTAAAGACATTTGCAGTTTATTTTATATCACAAATATATTTTACCTTTTGTTTACACTAAGAAATGTAAGAAAACGAGAATGCAACATAACTCCTATTTTCTGCTCTTTCAAGATTTTGACTCTTAGTGTATAGCGGGCCTACCTTGGCTTCTGAAGCTCTTTGTATTTGCATGTTAATAGGTTTTCTTTTTAATCTGGTGAACAACTTATTTTAAAAAGAACTTGTAATTGTAGTTAAACATGCTTAAGTGTAAATCCCAAGTGTGCCACTTCCTTTCTCAAGAAATTTAACCTTTTTCTTATCTGCAAAATAGAGCTAAAATCTGTGTTATAGAGTTGTTATGTGGATTAAATCAGAAAATGTATAAAAATATCCATCATAGTTTAGCCAGCTCTTTGATGCCTATATTAATGTAATGTCGGGTAGAAAAAATAATTGCCCCTCTACTCTTCAGAGTTTTTAACTGAGGCCTCTATAATAAAAAGCAGATTAATGAGAAAAACAAACAGAAGCTTCTTGACATGTATGCTTCATGTAGACCTAGGGAAAAATGAGTAATTCCCTGGGGTAGCTTAGAATTAAACCTAAATACCATCATCATGAGGGGATGTAGGCCTTTTAGGAGAGAATAATTGGTTTTTAGGAAAGATGAATGGTCTCTTGGAAGTATAGATGGGAGGTATGATAATTTATGACAAAGTTTGTTGTGTGTGGTGTGGACTTACAGTTCCCTCTCCTGTGATACAAGTCAGTAATCCCTGGTTGATGAAACTCCAGGCAAGGGCATTTATGACAGTTGAGTTCCTTTTGGAGGATTTGTCTTTAGGCAGGTGAGGGAAGTTCAGAGAAAGCCTCACCCAGCATCAGCTCTTTTTCAAGTGCCTATAGCTCAAAATAATAACTAAGGCAAAACATATTTAGGGCGTGTCCTGAACTCCTAGTCATAGTTTGGGGTGGCATTCTCGGCTATTCTTGATTATCAAGAGGATAAATTATGTGCAAAATACTCTTAGAAGGAAGATATATTTTAGAAACCAAAATTATTGAATATACCTGCGTTAATGGTGGGGAGTGCTCCTTGTCCCCACCTGGTGGAAGTGGGCTTCTTGCAATGTCACAAGAAAAAGAATTTTCTGAAACTCACACTGGAGAAAGAATGGCACTTATTTGTGTGGGATTATACCCCTGAGTTTCCAAGGTCCCATTTCCCTTCATCATGCCAAGGAAGGAAGTCCAGCTGTGTCTTTAGCAGGGCTAGGGTTAAAGCCATTGCCCAGAGTTTCCATTCCTTGTTGGCACAGTCCAATCCAGCTTCAAGCTAGCTTAGTTTGTGTTTCCAGCTGCAGTCCATCAGTCCATTGCTTTTGTGGTCCACAGGGTTACATGTCTATGGAAGGAACATAGGCAGGAACAAAACCAGAGAAACAGAGAGCCAAGAACCAAGAGAGAGAATTCCTATTTTAGTATTATGTATCCCCAAATTTTCACAAGTCTGTAGTGGCCTCACTTCCTCTGGCCAATCCATGGTTCCCCAGGCTAGACTAACAGGCATCTTCCCTACGTCACTCCTACTTTGCTGGGCATGCTTCCATCTCCTCTTTGGACCCCTTTCCCCAGTGGTCTGCAAGGAATGGACCAGTGGTTCCCTGGGGAGTGTAAAGTTGCAGCTTCCTGGTGAAGCTGCCCAGATGGCCATGCTTATAATGTCTGGCCTCCCTTTTGTTACTTTCCTATCGTATCTAATAAAAGAGTAATATGCAAATTGACCGTCACTCCAACACACAAGATGGCTGCCCCATGTGGACACAAGATGGCTGCCCCCATGTGGACACAAGATGGCCGCCACAAGATGGCCAGCAGGGGAGGGCAGTGGGGAGGAACCAGGCCTGCAAGAGAGGGCAGTTGTGGGCGATCAGGCCAGCAGGGGAGGGCAGTTGGGAGGGACCAGGCCTGCAAGGGAGGGCAGTTGTGGGCAATCAGGCCTGCAGGGGAGGGCAGTTACGGGTGACCAAGCCTGCAGGGGAGGGCAGTTAGGGGTGATGAGGCTGGCAGGGGAGGGCAGTTAGGGGTAATCAGGCTGGCAGGGGAGTGGTTAGGCATCAATCAGGCTGGCAGGGGAGTGGTTAGGGGGTGATCAGGCTGGCAGGCAGAAGCGGTTAGGGCCAATCAGGAAGGCAGGCAGGCGAGCAGTTGGGAGCCAGCAGTCCTGGATTGTGAGAGGGATGTCCGACTGCCCATTTAAATCCCTCGAGGGGTCCCAGATTGGAGAGGGTGCAGACTGGGCTGAGGGACAACCCCCCATGCACGAATTTCGTGCACCGGGTCTCTAGTTATTAATAACTAGCTAATTACAATGGTATTATTAGATTTTAACTATCTAGAAAACTTTCCTATTTTGAGTAACTTATACTCTGAAAGTTACTTGGAGTTTTGTAATAATTTAATTTTATGTTCCTTTATATGTACTGATTTTATTTCAAAAACTGTTTGATCTTCTATGATAAAAGGTCCTGTTGGTAATTTATGCAACCATATTTAGAAATCTAAAACCGACAGGAGTATATGAGGGGTGGGAAATTGGCCCTATATCTACTACACAGGCTTATATATTATTTCGATCAAAATTGTTTTCCCTTTGCAAAAAGATAGCACTGGTATATTTTGCTCCTATTTACATGTCTGTCAGAGCATGCTATTTTAAAGTTTTGTTGTCTTTCTAGATAAGTAAAAATTGGTTATATGCCCTCTTCTTAGGGGCTTATAAATGAAGTTGTATCACTAAGATATGTGTATATGCTTACTCTTTGACTCATTTAGCTTCTATATAGATCATGTCTTTGTATCTTAACAGTATTTAAAAAAAAAAAAAACACAGGTGCCTCGGCTGGTGACTCAGTTGGTTGGATTGTACAACAAATGGCTGCAAATTTGATTCCTGGTCAAGACACATACCTGGGTTGGCGGTTCAATTCTTGGTCGGGGCCCATATGGGAAGCAACTTATTGATGTTTCTCTCTCATGTCCATGTTTCTCTTTCTCTCAAAGCAAAAATGTAAGTTAAAAAACGCAAAACTAGATTGATACATACAGTTTACATATGTAGTGTTTTAAGAAATATGTTAATGCAGGACCTCAGTCCCATTTCTGTGTAAATTACATACTTAAGAAGCATTATTGCACATTTACATAAATTCACATTTGCCAAATTACACCAAGAGGGAAATCTTAATATAATTATTTCATAAATCACATAATTTGATCAACATGATTACATTTTTTTCTGATGCAGTTTGGTAAACTGGTGTTTGTATAGATGCAAAGTAATGTCCACAGAATATGCAGTTTTATACATTTTGATTTTCAGTGTTTTTCAATGGTGTATGTATGTGGTGTGAAGAGAAATTGGATGAGAATGTTTTCTCTTAACTTCATTATAGGCAACAAAATTCCTTTGCTTTGTTACAGCTTACTAGTTCTCATAGTAAAAACAACTCCAAATTGACTGTTAGCTAATTCAAGAGTATTAAAGTGCTTGTGATAAAAGCTGTAATGTAAGATTAAAATTTTTAACCCAAAGATGTCCCTCTACCCTTGGTTGGGATTCAGTTTCTTTAAAAATCTATAATAATAAAAGCATAATATGCTAATTAGACTGGATGTTCTTCTGGACAACCTTCTGGACGAAGCCGGGGCTGCGAAGGAAGCCCGGGTCCCGGGTGTCAGAGGGAAGCCAGTGCCCGCAGCCAGGGGAAGGAAGGCCTACTCTTGCACACATTTTGTGCATCGGGCCTCTAGTATTAAATAAAATTTTCAGAAGGAAAGTGTGAAAATACTGGGACAAGTAAAGCTAATGTTTTAGGATCTGTCTTTTCTTATAAAATGGAAGCTGTATTGTTTATTGAAGAATTAAACCAAAAAGGCATGCTTATTGCTTAACAACTGGTTTGCAGTACTTTCCCCATGTATTTTCAAATAACAGAAAATAAGTTATTTTATTAATTAAGTTTTCTGGAATTTTGTTACATGCGTAAGGGTACTTAGAATAGGAATGTGAATATTTCAAATTTCTAATTATTATTTTCTTTTGACAAAACTTGCTTTGTAGCATTAACAATACTAATTCAGAATAAAGAATAAAGTTAGTTATTGCTTGTATAAAATTTTTTGACATAAATAGTGCTATATGTGTTAAATATAAAAAGTTTCAACTTTATAAAGTTGTAGGGAGTTTTTTTCTCTTATTGTCCTTGAGATGAAAGAGTTCACACCAGCATGGTTATTTAATTGTTGGATTTATTGTTTCTCAACTGGAAAATTAAAACAAAAATTTACAGTTAATTTTATAATTGACCTGTTTGTTTTCAGAAGTATATATTCAAATATAAAAATTTAAATGTATTGTAAACCATTTACCCTAAGCATTAACATATCTGTGTAAATATAGCTACTCTTATTACATGTATAATTACCGTGGTGTTTAAGTGTTCTGATGAGCTTTAATGTACTTACCAGAATATTATCTACAGTCATTTCCATGGTCTGAAACTTGAAAGCTCTTAAAAATACCAACATTACATTTTATTTCTTCCTGCACTTAGCAGTTCCTAGGTAACATAGAGATGACATGAAGAGTAAGATAGAGGGGATTAAATTTGGTCACTTGGAACTGAGCTATTAGAATTGGAGATTTGTCTAAAGAGAGAAATAAAATGAAAGGTCTCTTCCCAGGGCTTACTGGTTTATTTGGAAATCTCAGGTTTGTTATCTAGTTATTGAACTAACATATTCCTTTAACATATATTGGAACAAATACACTATGTCAGAAACTGTGCTAGATAAATTTTGGGGATATACTACTAAACACAATAGACAGTTTTCCTGATTCATTCGAGTTTCATTGGAGTTCCCATTCTATTCAGGGATACCAAAAAATAAGTTAGAGTAGCCAGTGCTATGAAGGAAACAATGGAAGAGAGAGTGTTAAAGAGTGATTGGGGAGCTATTTTATTTTAGATTCAGTGCTCAGGGAAAGTCTGTCTAAAAAGGGGTTCATTAAGATGATGAGAGGACAACAGTGGTGTCTGGTTTCTTAAAATGGAAAGCTAATTATTCAGATAAACTTTTTCACTGAAGTTAAATAATTACCCTATATAATAAAAGGCTAATATGCAAATTGTCACCTCGATCGGGAGTTCAACCAGGGGGCATGGCTGAATGGCCCACTGCCTGTGGCCCCTCCCCCCCCCCAGCCAGCACTGCCCCCGATTGACCTTCCCCCACCCAATTGGGGCCAGGGCTGGCCTACCAACCGCCTTCAGCCCCACACCCTGGCCAGCCCCACCCTCATCGGCCCTCCCACCTCAATTGGGGTTAGGGCTGACCGGCCAACTTCTTATGGCCCCCCCACCCCCCCCAGCTGGCCCAGCCTGGTCAGCCCTGATAAGGCCAGGCCAGCCGGACCCCACCTGTGCATGAATTCATGCACTGGGCCTCTAGTATTAAATAATTGTATTAACTACATTTTTAAATGCTTAAAAATACTTAAGCTCTGAAAAGATAGTCACTTGTTAAATAACAGCCTGTAACCAGATTTGGACTGAAAGAGAGGAATGTTTGAATGCTGAGCAGAATAGGAGAATAAAATGGAAAGATACTTTTTAAAAAAGTAACTGAGAAGTATGACCAGAGACTGCCCTTCATACATATTTCTGTCACAAGTACATGTAGCCCAACTTGGCTGGAGATGGTCTAATCTGATAGTATTCCCCAAAGCAAATGTAAGCTGCTATAGATGAAGCACATTGTCTTACAGTGAACACCTTCAAATACATTTTCAAGCAAGTAGTCAAAGGCATGAGTAAAAACAAGATAATTGAACAAGAATCAGCAAGAATAAACAATTGGAACCCCATGGATTTCAGATATTAAAATTATTAGACACAGACTTAAAACAATTGAGTTTACAAATTATACATGAAAATATCTGCAAAGAAACCATAAAACAACATAGCAGATTTGAAAAGGAACCAGATTAAGTTATTAGAAATGAAAAACCCAATAATAAAGTTACAGAGCTTTCTGGTTCAGGCTGTGCTGATTAGCTTGTATCAAGTGAACCTCCTACTTAATTAAACCTATTAAATAAGTTGGGCTATACATATAAAACAACTAGTTACAGGCCTTGGAGGGCAACCAGTCTAAGCTGGAATTGAGGGGCTATGATTCTCAAGAGTAGGAAAGCTCATAAAGTGATCTCCATATTTATTCTGCTTTTTTCTTGAGGAAATTTTTTGGTTCTCAATGCCAAATAGAGCTCAAGCAGAAAGCAGCAGTTCTACTGGACTAAGGGTCCATATATGTATACTAGGGGCTGTGGGCCGCGAGGCTGCAGTGGGCACAGGGGCGGGTCTTGGCCCATCCTCAGCACCCCCGCCTGGACCTTCCCGCCGTGGCCCCCGGTCCCCTGTCTGCTGGCAGCCCCGCTCCTGCTGCCGCTCCCATGTGCTGGTGTGCTGGCCCCAGTGAATGCGATTGGGGCCAGTGCCAGCAGCGTATGTGAGCGGGGCCAGAGCCGTCAGCAGGTGCGAGTGGTGGCTCCAGTGCCAGATGCACGTGCTAGTGGGGCCAGCGTGGGCAGTGGGTGTGAGAGGCAGCTGCCGGCCCCAATCACCCCTCAGGAGCAGGGGGAGGTGGAGAAGTCCTGAGGGGTCATCAGGGCTGGCAGCTGCCTCTCGCACCCATTGACAGCGCCGAGCGATCGGGGCTAGCACCGGGTGTGGGCAGCGGGTGGAAGTGGGGCTGGTGCCGGCAGCAGGTGCGAGCGCCCAGCAGGACCACAGCGCATGGGAGCAAAGAATTTTCAGTAACCACCAGAGACTCGCCCCAATGACAGCAACCAGCACCCTGCCTTGGTCTGGCGCCCCCACTCACCTGCTCCACTATCCCTTCGCGGCCCATGCCCGCCATGTTCCGCGCACGCCCCCTGATGGTCAGCGCACATCATAGCAACTAGTTGTTTGGTTGTTCTGCCGTTGGGTCTATTTGCATATTAGGGTTTTATATATATAGATAATACATATAACCTCTTCCTCAAGTATAATCTATATATATAAAAAGTTAATATGCTAAGTGTCCCTCCAACCAGTCACTATGACATGCACTGACCACCAGGGTGCAGATGCTCAATGCAAGAGCTGCTGTGACGTGCACTGGCCATTTACAGAGAAATGGTGCCGCAGACCTGGCATCCACAAAGCAACACTTGGCTTCCCCCAAGTGGGACACAGGCCCCACCACCACCCCATAGCAACAGCCCACCAAATCGCAGCTGATGCTGCCGAGCCCGGAAATGTAGCAATTCCCAGCTTCTTCTCCCTAGTGACAGGCCATTTAACAATAAACCGTACTGCAGACCTGGCACCCACAAAGCAACACTCGGCTTCCTCCAAGTGTGACCCAGGCCCCACCACCACCCCAGAATGACACCCCACCAAATCACAGCCATCACTGCCGAGACTCCATGATGCAAAATGTGGCCCACAGCCCAGCCCAGCCCAGCCCAGAAATGATTGCTGTGGGCTACAGGTAATGACATCACATAGCAACGCCCGGCTTCCTCTCCCTAGCAACTAGCCTTCTTGGAGTTTCTTCAGCCCAGGAACATGATTTGCTTTATAACCAGGTGCAAACATTTCACACTTTAACCAAATGTCTGTGAAGCGTTTTCCCATGCCTCATCTCATTTGATCCTCACAGAAGTCCTGGAGTAGGTAGATAGGAGACTCAATGGAATCCTATTTTCTTTTCATTAGCTGGGAAACAGAGATTTAGATAGCTTAGAAACTTGGCCTGACTGAAAAGAAGTAAGAAATGGTGGGCCTTGAAAATGACTTCAGGTTTTCTCACTGCACAGAATATTCTCAAACACTGCTGCAGTTAAATATTTTACCCTTTCTCCCCGCATGATCTACAATAATAATCGGCTTTGTGTTGATATTTACTGCTGTGTTGCTGATGATTACCTGAAAGAGAAGTTGAGGTGCATCACTGGGCTGGAAAAAGTTTAGCTACATCAGAAAGCAGGTCTAATTAAGCAAGTTTATTATATATATATATATATATATATATATATATTAGGCTAAGTTGACCCGTGCATGCGCAATACATATAAAGCTCTCACTGGCACCAATTGCATGCGTGTATTTCCATCTGTAATTAGCAATTGTGAATTTGGTTGACACTTCTATTATAGAGAAAGGGCGAATAGAGATATTAAAATATTTATTCTAATTAATTTCCTTTCAATGTGCACGAATTTGTGCACTGGGCCACTAGTAGTTTAATAACTATCAACCCCAGAGCTGGATTTGGAAACTCATCAGATAATACTGACTTTGAAGCTAAAGAGATGAGCAGAAATTTCATCAACCTTGGGGGATACAAGATCATTCAAGTCAATCAAACACTAGTACATGGCAAACTTAAGCCATTATCTAAAAAATATATACCCACTGATATATTCACCTGTGTATTGTTACTTTGTTTTTAAGAGCTTTTAAAGAGGAAAGAAAAATCTGTTTAAAGAAATTAATAATAGGCCAGATACTGTGATCTTTTATAAAATATAGAAGAGTTAGTCTGTGTCTCAAATGCAACTATTGCTTGAGTTTTTAGAGATTAAACTAAAATAATATATCTTTGGGTCATAACTGTACATTCTATGGACAAAGCAACATATGATCCTTACTAATGTTTCATTTATCTACCTGATTGCTACAGGAGGTCAGAAGTACTGAGAGGTCAAGGTTACCCTTGTGTTGATCTATACATAATACTTGAAGTCATTTTTAAGAATCTAGCTAAGTTTTTAATTTATATTTGTTGAGATATATATAACCAACTTCTTAAGGCGTAGGGAAATTTGATGTAAGCACTAAAATGTCCTTAAGATGGACCAACATAGTTAATACATGACCAAGTACATTCAGTGTTTACAGGAACATACAGCACTCAGGAGCCTGTGTTTTACAGGTCAAGGAATTTTCTACAGAGCTATTGCTGAGAATTATTTTTAAAGTACCTTCTCAAATGTGCTTGTCTAAGTTAATAAGTCTATTGCACTAGAAAGTTTCCAAGCAATAGATAAAGCAAAATAAACAAATTGTTGTTCTCTCAAGTGACATAATATCTCTATTTTATCTACTGTCCACAGTAATTTTACTTCAGAAGCACAAAAGTCCTATTTTCTTCTTAGTGGGAATTACTAGTTTGTTGTTTACAAGATTGATTTTATTATTGGGTCTTAAGTTCTTCAGTTTTTTCAGCTTTCTTTTTACATACATGCTCACACATATATAATGTGGTTTTTTAAAAAAGTGTTCTTCTGATCAGAATTTATATTTACTTTTGCCATGTTTCAGGCATCTTGTATTGAACTTCTCAGTGAAATTCACTAAATGTAATATTTTGCTAACTTCCTTCCTGAAATCAAACTTCATGGCAAGTTTCCAAAAATTTATCTAAAACCTTGCTACTCGCCAAAACCGGTTTGGCTCAGTGGATAGAGCGTCGGCCTGCGGACTGAGAGGTCCCGGGTTCGATTCCGGTCAAGGGCACGTAACTTGGTTGCGGGCACATCCCCAGTAGGAGGTGTGCAGGAGGCAGCTGATCGATGTTTCTCTCTCATCGATGTTTCTAACTCTCTATCCCTCTCCTTTCCTCTCTGTAAAAAAATCAATAAAATATATTAAAAAAAAAAAAATAAAACCTTGCTACTCAAACTTCGGTCCTTGGAATAGAATTCTGTGGCCATCTCTTGGGAGCTTATTAGAAATGTAGAATCTTGGGCCCCACCTAAGACTTAACTAACTCATAATCTTCATTTTAATATACCCAAACAAGTACTATACACATTAAAATTTGAGAAGCACTGATTTAAAAGCCTGCTTCCTAATGCTTATATTTATTCTTAGTGAGAATTACTAGTTTGTTGTTGAAAGAACACTTTCCCTTTAAGAGCCTTCTGAAAAGAATACAAACAATCAAAATTTAAGAGTTGGTACTGCATAACATGGAAACGTTGTTAACTGTAAAACACAGAAACTTAAAAATTAATGTTCACTCCTCCTGTCAGAGGAGTGCATCATACAGCAAATATTATTTATATTCTTTAAAGAAATTTTTACTTGTGTATTGGAGTCACTATCATCTGAAGACAAAATTTTATGTACCAGTTTGATTATGTTCACTGAACTAATTGATACATAGTTTGATATGAGAATATCTATATATATAAAAGCCTAAGTGACTGGCTGACCGGCCTGTAGCTATGACATGCACTGACCACCAGGGGACAGACGCTCAACGCAGGAGCTGCTGTGCAACAGCAACTTTGCAGAGTGCCCTCTCGCACCCCGGAACCCCTTGGGAGATGTCATACTGCTGGTTTCAGCCCAATCCCCACAGGCCACGCTGAGGGACCACACGTGCACCAGGTCTCTAGTAAAAGAATAAATATCCTATTAGCAGTGGTTTCATGGTGAACACCAAGCACCGCCATAAGGGCTTCAAGTTTTTCAAAGAATAATGAGTTAGAACCTACATAGTTCACCCTCTCAACCAATATAGGAATCTACTCCATATTGTTTTTGATAGGCCAGCATCAGACGTCTACTTAAAATATCTAGAAACAGTAACACTAGTAGAAGATCATCAATTTTATTTTTAAGTAACTCATTATTGGCAGATTCCTTGTTGAGCTAAAGATTCCTCTTATTTTCCATTCTGTGGTTTTAATTTTGACCTCTGGAGTGAAAAATTTAAGCCTAATCTAATCTGGCCTTCCACATGATGGCATTTTATATGTTTAAAGAGAGTTATGTTCTTCCAGAAAGCTTTTTTTTTTTTAAATACTTGATACATACATTTTGCTATAAAATTCAAATTTGAAAGGATCATTTGTCATGAATAAATTTTCTTTTTCCCACTTAGAGGCAGAATTCTCTTCTGCATATGGTTACTCTTATTTTTCTTTTTTTCCCTGATTTAGTATACATTTTATTTATTTTTGAAGCAGCAACATATATTGAGGTAAATTAAAAGAACCATAACTTTGCTATGGCTGGGTAGATCAGTTGGTTAGCGTTGTCCTGATACACCAAGGTTACGTGTTCAACCCCCCTAGTCAGGGCACATACACGTATCAGCCAATGCATGCATAAGTAAAACAACAAATTGACGTATCTCTCTCTCTTCCTCAAATCAATAAATAATATTAATAAAAAAGAACAACTTTGAAAGGCAGTAGATCAGTATCACTAGGCAGATTGTTTCCTGTCCCTGCTACAGCACAGGCTCTTGCTCAGAAGATGAGGTGTGTCTGGAAATGCCTTTAAAAATAAATCTAGAGTTCCAGAAAGGGTAATGGCATCTTAGTTTATCTACAAGGTCATTCCCAAGACCTATTTATTTCTGTCAGATGCTTGCTATTTTTACTCCCCCACCACCAATATTTTTGCTTAAGGTCTGCCTGCCTGTGGCCTACCCATTTAATTCTACCCCTTAGAAGAATAAATAATTGATCTCAGTGGTAGTGTTCTTTGCCCATTCCACCATTCTAGAGCTTGCAATACTAGTAGAATTGCAATAGCAATAAAAGGACGTCTTTATTATCTATGTACTTTAGTAAGCTGAACATCTTGTCTTCAACTATTATCAGACAGAAAGGGAAATAAACATTTAATAATAACTAGGCATAGAGGAAACAATAGGCAAACTGAAAAAAAGTATAATAAATTAGGACAGGGTACAGAATTGTTACTTGTTAATATTGGCAATGGGAGAATATATCCAAAACTAGGAAATGAAATCTAGAAGTAAAACATAGTTAATGAGTATATTACCCCCACCCCCAGGATGACAAGAAATGTTTTTATAACGTTTGTTTCAAGTTGTAGGAAATAAGAGAGCTACATGTCTTGTGGAAGAAATGTAATCTTCCTGAAGCACTAGCCTTATATAATACCTAATCCCTTTCTAAGGAAGTAATATAGGGTGTACATAGTAAAGATAGAAAGTACAAAATGAAATCATCCAGGGGTACATTTCCGAAGGCCATCATGCCTAATGGGTTTTGGATGCTAGTCTGTCCTTCAGCAGTATGTATAGATCAGACCTTGAAATGATCAATCTGAGAATGGTCCATGCTTCTCTCCCCCTGGCTAATCCCATCTGCCTTTGTTGGTAGAGAGTCTGCAGGGCTGGTAGCTGAAAACCAGGAAGACTCTCTGGTGCGCTTCTAGACCTGAATTGTTGGGGGTGAGTACTTGTATGTGGCCTGAATCCCCACTATTCAGGGATAGTCTGAAAGAAAAAATCCCCAGTCCAGAGGAGGCAGATGAAGTTCTGTATGATAGGCTGTGAGTGGAAGCTGGTGAAGGGGTTTCAGTATAAGAGTCTCTGGGAGTGCTCCTTCCCTGAACACCTCTGGCTCCTTGTCCCACGCTGCTACTAAAGCCAGCCACTCTATAAGGGATAGATTCCACTGAGGAGGACCAGCTGACCACCTGACTGCTATGCTGACAACTGGGTCTTGGAGTAACTGACTCTGTTGGGGAAGTAATGCCCACTGGTCGAGGTGTGGTTGGCCTGCTTCCTTGGTACCAACTTGGCGATTCCTTCATGATAGCTAGAAATTTCTTTAGTTCTCCATTCTCTCTCCTTAAGACTGACAGCTCTTAGTTCTGGCTGGTCACTGTTTGCCGTGCCTCCTGCATGGCTGCTTCTAACATTGTAATTCTATGCTTATAAAAGGCAATGAAGAGATCTGTTTGTTTTTTCTGGAAACTCCACACCTGAGAGATGTGACTGAAATGCTGCAAAGCTGTCTCCACAGGGTTTTTGAAGTACATCTGCTCCTGAGGTTTCAGATTATCAGAAAGAGCCAGATGCTTGCAGGCAGCTCCACAAACAGAACATTTTTCCTACCCAACCGGCCACCATATCCCAGAAGGCTGCGGATCTCACTGAAATTGTCCAGTTCTCCTCACAAAGTGCTGCAAATGGCGGGCACACTTATTTTTCTTGAGCCTTTCGTGTTCTATGACTTCATAGCCTGAAAACTTTATATTTAATGTATAGTGAATATTAAGGTATAGTCTTTTGAGTATTTACTATATTAAAAACCAAAACTGAGGGAAGTTCTGTGTTTAAGTAGTCAATGATTTTTCACAATTGGCAGTAATAACAACACTGTATAATGACCTCTCTATAGCATTCCTGGATTCAATAATTAAAGATTAAATGAGACTATATTTTTGTTAGCTTCCATTAATGGAGTAAACTAGGGAGAAAAAAAGATTCTAGCAAGATGCAAAGTAGCTATAAAGAGAAGAATCTTAAGAAAAACATAGTAGCAAAATTAATTGGACATAGGCATTAAGAGCAAAGTTCTGTACATTTGTCTCTGATGTTTTTCATATATTGTACAACAGGAGTGAGATAAATATTTTTATACTCTTCCATTACAAATCATTACTTGCTGAGTAGTTGAGTAGTTAGATTGCTTTTTTGGCCTGTTTATAAGGTAGAACTGAGATGCTCCTTAAATGTAATTAGTGAGACAGCACAATGTCAATCCTTGTTCTCCTTTAATCACTTTACCAAAACTTGGTATATTTGGAGGAATTCTCTTTTAGTAAAATAACTTTTTATTATTAGACTAGAGACCCAGTGCATGAAATTCATGCACAGGGGGTGGGTGTCCCTCAGCCCAGCCTGCACCCTCTCCAATCGGGACCCCTAGGGGTATGTCCGACTGCTGGTTTAGGCCCGATGCCTGCGGGATCATGCCTACACTGGCAGTTGGACATCCTCTCGCAATCCCGGACTGCTGGCTCCTAACTGCTCATCTGCCTGCCTGCGTGTTCACCCCTAACCACTCTGACTGCCTGCCTGATGCCCCTAACTGCTCCCTGCCTGCCTGATTGCCCCTAACTGCCTCTACCTGCCTGCCTGATCACCCTAACTGCTCTCTCCTGCTGGCCTGATCCCCCTAACTGCTCTTCCCTGCTGGCCTGATCGCTCTAACTGCTCTCTCCTGCTGGCCTGATTCCCCTAACTGCTCTTCCCTGCTGGCCTGATCCCCCTAACTGCTCTCCCCTGCCGGCCTGATCACCCCTAACTGCCTCTGCCTCGGTCCCACCACCATGGCTTTGTCCAGAAGGACATCTGGAAGATGTCTAATTAGCATATTACCCTTTTATTAGTATAGATTTCTTTTAGGATCCAAATTATTTCAAAAGAGTGGATTTCTATAACCTATTTGGTGAGCACTGGAAGATTGCATTACCTTTGCCTCTAGTTCCATGTAAAGATTATACTTTTAATTGAGTGAAGAGTGAGATGTATTCCTAGAACCATATTATTTTTATATTAAAAAAGGTTTTTTATAGTATTTTTAATATTAGGTAGAGCAGAAGAAATCTTTGTCCAGTCTTTTATGAAAACAGAATTTTAGGTAAATATTTTTATGAAATTATTGAAACATGCCAGCAAGTTTTGTAATAGGCTATTTAGCGCCCCAGGGAGATTTGGGGAAATGTTTGCTGTTTTCTTCATAATGTTTTCCATTATCTTAAAATGCATCACTAATGTCTAGGGATAGTAGTGAATTAATAAAAATTTTAGTATTGACATCATCCACTCAACTTATTTTTTGCAGCTAAAATATCTAGAAGACATTTAGTAATGCTGTGAGCCTTAGGAGTTGCTGAGCTAGTTCACTATTATAGCATTACCCAAACACACAGGGAATCCTTAAATAAAGCCCATCAAAGTAAATAATGCACACAGAGCACTTAGTAGTCAACAGGGGCTGGTTTGCATACATAGGCTATGCCTGCCTACTGATTGATGATGCCTATTACCATGAGATTGTATTTATTAAAAGCAACAGCAGTAATTCTGTGCACAAATGATTAATAGCCAAATGACTATGGGTTTTAATTAATTAGAATGGTCAAGATACATCCTGAATGAAATAGATTGCATTATTATATTACTGACTTATTCTACTTGAAATTATTAAAGTTTAAGATTGCTACTTAAAGTTAAGTCATGTCAGGAATATTCTAAGTAAAGTTTGAATAATTTTAATCAATTCTTCAAATATTAAAAAATTGTGATAAACTGGAATGAATCTCCAAATACTTGCTAACATAAGGTATTGGCTTAATAATGTTATTAGCAATAATTTTTGTTCAGTAGCAGCTGTTGAGTTACAGTTAAAGATAATTCATTATTAACATTGTTATATTATTTTTCTAATCCTTTCATTATATGGTTACGAGTATTTTTGAACTTAAAACTTTTTCATCTATAGTGTAGATTGAGTGAAATAGCAATCTTATATAAGAGAGCATTTTAAAGTGATGCTTTTCAGCTAGTTGTGTAATGCTGTTCATTGCAATGGGAAGAAAGGTCAGATTCTTTTCTAACAATGTAAGAGCTTGTTGCTCAACAAATTCTGTATGGGATGTACCTAAATAATTTAATCTCTCTCCTTCAGCCCCATGATTATACCAGAATCTGATGGAAGTAATTCAGGTTCATCAGAATTTATGAAACTATTTGTTTTGGCTATTCTAGAATACACTTTTATACTGGTATACATACCCTCACATACATACATTCATATAAAATTTTAAGAGACACATATATATGTATGTGCATCTGTCTATCTACTTTAGATTTTGGCTTCCTAGTACATGAATAAAAAGATCTACCAAATATTTAATTTGTAGATCTTGCCAAGATTCCCACAATGATTACCTCAGGTCTCTGGGTATTATAGAAAACCAGAGGCCCAGTACACGAAATTTGTGCACTTGGGGGGGTTCCCTTAGCTCAGCCTTCGCCCTCGCCTAGTCCAGGAACCCTCTGGGGATGTCAGATTGATGGCTTAGCCGCGTCAGTCGGACATCCTTAGTGCTGCCGCAGAGGTGGGAGAGGCTCTCACCACCACCACTGTGCTTGCCATCCGTGCGCCCAGCTTGTGGCTGAGCGGTACTCCCCTTGTGGGAGCACATTGACCACCAGGGGGCAGCTCCTGCACTGAGCATCTGCCCCCTGCTGGTCAGTGTGCATCATAGCAACCTGTCATTCCGCCATTAGGTCCATTTGCATATCAGCCTTTTATTATATAGGGGACACGGAAGGACATGAACTCAAGCACTGTGAGAGATTTATACTAGTACCCATGTACTGCCGTCATAGCAAGACTGGTGAAGTGGGGATAGAAGAAACCACCTCTTATTTAACTTCAAACATATTATTTCCCATTCAAAAAATTTTTTTTTGCCTCAAAATACTTGGCACTCCTCCAACATCTCCAGTGATACACAGTGTTTTTTTTTCATTCTAAGCCTACTTCATGGTACATGGCTTTTCAGTGTTTTCAAACAGTACGTTATAGTGTGACATAGTTTACCATTTATGCACAATGCTAATGCTGCCCCCTGGTGGTCAGTGTGCTCCCACAGGGGGAGCACCGCTCAGCCAGAAGCTGGGCGCACGGATGGCAAGCGCAGTGGTGGCAGTGAGAGCCTTTCCCACCTCTGCGGCAGCACTAAGGATGTCCGACTGACAACACCATTCCTCTCTTGGTACCCATGTCCTTGTCTCTCTTTCATTTAAACACTAGAGGCCCGGTGCATGAAAATTTATGCACGGGAGGCAGAGTCCCTCAGCCCAGCCTGCCCCCTCTCACAGTCCGGGAGCCCTCAGGGGTAGGAGGCGACCCGGTGATCGGGAAGGTGATGCCCCATCACACCTCTGCTACTGCCACTGCCAGCAGCACAAGCCTTGGCTGGCCCTGGTTACCTGAGCCTTGGGCGGCCCTGGGTGGCTGGGCAGCCACCATCTGAGGATTGCCTGCACCTCGGGCTGGCCTTGGGGGGCTGAGGGGACTGGGGGACACTGGAGGCAGGTGTTCTGGTGGGGCTGAGGGGACTGGGTGCCACCATCTTGTGGGTGTGGGCGCCGCCATCTTTGAGGGCATGGCAGTCTATTAGCATATTCCCTCCTTATTGGCTGTGGGTGCCGCCATCTTTGAGGGCGTGACAGTCATTTAGCATATTCCCTCCTTATTGGCTGTGGGCGCCACCATCTTTCCGATGGCGTGAGGGTCAATTAGCATATTCCCTCTTTATTAGATAGGATAATGGCATAGAATTCTCCTTTAATGATGTACATATAATTTTTTGTATATTCTTGTGCATCAATTTTTATTTTTTCTGTGCATCTATTTTTAAAATTGTCAACAATCTCAACTATGTTATCTTTATTTTCAGTAAAATAAAATTGTACAACTTATTCTACCTTAAACTGATTTGTAAAATTAATCTAATAGTCAAAATTGCTTCTTTAAATTGTAGCATGTAACAGTTAAAAAAGGTACTCAGGTTTCTGAATTGTAGAGAAAAGAAAATAATACTTTATTAGAAAGAAAATTTTATTAGGCATTCTTGGGCACTGTTTTAGGTCTAGTCTTCCTGACAAGTGGTTTAAATTGAATGTCTCCTCTATTAAATCTGAGAGAAGTTTGTTTTAAGTCTTTCCTACATAGAATCAACGTATATAGGGTGACTATAAAATAATTAGACAAGATCATCAAGTCTTTCATGGAAATCTGTCTCGTTATTTTTCTTTCACAGCACATTCTCATAGGGCAAAATAAGGTATGACATGTTGGAGGACATATACCATTAGTTTTTGGCTCACATATGAAAATTTGATAATTAAATTATATCTAGCACTTAAGCAAAAATAAAGACTGATTGCTTGTGCCATATATACTAAAGCATTTATATACTAATATTTTGAAATGTAATTGCTGAGCAAGAAATGACATTAAATGCCTTATTTAATTGCATTTACTCCATCATCTGTTATCTAAAAGCTTCAAAACAGTTCCTTGGTGAACTTTCTAAATTCAGTAGTAAGTAACCTTTTAGCCCTGTACATAATTTAATGTTTTGACAAGCTTTTTAAAATGGCAAGTAGGTGAATTTATTAGGAAACAATACAGAATAAAATTTAAAAGACTTTGAATAAGTGAATGACTGTTGATATTCGGCTGGCTATACTTTAAGAAGGTTAGGCAAGCCCCTTTTGTTAAAATCCCTCATAGCTAATTAGGTACTAATTCTATAGTTACCCCAAATGCAAAATTCAAAGGGAGTGTGGGATTAGAAAATTACTGTGTTCAGTATTTCTAATGTCCAGCTGGCTGTTACTTCCTCTGTTGTGTTCAGTGTGTGTTATGTGTTTACCTTTCCCCCATTGCCTTGCCCTATGTGTAATAAAATACGTGCAATTATTGACCTCCTGTCATCTTTGGAAAGCAGAAAAAGAAAAGGTAAGCAGGCTAAAATTAAATGCAGTAGACATATCACAGGGACATCCAAGTAATGGAAGCAACTGGCCTTGGTTTAGTAGTCTCCTGACATTCAACTAGGATAAGACTTATGGACAGAAATAGACATTATATTGAACAGTTGCCATGGATATGCACCGTTGTACTATTTAACATCTGTATATTGAGCACCTTCTCATTTGACATAGGTAAGGTGTATTAGATAACTTTTGTCAAGTTTTGATAGCAAACAACTCCAAATGCCCAGTGGCTTATTTAATTCTCACTTTACATGCATTTTGTGGATCCACTGTGGCTCTGCTCTATGTCTTCTTCCTTCTGAAATCTAGGATGAAGGAGAGGGAAAAAGATTATGAAGTTTATAGGATGGCTCTTCAAATTTCTGCTTGGGACTGGCACTTGTCACTAGTAAAAGCAGGTCAGATGAGCACAGGAAATATATTTCTCAGGAAATATAGGAATAAGCTCAGTAAAGGAGGGCTAGCTGATATTAGGACAGTAATAAAATCTATCACATTAATGTTAACATTGGTCTCATCCTCAACCACTGCCCCTACTTTCACCATTTATGGTAAAGAAGCACAGAATTTTTTTTAGCTTTTATATGATTCTTGATTTTTTTCATAATTGCTATTTACATATGTAGTTGGAAGTAACAGTAAAATTAGTGACACTGGTGAATGTAGAAAGATTAGTTTATAGAGCATATTATGTTTTGCATATTTATACTGGTGACTTCTAAGTTACTACAAAAAAGAAAGTTGACAATAATGTAGAAAAAAAAGATCTTTTATTTGCTATTCTTATTGATAGAGTACCTTTCAGGGGATTAAGGAACCAGTAGAGAAATTTAGGCTAACAAGTTACTTTGCATTTTACACTTTTATATCTGTTAGATTTTTTTGTAAGTAGACTTAAAAAAAGTAGATGTTCTGCTCCTGTATTCATATGGATATAAAGTGCTAAAGCTTTTAAAGTAAGATGTCTTATTTATTGTTTAAAGTGCAATAAAGCCCTGGTCAGGGTGGCTCAGTTTGCTGAGTGTTGTCCCATGCACCTAGAGGTTGCTGTTTTGATTCCCCATCAGGGCACATGCCCGGATTGTAGATTCATTCCCCGGTAGGGGGTGTGCAGGAGGTAGACGATCTATGTTTCTCCCTGTCTAAAATCAATAAAAACATATATAAAAAATAGTTTAAAATGCAATAAAAGCACATAAAAGAGACTTCCATGCTTTCCCTTTAATAAAAGTAGTATACATTTTCTTTTACTGGTAGGCTTTTCTTCTTGTATTGCTCTCTATAAGCCAACCTGCATTCTTACTACTTGGTTATTACTGTAGAAATGCTGTTGTGGTAATGTGAACTAACTTCAGTTATTCAGTATTGTGTTCATTATGTTAATGAAATACTCTGCCTGGTCCTGATCAGAAAAAAGGGTATATTTACATAATGTTAATCAAGCCTTTGATGTTAATATTTGGGAAAGGACTCTAATTTTTTTGGTATATGTATCTGTCACATAAATCAACCAACTGCTTAAAATATGAATCACTGTACCCTAGAATTTGTCAAGCTTAATCGTAAGTCCTATTGCCTTTTCTAAAAAGCATACCTTATGGTACATCTGAATATATTTTGGGTCCTGCTCTATTTGTAAATTTATTTGTCTTTTTAGTATACCTGAATAGTTTTCTACACTCTTTGTTCCATCTCTTCCTGCATCTGGTTTAGACACCTTGAATTTATTTTTTATTTAAATATTATTTTTGAAATTGTTATTATTTTGCATTTATTTGGCTTAAAACCAACTAGTGCATTTTGGAAGGTAGAATCCTTCAAAAGTTCTTTAAAAAGCAAAACCACTCATTAATTCAGCAGACTAGTGACTGATTATAGTCTTTTAGGCCATGGGTTATTCTGAAAAAGACTGATAATAAAGAAACAATTTAAGTGCTATAATGGAGGTTGGTACTTGTTATTTTATATATTATAAAACCAGGTTTCATTTTAGTTGTTAATCTGTTTTTGAGATTTGGTAACATTATATGGTTTTACACTGTTGCGTGGGCTTCTTGAGACCTACCCCTGAGAGACTACAGTGGTTTTCTCTTATCTGTGGTTTCACCTTCCAAGGTTTCAGTTACCTGCAGTCAACCTCAGTCTGAAAATATTAAATGGAAATTTTCAGATCTGATTAAAAAAATAAATTTTAAATTGCATGCCATTCTGAGTTGCATGATGGAATCTTGCTCTATCCAGCTCATTCATGCGCAGGGTGTGAATTATCCCCTTGTCCAGCTTATCCAGGCTGTATATGCTCCCTGCCTGTTAGTAGCCTTCTTGGTTATCAGATTAACTGTTTCAGTATCACTGTACTGTGTTCAAGTAACTCTTACTTTACTTAATGTCCCCAAAGTACAAGAGTAGTGATGCTGACAATTCGAATATGCCAAAAAGGAGTGGTAAAGTGTATGTATAGGAAAATACATATTATATATGGGGTTCAGGCATCCACTAGGGATTTTAGAATATATCACCCACGGATAAGGTATGACTACTGTACCTCATTAAGATGTTACCAACACCAGTACATCATCATTTTCAGTACATTTCCATCCCCAATGTAAATGGAAAACATGCTTTCTTTATTCACACAGATTAATGTGAGTGTTGAACTGAAGTCATCGTATTTGAACAAAGTCCAACAAAGCCTAAAAGGGTACTCCTTCCATATCTAGTAATTGGGACTTGATATTGATGTATTTCAGATTATCCAGACTCTTCTCCTGCCCATCTTTCATTAAAACAGAAACTGTGCTTATGCTTCTTAAAATTAGTCTTTCAGGCAGTTTCCTAAGGTTAGAGAAGAAAGTTGGCTTCAGGATATATCAGGTATAGACAAACAAAATTGGGGTAGTCAGAATAAACCTTAATAAGCCACATTGTAAATAGATAGTGCTTTTTTTCTCCAAATGCTTGATGGTATTAGTTTAAAAGTTACAACACATTTCAAATGTTATGATTATAATAATAAATATTGCATTTAGTTGCTAGAGTAATTGAAACACAATTTTTGGTTTACTTGATGCAGTCTTTTTTTCTAAAATTAAATCACTAAAACCAGCTCTCATTTTGCATCACTGCAGAATATCATCCAGTTAATACAAAATACTTGTGGAAATTAAAAAATTTTGAATAATTAGCTTTACTTTTTAAACATTCTTTTACAACATTTATTTATAGCTTCTCTGAATGCATAGAGAATTTGAGGCAACCTACTGGGATAAAAAAGGCAATCTAGACTAGAAAAAAATATATTATTTAGAGTAAGAAATAGAAAGGAAGGGAAAGACTGGACTCATCATGTTAATTCAGAAGCTATAGTTTAAAATTATAGATAGCTTTTAAGAAAATAAAAGTCTAAAAATTTTAAAAATAGCTTTTATATTAATGTTAAATGTTATGTAATGTACATGGTTGGGGCAAAAGTGGGTTTACAGTTGTTTGCATGGAAAATAATAAAATAATTAATAAATAATAATACAAGAACAAACTTTCGTGTACTCACAACTATTTATTTTTGCCCCACCCTGTATTAACATTATTATTAAGATGCTGAATTTTCTGCTTAGAATTAAAAACATATCATTAACAAATATTTGTCATCTAATAAATGCAAGGGACTTTGGATTCTAGGATATGGAGTTAGAAAATGATATAATGACAGGATTTTTCTTAGTGCCTGTCTAATGTTATGTTCTTAGTGTTATGCTAGTTACTTTGTGTAGGGAGGATTGGTATAGAAGATTGATACTATATAAGAAAAAATAATGAAAATACTAGATAAATCTTAGTTTAACTAGAATAAAATGTACTAAAATGGATAAGTTTCACCTTTACTATTAAGTAAACAGAAAATAACTATAATTGTATTAACATTTTATATGTTCCTAAAGCTATCTAGATGACTGAGATGATCTGTGTCATAAAAAAAATGAAATTCACATATAACAGTAGAAATTACCAATATATGAATGGTGCTATATGAATATCCTATATAATAAAAGCCTAATATGCTAAGAGTCCAGTTGTCTGGTTGGCCATTCAACCAATCAAAGTATAATATGCTAATGATATGCTAAGGCCACTCAACTGCTCACTATGACATGCACTGACCATCAGGGGGCAGACAGTCAATTGGTCAACCAGTCGCTATGATGTGCACTGACCATCAGGGGGCAGACGCTCTGACTGGTAGGTTAGCTTGCTGCTGGGGTCCGGCCAATCGGGACTGAGCGAGACAGGCTGGACACACCCTGGAGCCCTTTTGCGGTCCCTCCCCAGCTGGCCAACCTCCTGTGTCCCTCCCCAGCCCCAATTGTGCACTATTGGGGTCCCTTGGCCTGGCCTGTGCCCTCTCGCAATCTGGGCTGAGGGACACCCCCCCCCCGAGTGCATGAATTTTGTGCACTGGGCCTCTAGTCCTATATAATAAAACCCTAATATGCAAATTGACTGAACGGTGGAATGACCAGTAGCTATGACGCTCACTGATCACCAGGAGACAGATGCTCAATGCAGGAGCTGCTCCCTGGTGGTCAGTGCGCTCCCACAGGGGGAGCACTGCTCAGCCAGAAGCTGGGTTCACAGCTGGCGGCGAGTGCAGTGGCAGTGGCAGGAGCCTCTCCTGCCTCCACAGCAGCACTAAGGACCCCTTAGGGGATGTCCGCCTGTTGGCTTTGGCAGGGATCGGGCCTAAGCCAGCAGGTGGACATCCCCTGAGGGGTCCCAGACTGCAAGAGGGCACAGGCCAAGCTGAGGCACCCGCCCCAGTGCACGAATGTCGTGCACCGGGCCTCTAGTAATATAATATAAATTACTAAACTATTAGCAATATGTAACTATATAACTATAAATAACATATCTCTGATTTTATAGTTTATAGTGTACTTTTATGTGCATTGTCTGATTTAAGAGAATGTTGAATTTAGGATAGAATTTGATAGTTTTGTGTATGGTCCCGAGTTACTTATTTCTCTTTCTTACTGAGAGAACACATGCCAACACTTGTGCTGATATTCTCAAGCTTGATGATAGACTACACTCTTCTCAATAAATCAAATTCCTTAGTAATTCTTGGCTCAGATACTTGAAGTAATACTTGTTTCTAAGAATTCCACAGAAAACTTTGACTCTTACTTAAATAAGCATCCAGGATTTGGGATATCAGTTCCTATCTCATGCCTTCCCCCACCTTCACCCCTGCTTTATTTATGGTGTATTTATTTGTGGGTACTGCCCAGTGAAAACGAGCCACAAGCTCCTCTCAAGTGTACAACCCTATCAATCAGAATAGATTTCTTTCCCAGTTCCTCTCTGCTCAGATTTTAAGTATGGTTCCTTGAGCTTATATATTCTAACTTACCCTTAATAGTTGCTTGGCAAAGTGTTCATTCAGTTAGTATTCCACTTTGGAAGTTGTGTCTGCTTACAATTTTTCTCTTTGGTAAAATTACACATTTCATTTCTAGCAACCTGAACCACCTGTGACGGGCAGAGCTATAGCAAGCTCTTTGCTTTTTCTCAAGATAGTCTATAGAACTCCAATAGACACATCATCAACATTGTAAATTTTTTGGGGGGGAGGGGTGTTGATAAAAAACACACAACATGAAAGCTCTACCCTCTTAAAACTTTTAAGTGTACAGCACAATGTCTATAAGTACAAGGTTGTATTTCTGAAACTTTATCTTAAAAGTATCTTAACTGAATCTCTGTACCTTGTTGCTGTGTTGAACAGCAAATCTCCATTTCCTCCTGCCTACAATCCCTGGCAATCACTATTCTACTTTCTGCTTCTATGAGTTTGTTTACTTCAGATACCTCATGTAACTGGAATCATGCAGTATTTGCTCCTCTGTGACTGACTTATTTCATTTTGCATTATGTCCTCCAGGTTCATTCATGTTGTTGCAAATGACAGGATTTCCTTCTTTTTTACTTTATTTTTTAATCCTCACCTGAGGATATTTTCCATTGATTTTTAGAGAGACTGGAAGGTGGTGGCAAGGCGGGGTGAGAAAGAGAAACATTGATGTGAGAGAGACATCTTGTTTGCTTGCCTCCTGCATGCACCCCAACCAGGGTGGGAGATTGAACCTGCAAACAAGGTATGTGCCCTTGACCAGAATCGACCCTAGGACCCTTCAATTTGCAGGCTGACACTTTATCCATTGTGCCACACTGGCCGGGCTGATTTCTTTCTTTTTTTAAGTTAAATGATACTTAGTTTTATGTACATACCACACTTTCTTTATCCATTCATCAATCAAAAGACATTTAGGTTGTTTCTGCATTTTGGCTGTTGGGAATCATACTGCAGTGAACACAGGAGTGCAAATATCTCTTCAAGATCCTGATTTCAATTATTTTGTATAAATACCTGGAAGTAGGATTGTTGGACCATATGAAACTTCTACATTTAATTTGAGGAACCTCCATACTATTTGTTCCCATAGAAACTGCATCATTTTATATTCTCATGAACAGTGCACAGGTTTCCAATTTCTCCACGTTTTCGCCGTTATTTGTTTTTTTTTTATAATAGCCATTCTAACAGGTGTAAGGTAATATCTGATTGTGGTTTTGATTTATGTTTCCTATTTGATAAGTGATGCTGAACATCTTTTCTGATATCCGTATGCCTTTTGTCTGCTTTTTTTGACAAGTTGTTAGCCATTTTTAATTGATTTGTATTTTTGCTATTAAGTTATGAGATACTTTATATATTTTTTTTATATTGACCCCTTAACAGGCATATATTTTCTTGCAAATATTTTCTTCCTTTTCATAGGTTGTCTTCCCACTTTAATTGTTTCATTTACTGTGTAAAAGCTTTTTAGTTTGATGTAGTCTTGCTTGTCTATTTTTGTTTTTGTTGTCTGCGCTGTTGGTGTCATATTCAGGAAGTCCCTGCCAAGACCAATGTCATGAAGCTTTTTTCCCCTGTTTTCTTTTAGGAGTTGTATAGTTTCAGGTTTCACATTTAAATCTTTAATCCATTTTGAGTTGATTTTGGTGTATGGTGTAAGATAAGGGTCTAATTTCATTCTTTTGCATGTGGATTTTAGTTTTCCCAGCACGATTTGTTAAAGACACTGTTCTTTCCCCATTATGTAGTCCTGGCAACCTTGTTGAAGATCATTTTACTGTACATGCCTGGGTTTATTTCTGGGCTCTCTATTCTGTTTAATTGGTTTATATGTCTGTCTTTAGGCCAGTACCATACTGTTCTAAGTAGTTCTGTAAGATGTTTTAAAATCAGGAAGTATGAGGCCTCCAGCTTTATTATTCTTTCTCAAAATTGTTTTGGCTATTTTGGATCCTTTGTGATTCCATATGAATTTTAGGATTTCTTTTTCTATTGGTATTTTGATAGGAATTGCATTGAATCTATAGATCACTGTAGGTAGTATGGATTACAACAGTATTGTCTTCCTGTTCATGAACATGGGATATCCTTCCATTTATTTGTATCTTCTTTAATTTCCTTCAACAATATTTTGTTGTTTTCCGTGTATAAGTCTTTTGCCTCCTTGTTTAAGAGTTGGATGAGACAAAAACTGGTCCTTCAGGTGATCCTTTTGAAAAGACAGAACCTTCAATGCATGCTTCATCCCTTTCGTCCCACAGTGAGGGAGAAGTTTCAACTCAGGGTGATCTCCTGGTGCTAATCTGACCTGGCTTGAAGGAGGGACCGAGTTGGATACAGTGAAATTTTCTTCTTACCAATCTCACTGTGGCTGTTCTTGGTTTTTTGCTCTCCTGGCGTATTGCAACTTCTTATCTGGAATCTGGAAATCTTAGAAGGTATTTTTGTCCTAATGTTATTAAATTGCTGCTTCCAGGGGGAAGTGAGGGCTGGGGCTTATTATTCTACCAACTTGTTAATGTCACTTCAGCATTGTACTCTTCCATCCAAGTACTAACCAGGCCTTACCTGTTTAGCTTCCGAGATCAGATGGGTGCTTTCCGGGTGGTATGGCCATAGACTCCAATATTCTACTCTTAATGTTAACATTGCCAGTGGGGGTAGGATCCTTACAATATCTCAAGAAAAAGAATTTTCTGAGACTAGCACAGGAGGACGAGTGATTTTAATTTGCGTGGAATTACATCCCTTGGTTTGCAAAGTCCCATTTCCCTTAATCCAATCCTGGATGATGTGCAGCTGGGCATTCAGTAGAGCTAGAAGCAGAGCCGGTATCCAAAGTTTCCATTCCGCGGTGGAGCTGGGCATTAGGCTAGTTGCAGTCCACTAGTCCATTGTGTTTGGGGTCCACATGGCCATGTGCCATGTGAGCAAATGCAGGAGCGAGAGAGCCCTGCCATCCTGGAGTCTAATGCGGGCAAGCAAGAGAGCCAGGAGAGGGAACTCCTGTGTTTAGGAGATTAAATATCTCACATCTTCCTGTGCTTGCAGTAGCTACGCCTACTCTGGCCAGTGTTCCTATGTGTGACTGACAAGTACCTTCCCTATGTGACCCAGACTTGACTGCGCACGTGTCTATTCTCCACCCTGCTCAGTCCCTTATCCCAGCGATCTGTGGGGAACAAACCTGGGGAGTGTTAAACTGCAGCTTCCTGGCAGAGCTGCACAAATGGCATGCCCATAGTATTTGGCCTTCCCTGTGCTCCTTTCCAGTTAGTCATAAGTAGGTTAAATTAAAACGGTATCATCTATATCGGCGGTTGCTAACCTTTTGGACCTTCCGGACCACCAGTGGTCCACGGACCACCGGTTGGTGACTGCTGATCTATGTAATAAAAGCCTAAGTGACCATTACGGCAGAATGACCAGAGTGACTGGTCACTATGACAGGCATTGACCACCAGGGGGCAGACACTCAACACAAGAGCTGCCCCCTGATGGTCAATGAGCTCCCACAGGGGTAGCGCTGCTCAGCCAGAAGCTGGGCTCACAGTTGGCGAGCGCAGCTGGCCTCTGCGGCAGTGCTAGGGAGCAACGAGCTGAGCGGTAAGGAGCAGTAAGCAGGTGGGCAGTAAGGAGTGAGGGGTCCCGGACTGCGAGAGGGATGTCCGACTGCCGACTCAGGCCCGATACCCCCGGGGATCGGGCCTGAGCCGGCAGTCAGACATCCCCAAAGGGGTCCCGGACTGTAATAGGGCGCAGGCCAGGCTGAGGGAACCCCCCCCCCCCACAGTGCACAAATTTCGTGCACTGTGCCTCTAGTTAACATGTTAAGCGCCCAGCCTGTTTTGTCTTCCAGATGGAAAGTATAGTGTCAGTCACCAGTGACAGACTGGGCGCTTAACGTGTTAATACTATAAACAATGGGCACTAATCAAGAACCTACTATATGCTGGGCTCCAGATTAGAAATTTTGGTTATAAACATGGACTAAATATGCTTGTTATCCTTAAGGAGCACCTCTATTTCAAAAGACAGACATAAATAGTAAATAAACTATAAAATATCTTCTGCTATCATGTAGATGGAAACAAATTGCTGTAACTTAATGTAGAGGAAGATTGTCTTCAAGGAAGGCAGGATTTGAGCTGAACTTTGAAGATTTAATAGGAGGTTTAGGACATTCCAGGAAGAAGGAAGAGTAGAGTGGAGGGAGCCATACAATACTATGTTAAACAGGGAATAGGGAGAAATCCACTGAGTGTAAGGAAATGGGGATGGATACTGAAAAGGATTCTTTGGGGCTTGATTACTAAGAGCTTTGTTTGTCAACTGAAGGAGTTTGGATTTATGGCATCAAGTTTTTAAAAAATAACTTTCCCCCTCTCTCCTATTATAAAATTTTATCTCCTTTGTGGAATATGAACAAAAATTAAGAGTTGCTGCAATTAGGGGAACCAGTTGCAACATCCAAGTTAAGGAAGAAAATAAGTAAGACTGTGGTAGTGGCCTTGTAGATGAAAGATAGGATCTGACAAAAGTTTCAAGGATGAAGCCAATAATTAATAACCAAGTGAAAGTAAAAAGCAAGAGAGATGATAAAAAGGTGATTTATAGAGCCATAGAAGATTACTAGAGACAGAAAAATGGAGGATAAGAAAACAACACAGTAATAAATGGAGATTTTAAGAAATTGGAGATAAAAGCATTAGAAAAAACTAATTTCTATTGTTTACTCTTAATTCTTAAGTTTTGTATGTCTTTAAAATGAAAGAAAACAGAACAAAGCGAACTGTGAATTAGTATTTGAACCAGACTGAATTGAATTATGTGCCTGCTAAGCCCAAAAGCATTTGTTATACTATAATGCCATCCTGCCTGGCTCTGCTCTTTAATATTTCTTCAATACATCTATCTGTATTTTACTCCCCACAGTATTATTGCATCCAAGACAGTAGATGTGATGAGATACAGAAATAGTTCCTAACTTTCAAAAAAAGCTTCGTTCTGTAAAATGTATTTGTAACTCATAAATTGTTTTCATGTGGAAACTGCATTTAACTAACAATATCTATTCACCTGGAAAATTAACTGCTGTTGCTATTAATTATACAGGAAAATTGGATGGAGAGAAAGCAGAAACTTTTATTTGAGGCTTCTATCTCCGCACTGTTTCTTACCAGCTTTGCCATCTTGAACAAATTTCTAAACGTCTTCATGGTACAATTTCCTCATCTGTAAGGATAGTCCCAAACTTGTAGCATTGTTGTTAAGATTATTTGTTGTTGTTAATCCTCACCCAAGGATATTTTTCCATTTATTTTTAGAGAGAGTGGAAGGGAGGGAGGGAGGGAGAAAAAGAAACATCGATGTGAGAGAGACACATCGTTTGGTTGCCTCCTGCAGGTGTTTGGGCCAGCACTCTAACCACTGAGCACACTGGCCAGTGGTTAAGATTTTTGAGGAAATTTTTAGGCAGGATAGTGTCCTGGTGATAACTAAGTGAGATTTAAAAATTTACCCTGCCTGAAAATATATTAGGATGTGGCAATATTTGACACCTTATAATCTAAGTATTTTCAGACGACTTTGAGTCTGTTATAGAGAAATATTAATGAACAGAAAATCACCATAAATCTAAAATAGAGATCCTGAACTCCATTTTGTCACAACAGGATACCAGTTTTATTATGTCCTTGCTCAGCTGGTTATTAACATTTACTTTTTACCAAAATTGAATCCACAATATTCTCAATACCATTTAAAAGGTTTAATTCTATAAACTTGTTTTCTTCCCTTTTCATTTGTCAGTTCACTCATCAATAATAGAATTAGGGCATTGTGTATTGTATTTTATAGGACAGCCATCTGTCTTATCTAGAAAATTCAGCACAACTTAAATTTTAATGTCATATTAAGCACCTCTATTAGCATAGACAATAATTTTTTTTATTTAATAGTAATGTAGTCCAAAACCTAAGGTAGTTTGTCAACATGACAGATTTAGGTCTCAGGTATGTACTTTGAGGAATTGATGCTGTAACTTTCTTCATTATACGTGATTTTGGAGATGCAAGTAGCAAATGTAGTACATATGAATTTATTTTCACTTTTTAGTGGCTCAGGAAGGTTATGTTGAATTCTTGCTTAATTCATTTTTGTGTGTGTGTGTCTACATAGTAACATATAATTATCAAAGTGTTCCTTCAGTATATATGTAATGCATTTATTTATAACTATTTGATTCACAACTCTTGTTTTTGTTTCTTTGTTTGTTTTTAAATATATTTTTATTGATTTCCAAGAAGAAGGGAGGGAGAGAGAGAAACATTAACCACTGATTGTCTGCCTCCTGCACACCCCGCTACTGGGAATCAAGCCCTCAACTCGGGCAAGTGCCCTGATCGAGACCTCCTAGGTCATAGGTCGACGCTCAACCACTTAGCCAGCCTGTCTGGGCTACTTTGACTCTTTTTAAGAGTTGGTAAAACGACCTGGTAAGGGTCTGGCTCTGTTGCCTTTTAAGAAAGGGTATGTGTTGGTATAAAGATCGTGGAGATTTTTGACTAGCAGTTTAGTTTCTTTCATGTCCCCATTTCCCTCCCCCCAGGTTTACTTCGTTTTTGGGGGAGGATGTCAACTTTTATCACATATTTTTTTTAGGTATGTGTTCATTTCATATGGTATATTGTATGTAAGAGTCTGGAATTTAAGAGAGAAGTTAGCCGAGTGATGAAGATGTAGTCATCAACATGGGAATGAATAATGTTTCCAGGCCAAGGCTCTAAAATTAGGAGTGATGGGAACCAAAACAAAATTTGTGTCTAGCAGCCTCCCTTTCTATTTTTTAAAAATTACCATTTTCTTCACTTTTACAATATACTATAGTTGAACTATTTTAACCAATATGTTATGCCCACTTGGTAAGAAGAAATGTTCTAAATGTTATTAGCTACTTACACTTGGCAATGCTTGGCAGGCATGGTGGCAAAGGGAATGGAGGGGTAGTCATTAGGCCTCAAGTCTCAGTAAGAGTAGACTTGGCCAAAATAGCTATTTACATGGTAACTATATATAAGGGGCATGTATTTGTTTTGTTTTTGTTTTATTTTACAAGTGTGCCCTTTTCTCAGGCTTGGTCTAACTTTCTAGGGAAACAGGCCCCAAATCAGAATTTTCAAATTTTGTACTTTATTAATCTGTTCCCCTCCAATGAGTCTTAATTAAATAAGAACGTTTGTTCCTACATTATTAAATTAGGGAAACTGGTTCAAGAGATGAATTTTATCTAAGATTTTTCTATCCTGGACTCATTCACTTACATGTCTTTACTTTTAGTTTTCAAAGTAAAATATGTACTAATTTGGAATTCTAGCCTAATGTTCCACTCATCAATTTATTACCTCTCAACTCCATATTCGCCCTTCATTGGCTGCTCTGGAGTCTGGAGTAATTGATGGGAATCCTGTAAGTGGCTTTTCTTAAGCTAGTAGCTCTAGTGTCGAGTTTTGTCAGTAGAGCAGTCCCACTGAAAGAGGAAGGGACCTTCTTTCACAGTCCTGGAGTGCTGTGGTTCCTGGCAGCTTCCCTGGTTCCTGCAGTGCACAGTGGTCAGCAGTACCTGACAATCAGTAGCTTTCTCTGCACCCTGGACCTCCCTCACCTCCACCCACCAGGTGGTTTTGTAGCAGAGTACTTCCAGTGTCTGCCTTCTGCAGTGTATGGCAGCCAGCAGCTTCTTTCAGTGACTTCATATTGGAGTGCTTCCCATAAGATACCTCCCTATGAATGGCTTTCCTTAACACCCTAGGGCCTAGAGGATATATTTTCAGCAAGTTCTGCTGGTATGGCACCCAGCAACTTCTTTCTCTACCATTTAGTGAGCCATAGTATGACCTAACCAACAATACCTGGATCATAGCCAGACATGGGATATGGGGTTCTTTCTTAGTCACTATTTCAGTTCTAGGGATAGTGGTTGCTGCTAATATCTGCCATTTATATATTTTTTAGTTCTCTTTACTTATTAGTTGCCAATCTCTCATTACTTTAATACTCTGTTTAGTTAATAATTCCTTATATTAAGTTTTTCCTGTTTAAATTGCTGGGTAGTTTCTATTTCCCGATTGGACCTTCACTGAAATACTTGATGTTTGGAAAATGCATGGAGTCTACAGAATAAATTACACATATAATTTACTAATTTAGATGCTTCTTTAGATTCCATTTTTTAACACGAGTGGAATATATTTTACCATAATGTTAGTTTTGATTTTCAAACTATGAGTTAAAAACTCACAATTTTAGATATATGCATCAGCAATGTCTTCTTATGTCATGTGGTTAATAGATTAGACATCATTTACTAATGAGTTAAAAAAGTTACCTCCATGCCCTGCCCAGTTTGGCTCAGTGGTTAAATTGTCAGCCCTCGGACTGAAGAGTCGTGGGCTCGATCCCAGTCAGGGGCACTTACCTCCATTGCAGGCTCTCTCCCTGGCCCTGGTCAGGGCACATGCTAGAGGCAACCAATTGATGTGTCTCTCTCACATTGATGTTTCTCTCTCTCTTCTCCCTCCTCTCTCCTTCCTCCCCTCCACTCCCTTTAAAAAAATCAATTGAAGAAATACCTTAAGTTGAGGGTTAAAAAACAAACACCTCCCCTCCCATTTAGGATAATCTTTTTCCCTACCCCAGATACTGGCTAGGAAACTAGTTAAAAGGGGTAAATTAAGGGATTTAGTGGCAAGTGTTTACCTGAAGATTTCCATTGATTTGCAAAATTGCTTTGCAATATTTAATATTTTGCATAAATTAATTAATATCCTTAGTAATTTCATGAAGTGGGCGGCAGGAATCATCACCCATTTTCTATAAGAAGAAATTAAGACTGTAAAGTTCAAAGGGTATTCCTTAATAACCTTGGTTGTTTCTTAACCTTTAAATGGTAAGTTCACTAGAATATATGTCATTTGATTAGTTAGAACTATTATGCACAATACTAGACATATTTGCTGTAGATATCTTACATATCATGCCTTCTCTCAGCCCTGTCCCCACACATCACAATCTTTACTAATTTTGTGAGGTTGTCACTTTAATATATTTTTTTCTCCTGAAAGCCACAGTATATTAAATCGAAGGCATTTATATTCCTATGTCACATTAGCATCACTTTAGCTTACCAGATAGTATTTTGAATTTAGTTGATTGCAAATGTTGATTTCTCCTTTTTCAGTTTGTAAAACTCTATGACAGGAAATCTGTAGCTAAATATCACTTTATGATTTCCATCTGTTCAAGTACAATAGTGTTTATGGCACAGTCCAGATTGCAGTGTGATAGAAATATCCTATTACAGCAGATAGAATTTAAAATGATCATTGTATATTCTAATGAGAAGACATTTTTAAACAAGTACTTCACTTAATTTCAAAGTAGAGTAACTGAGTACTACAATTTGATGACAGCATCTGTTTTACAGTGTGTGTTTGTGCTGTAGACAATAAAAATTTTTTCTGACTCCCATAGAAATTGATTAGTTTTGCTTATATGTATACTAATAATGGAAGCAGAGCAGGTGGGGAGATTGTATAAGTCATTTTAAATATCCTTTAATTTTTTTTCCTACTACCATTGAGTATATCTTTCATTATTTTGTGTGACTTAACTCTGGGAGTGGGATGGGGTTGTTATTTTCAGTTTTTTAAAAATTATTATGTGGCAATATAATTTTTGCTAAATTTTATTCTTAGGGACATGCTGACATTAATTATCCTTATCACATGGACCTCTAGCCATTTCAAATCTCTTTGGCTCTAAAGTTAAGGGGTAGAAGAGTAGGAGAAAGGAGTTAAAAATGATGGTCCCTGAAGTGTTATAAAGTGTTGAGTTATTTCCCATGTTGTGTGTTTGTCTCTGTTACAAATGCATCTCGGAATTCAGCTGCTCTCTGGTCATTTACTTATCTGTTTTCTACTCTAGATGCAGTACTAAAGTGAATCAGGAAAACCACACTTCCTTCCATCAAGGCTCTACTGCATTCTTAATCACAAAGTCATACTGTGTTTCCTGAATTTCAAACAGATTTGAGATATATGTATGTCTTAATTTTTAAAAATATATATTTTTATTGATTTCAGAGAGGAAGGGAGAGGGAGAGAAAGATAGAAATGTCATTGATGAGAGAGAATCATTGATTGGCTGCCTCCTGCACACCCCACACTGGGGATCGAGCCCCCAATCTGGGAATCAAACCCTGACCTCCTGGTTCATAGTTCATTGCTCAACCACTGAGACATGTTGGCTGTGCATTTGGTCTTAATTTGATTAATTGTTCTTATTGTTCCTTTTCTTTGGGTCTGTATTTTGCTAGGGCTGCCATAACGAAGTACACAGATTGGTTGGCTTTAATAATAGAAATTTATTTTCTTACTGTTCTGGAGGCTAGAAGTCTGAGATCAAAGTATTGGCAGGATTGGTTTTTTTCTGAGGCCTCTCATCTTGGCTTGTACATGGCTGTTTTCTCCCTCTGTTTTCACATAGCACTGGTCTGTCCTGAACTCCTCTTATAAAGACATCAGTCAAATTGGATAGGGGCCCACCCCCATGACTTTATTTTAATCTTCAAATACAGTCCCATTCCAAGGTACTGGATATTAGGACTTTAGCATATGAATTTGAAGACTGTTAAGGGACAACTCTTCTGCTTTCTATAAGTCTACTACATTGCAAATACCAGACGTTTGAGTTTTACTACAACAACCAATTTTCTAACCTCCAGACACCAACTGGATGTTGTAAAATTCAATTATGACACTAATTTATCTGGAGTTAACATCAGAACCCACAGGTTAAGGACTCTATCCCACTAGTTAACTCCCTCCCACCCCATGTCAATTGCAAGTTCAGGTTGTCACCTGTGCTTCTGACACACCAGCTATAAATTAGAGATTCCCACAACCCCTCCTCAGGTTAGATAATTTGCTAGAATAACTCACAGAACTCAGAAAAGGTTTACCTAATAGATTACTGATTTATTATAAAAGGACAATTCAGGAACAGCCAGATGGAAGAGATGCATAGGACAAGGTATGGGGAAAGGGATTTGGAACTTCCATGCCCTCTCCAGGTGAAACTGAACCCAAGTTCAACTGCCTGCTGCAGTGGAAGCCAAACTTGTGAGACAGGTGCTGGTGAGAAGGAAAGTGGTTCAAGTGCCAGCAACTTGAGAAGATGGGGACTCATGTCCTCAAAAACCCATCTTAACTAATCAGTGCAGGCAGAGGCTTTTATAAAGAGGAAGAGGGAAGCCCGGCCAGCATGGCTCAGTGGTTAAGCGTGGACCTATGAACCAGGAGGTCACGGTTCGATTCCCGGTCAGGGCACATGCCCGGGTTGTGGGCTCGATCCCCAGTAGGGGGCATGCAGGAGGCAGCCGATCCATGATTCTCTCTCATCATTTATGTTTTTTTCTCTCTCCCTCTCCTTTCCTCTCTGAAATCAATAAAGAAATATAAAAATAATAATAATTTAAAAAAAAGAGGGAGAGGAAAAGTAGGAGGAAGATATCAGGGGAGGGGCTGTGGACATGTAGGTGGTGTCCTTGCTGGTCCTGATAGGGATTTTCATGGTCAGTGTCCTTGAGTTGGCCATCTGGATTCCTGTGTCTGGGCAGTCAATGTTAGCCAGGGCTTTGAAGGTCAGGCTGCTCCTTAGGTTCACACAGGAACTGAAACTGCTGACTCTAGTAAAGTATACTTAGAAAAAAAAGTTTTAACATGTAAGCTCTAATTTTGAGAGAACAATATCAGGTTAGAGTAACAAGCTGGGTTTAATATCCATCAAGATTAATATGAATTGCTTTATTAGTACATTCTTATTTTAATTCTATTCTACCAGGTGTACTGGTAAATAATGCGGATTTTTTTCAATAGATGGAGTTACCCATATGTTGATATATATGCGATTTGATATGTATGCTATTTTGTTGTATTGACAGCAAGCTTCAAAACTTCATATGTCAAATTTGCTGAAGGTGTTAACATCATAGATATTTTTACACTTAAAAATGTCGAATTTCATGCCAAAAAAAGAGCATTTGCAGGAAGTTTTAATTTGTTACTTTATTTTGAATAAAAGTGCTGCTGAAAGTTATCGTATACTTCAGGAAGCTTATGGAGAACATACTCCATCTCAAGGTACTTGTGAACGCTGGTTTAAATGTTTGTTTGTTTTTAAAGTGCATCTGTCTTTTTTTTTATTTTTTTATTGATTAAGGTATTACATATGTGTCCTTATTCCCTCACTACCCCCCACCCCCTACTCATGCCCCCACCCCCCTGTTGTCTGTGTCCATTGATTAGGCTTATATGCATGCATATAAGTCCTTTGGTTGATCTCTCCCCCTTATCCCCACCGTCCCCTACCTTCCCTGTTTTAAAAGTAATGATTTCAATGTGAAAGACAAAGAACATCCAGGTCAACCAAAAAAGTTTGAAGACCAACAATTACAAGCATTATTGGATGAAGATGCATGTCAAACTCAAAAACAACTTGCAAAAGGATTAAATGTTGCTCAGCAAACATTTCCAATAGTTTACAAGCAATGGGAAAGATTTTAAAGGAAGGAAAATGGGTGCCACATCAACTGAATAAAAGACAAATGGAAAACGGAAAAGTCATCTGTAAAATGTTGCTTCAACAGCATGAAAGAAAGCCTTTTTTGCATCGAATTGTGACTGGCGATAAAAAGTGGATTTATTTTGAGAATCCCAAATGCACAAAATCATGGGTTGATCCAGGTCAACCATTACCATCTACTGCAAGGCCAAATCGCTTCGGAAAGAAGACTGTGCTCTGCGTTTGGTGGGATCAGGAAGGTGTGGTGTATTATGAGCTTCTAAAACCAGGTGAAACCATTAATACTGATAGCTACCAACAACAAATCATTTGAACCACGTTCAATAATTTGAACGACCAGAATGTGCCAGAAGACACAGCAAAGTAATTTTGCTTTATGATAATGCACCATCATACACTTCAAAACCAGTTAAAGACATGTTAAAAGATCTTGCCTGGGAAGTATTAACCCATCTACCGTATTCACCAGACCTTGCTCCTTCAGATTACCACTTGTTCCGAATGATGGCACACGCACTTTCTGAGCAGCACTTCAAAACGTACGAAGAAGTGGAAAATTAGGTCTCTGAATGGTTTGCTTCAAAACAAGAAAAGTTCTATTGGGACAGTATCCGCAAATTACCTGAAAGATGGGGGAAATGTGTAGCTAGCGATGGACATTACTTTGAATAAAGCACTTTTGATTTTTCTCTTGAAATTATCGTGTTTTCTTTGATTACAAAATCTGCATTATTAACCGGTACACCTAGTAAAGTTAGTTAGACTAATATAAATAGTATAATAGGGCATTCATTCCCCGTTACACAGGTATGCCATCCTCCCAGAACTTGGTTGTGTTCATCAGCAGCTTTCCAAAACCCCTTTGGTTATGGGTTTTGTTTGTTTGTTTGTTTGTTTTTTAATCTGCATTTTGAAGATTTGGTTGATCAAATCACTGGCCACTGATGACCGACTCAACCTTCAAATCTCTCTCCTTTGTCCTAGTGGAGAGGGGCTAGGCTGAAACTTGGAACCTTCTAATCACATGGTTGGTTCCCATGATAACCAACCCTCATCCTGAGGCTGCCTAGCTGATTTCTAAAAGTCACTTCATTAACATAAATTTAGATGTGATTACAAGGGGCTTGTTATGAGAATAACATAAGACAAATTTTTGCTTTATGGTTCTGCAGCTATTTCAGAAACAGAGGATAAAAGACCAAATATAACAAAAAATGTTCCTTTCATTCTTTTCACTTAGGAAATTACAGTGGTTTTAGGAGCTTTGGCCAGGAGGTGGGTTAAAAACCAAATACATATATTTGGATAAATACATTTCAGCCTATAATGAGATGTTTAGCCTTATCAACTGTTTTAAGGGTTATTCTATAAAGATACATTGAGTCCTTTCCCTCTACCTTTACTGTCTTTGTATCCTAAGTACACCTCCCCTCCCATTTAGGATAATCTTTTTCCCTACCCCAGATACTGGCTAGGAAACTAGTTAAAAGGGGTAAATTAAGGGATTTAGTGGCAAGTGTTTACCTGAAGATTTCCATTGATTTGTCTTTAGTATCATGTCTTTCATTACATACTAGTACAAATGATATAGGGAGATGCAGGCCAAGCCCACCAGCCCTCCCGCATACTTGTTTTGAGTTTGCAAGAGGTACACAGTTTATACCTTGTTCATGGACCACATGATATTCATTCCTCCTCTTAGCCAATAATTGCATTTCCTACAAAGGTTTCATCTTCTTCAATGAATCCCTTTTTGGGATAAAATGAAGAATGGTACATAGCCTTTTAAGTTAGGGTACTCAGCTTGTTTGTCAAATTCATACCTTTCAAACAGAAATTAAGTAAAGCTTACCAGGTAATTGGTAATTGACAATATTATTTTCATACAGATGTTGATATCACAGATTCACCATCTCTGACTGTATTTCAACAAAAAGTTTTGTTCTCATTTATTTTATGCCAATTAGAAAATGATGTACTGCTTCTTATACTATATGGTGTTCAAGATCACAGAACGGTTCGGGGTGACAGTTTTGTACTTTGAGATAATTTACTGGTATATGAATGAAGGGACGAGGTATGCTGTTTTGGCACAGGATTTCCAAATTATTTTGAGAGATTAGAAAGGAAAAGTAGTAGAATGGCTGAAGTTACTAGGTCTATTTTGATAGAGGTAATTTTAATTTGACAAACAATTGACTAGTTTTATTAAGTGGAAAAATTGATATTTTTATTTTTTAAAGATAAATTTTCTTCATATTAAAAACACAAAATGCAAATTAAACCTAAATTACATTTTAAAACCTATCTTATTTAGAAGATTTAAAATATTTACAACAAACTGTTTCAATGGGAAAACAAACATCCTCATACGTTGTTATTAGACACAGAGGAAGGGGGAGGAGCGGGAGAGAAACATTGGTGTGAGAGAGAAACATCCATCAGTTGCCTCCTGTACATGCCCTGACTGGCGATCAAACCCATAACCTATCAACTGAGCCACTCAGCCAGGGCAAGAATAGTTAGGTATTTTTGAAGGAAGTAGTTTTTTTTCCTGATACTGGTATTCATACCAGATGTGCTAATCTGATTAAGACACACAGCTATGTTATAATTATAGATGTTCATTAAATTTTGGTTACTTACACAGTTTCCAGTGAAGCCTTTGTTTATTGGTCTTTGCTTTCACTGAGATATGTTCTTGTCTTCTAATGAGGAATACTTGTAGTTGTTTTGAAAGCATGCTTTAGCACACAGCTTTTATAAAAATATGGTAGGACCATACTTTCAAAACACCATTTCTTTTGCATAAGGGCAGGCATTGAGGGGAATTATGTGAATTGGTCACACACAGCACTATAGTGATTTTTGGACATTAAGTAAATGTTAGTAAATTGTCTTAATACCTTTATTTCAGGAGCTGAGGTTTTACATTATTAAAACAAATATCCTAAGCAAGCATTTTATAAAATTATTCAAAATCTATAGTTTGGTTGCAGTTTTTGTTAAATAAGGACTATCTTATTAAATAAAAAAGAATACTGGCAAAGTTTCATAGAAGTTCTTTTTGACGTATTCTTTCTTGTCATCAATTATGAGGTTTAAATTGTCTGCCCTACCTTCACTGGCATTTCAGGGATGGAGTTCAGGGGATATTTAGCAGCGTTAGATGTGTGAAGTCTGCACTGCAACCTCTGGATGAATGGCAACATAAAACTGTGGTCTTTGATTACCAGCTTAACAGAAAAAGATAATAGTTGTATGAAGATCAGAAAACTCTTAATTGCAATGTTTTTAAATGTAATGAAACCCACTTCTTAATGTGTTTATTTTTAATATTGAAATTAAAGTCAACTTGATTTTCTGATTTACATTAATCATAATGAACCCTCCACAACAATGTTATATACATTTGAAATTTGTATAGAATTACTTTTCTTTATATTTTTTAGCAGCCATGAAAATGAGGACGATCAATTAATTCTAGTTGAGAGCAGTATAGATTTTTGGTTATGGAATACTGCTGGAATGCCATGTCAATTTTCAAGCACTGTGTAAGCAGTGTTATTAACTCATTAACCCTTCTCTCCAGTTGGAATTCTAACTAGCATTTATTCTTGTGTGCGGCTTCCACACACTATTTAGTGTCCACTTTCTTTTATCAGCAAGTGCAATTGCATAATTAAATTATTGTGGTTTTATATTGTAGCTTACTCAACATCTTGGAGATTTGTAAGATAAGCACTAAAATTGAATTACTTTACTACTGAACAGTGGGAGGGAAGGATACAGTAGACAACATGTTTGAACATTATAGGAAAAAGGTATGATTTTTGAAACCTGAATGAGAACTAGGATATAGAACTTTAAGATCATTCTCTCTCAACTAGAATCGTATCCTAGAGGTTGATAAAAATAGGTGCTAATATGATTAGAAAAACCATTTTTAATACAATAGCATGATTTTATACTGAGAAAATGAAAATAAAAAGATCCCGTTTTGTAATATAATCCACATGGCTGAACTTTAATAACTGGTAGAGATGAAAGTTATATATCATTAATTGAGAAGGATGGTAGGTTTTTAGGTTGTTTTTTTTTTAATGATTATCAGAGTAGGATATAAGTTTTTAAAATGTTAAGAAATAATTGCCTTAGCCTGGCTAGTGTGGCTCAATGGTTGAGCATTGACCTATGGACCAAGAAGTTGGGGTTCGATTCCTAGTCAGGGCACTTGCCCAAGTTGTGGGCTTGATCCCCAATAATGGGGGGGGAGAGGCATGCAGGAGGCAGCTGGTCAATGATTGTCTCTCATCATTGATGTCTCTATTTCTCTCTCCCTCTCCCTTCCTCGCTGAAATAAATAAAAATATTTTTTTAAAAAAATACTGCTTTAGATACCTGGATGTATTGTGGCATTAACTGTTACCTCCCTCGCACTTTTTAGGTCTAAGATTCCTTTGAAGGATCAAACAATAGAGGATAACAATCAAGAATAACTACTTTCAGTAGATCATTCAGATGTCTCTACTAGATAAGTGATTTTCCTGTCAGGAGAACTTTAAATTGAAACTCCCAGCTGAGGTAATATGAGCAGTGATTTCTAAAAAGTGAATCAGGGAAGCTCAGAGCCCCACACAGGTGTGTCTGGGCCAACTATGAGAGCCAGGGTAAAAGCCTATGGGCTCGAATCTCCCTCAGGTCATGGCACTTCCACATTTTTATTTGTCTATTTTATTTATTTATAAAAGACTTTATTAGGGGAAGAAATAATTCCACTGTCTTTTTTTTTTAATAAATCTTTATTCAGATTATTACAATTATTTCTCCTTTTTCCCCCCATAGCTCCCCTCCACCCATTTCCCACCCCACCTTCTGCCCTTACCTCCCCCCCACTGTCCTCATCCATAGGTGTATGATTTTTGTCCAGTCTCTTCATGAACCCCCATACCCCTTTCCCCCTGAGAATTATCAGTCCACTCCCTTTCTATGCCCCTGATTCTATTGTATTCACCAGATTATTCTGTCCCTCAGGTTTTTAATTCACTTGATTTTTAGGTTCACTTGTTGATAGATATGTATTTGTTGTTCATAATTTTTATCTTTACTTTTTTCTTCTTCTTCTTTAAGAATACCTTTCAGCATTTCATATAATACTGGTTTGGTGGTGATGAACTCCTTTAGCTTTTTCTTATCTGTGAAACTCTTTATCTGCCCTTCAATTCTGAATGATAGCTTTGCTGGGTAGAGTAATCTTGGTTGTAGGTACTTGCTATTCATCACATTGAAAATTTCTTGCCACTCCTGTCTGGCCTGCATAGTTTCTGTTGAGAAGTCAGCTGACAGTCGTATGGGTGCTCCCTTGTAGGTAACTAACTGTTTTTCTCTTGCTGCTTTTAATATTCTCTCTTTGTCTTTTGCTCTTGGCATTTTAATTATGATGTGTCTTGGTGTGGTCCTCTTTGGATTCCTTTTGTTTGGGGTTCTGTGGGCTTCCTGGACTTGTAAGTCTATTTCTTTCACCAGGTGGGGGAAGTTTTCTGTCATTGTTTCTTCAAATAGGTTTTCAGTATCTTGCTCTCTCTCTTCTTCTGGCACCCCCATAATTCTGATGTTGGTACGCTTGAAGTTGTCCCAGAGTCTTCTTACATTATCTTCAACTTTTTGGATTTTTTTTTTTTTGCTTTTTGCTTTTTCGGTTGAGTGTTTTTTGCTTCTTTGTATTTCAATTCTTTGACTTGATTTTTGTGTTCCTCTTGTCTGTTTTTGGGTCTCTGTATAATATTTTTTATTTCAGTCAGTGTATGTTTAATTTCTAGTTGGTCCTTTTTCATATCTTCGAGGGTCTCGTTATATTTATCGGCCTTTTCTAGGATATTCTTAAAAAGCCTTATAATGGTGGTTTTGAATTCTATATCCAGTCGTTTGTTTTCCTCCATTTCTTTCGTTTGTGATCTGATTCTTTTGACACCGCATTTTCACTGCTTCCCTGAGTTGGTAAGGTAGATTTGTGTGCTAGGTTTCCAATATGGCCCAGTGGGTCTGCCTCCCCAGTTAACCTGAGGTGGACACTCTTGGTGCACCCCTTTGTGGACTGTGTGTACAGCCTTGTTGTAATTAAGTCTTAATTGTTGTTGGTATCACTGGGAAGAATTGACCTCCAGGCCAGTTGGCTGTAAGGATCAGCTGTGTCTATGCTGGGAGAAGTTCGGTGCTGGAGACAGCCTTATAGGATTAGACTTGCCAAATTGCAATAGCCTCTGTGCTCAGCTTGGATGGGGTGGAGTCTCAGTCTTGGCTTCCCGTCAGCCTTGCCCTTGCGTGCACGTGCGTGCCTTCAGACCTCTGCCTTCCTGGCTCCCGAGTCTCCGCTCGAGAGTCCAGACTCCCCCCACAAGAGCGTGGGTCCCCAGGGGCTCGCCCGGAACTGGGGTTCACTGCAGTCAGAACTGGGGTTCAGTGCGGTCGGGGGCTTCCTTCCCCCTTCCACCAGAGAAAGTCAGCCAGGCTTTCAGCCGCCCTTCCTCTCTGCGCGCACAAAGACCCTTTGCCGTACCTCCAATTCTCTGTGAGCTTTTCTCTTTCCTTCTAGTTGTAGAATTTTCACTCAGCCAGCTTTCCTGTGGTTCTGGATGGTGTCCATTCTGTCTTTTAGTTGTAGTTTTGAAATTGTTGTGCGAGGCAGCAGTTTAGGTGTTTACCTATGCCGCCATCTTGGTTTCTCTCCTCCACTGTCTTTAAAATGTAATATGAATACCCATCGTAGAGCATTCTCACAAATAATACCACTTTTCCTGTCATGGTTGGCATACTCACTTCGGGAAAAAAAAAATTTTTTTAAGAGCTTATGCTCTCTATTCTTACACAAGAAACTGACAACATTGTGTTATTTACCATCTTGTAAATAAAGTGTGGAAAAATTAGAAAGTGAATTAGAACCTTACATTTTGAATATTTAAACAGTGGACATCTACTATATATTGGGTATACACACATATACACACTTTTGCAGAGTTTGATTCTGAGAGGATAGCAACATATTTTTAAAAGAATTTCTAAATAGCAGGTACTTTGAGTGGAACAGCCTGTGACTGATAATGGCTTTCTTTCCCTAGGGCTAAAGGCAATACTGGCCCATTATTTTTAGATTGGTTGATTGAAGAGGATTATAGGGGCGGGAAACTAGTTTAAAAACAGGAAAGCTGATATATATATATATCCTATATAATAAAAGTCTAATATGCTAAGCGTCCAGTCGTCTGGTCATCCATTCAACCAATCAAAGCGTAATATGCTAATGATATGCTAAGGATGCTCAACTGCTCGCTATGATGTGCATTGACCACCAGGGGGCAGACAGTCAACCGGTTGACCAGTTGCTATGATGTGCACTCACCACCAGGGGGCAGACGCTCCAACCAGTAGATTAGCTTGTTGCTGTGGTCTGGCCGATCGGGACTGAGCAAGATGGGCTGGACACATCCTGGAGCCCTCTCACAGTCCCTCCCCGGCTGGCCAACCTCCCGCGTCCCTCCCCGGCCCTGATTGTGCACCGGTGGGGTCCCTCGGCCTGGCCTGTGCCCTATGGCAATCCAGGACCTCTCGAGGGATGTCAGAGAGCCGGTTTCGGCCCAATCCTGCAGGCCAGGCCAGGGACCCCACTGGAGCACGAATTCGTGCACTGGGCCTCTAATATATATATATATATGCATACATACACTAGAGGCCAGGTGCACGAAATTTGTGCACTCGCGGGGGTCCCTCAGCCTGGCCTGTGCCCTCTTGCAGTCCAGAAGCCCTTAGGTGATGTCCAACTGCTGGCTTAGGGAGTGGGCCTAAGCTGGCAGTCAGACATCCTTACCGCTGCTGCAAAGGTGGGAGAGGCTCCCGCCACCGCTGTTGCGATTGCCAGCAGTGAGCCCAGCTCAGGGCTTCTGGCTGAGCGGCACTCCCCCTGTGGGAGTGCACTGACCACCTGCATTGAGCGTCTGCCCCCTGGTGATCAGTGTGCATCATAGTGATTGGTTGTTCCACTGTTTGGTCGATTTGCATATTAGCCTTTTATTATATAGGAGATATATATATATATATATATATATATATATATATATATATATATAAAGTTTACTGCCGCCATTCTTTTATTATTTTTCTGCTGAAAAAAATGTATCTTCTATAAAGTGCTGGAGTTTCGTGTGTTTTTTTTTTAACCTTTATTGAATTTAGAGACTATTATATGCAAAGGTAACAAAAAACTTGCCCTAGAAATATATGGATATCCTTATTTTGGGCATGAGAAACAAACCTTCCCAAGTGTTTTCTTTTAGATTGAATTCATTGTTGTGGGGATGGTGGTGCAGGGGGTACTTGGTTGTTGTTTTTGTTTGTGTTTTGTTCTGATGGTGAAAGAATGTGATGATATTTGCAGGAAGTTGATCAAAAACATGGCTTGCCTGTGAAATAATAAATTATCCAAGGAGTTTCTGACCCAGATTTTCTACCTGAATTTGTTCTATAACTTCCTTGACATCTGATACAAAATTATGGGTTACAGTGCTCTTTACATCTAATTCATACCTATCCCTAGGCCACCTCAACTCTAGGGTCTCTAGGGTTCTCATATACAGAGTTACAATGGGCACATGGTGGTTTAAAGTTGATGGGGAATTTTTGTAACTCTTACTGCAAGCCATGTTGCAGTTTTGCCACACTAATTTTAAAGACTTTTCTTTTGTCACTGCTTTGCACTGGAACATACATATAATCTCTCATTTGCTGCCTAGTTAAATCTTAAAGGAGCTTTCTAGACCTTTTTTAATCTTGTCCCATTATTTGTATCCCCTGAATAAATATTTTCAAGAATATTGCAAAATATTTAACTTAGTAATATCCATTTTGGGATTTTTCTTGAGTAACAAACTAATGTATTTGTACCATAAGGAAGGTATGATTAATCCTTCAGGTAACCTAAATTTAACCATGTAATGCTTTCCTTATACTTTATTATATCTTACATGAATAATAAGGAAGCAAAAGTTTCACAAATGTTTCTTTTTTTCCAAAACCCTGAATATAGAATGGTGCTGTAATAATTGTATCTAATCTTATGCACAGGGTATAGTGGAAAGCCCTTATCTTCAGGGGATACTTCCCAAGACCCCCAGTGGATGCTTGAAATGGTGGATAGTACTAAACCCTATGTATACTATGTTTTTTCCTATACACACACACACACACACACACTTGATAGTTTCTCTTTGGCATATTCCAATTGTCAGCATCACTACTTTTGTATTTTGAGCCATTATTACAGTAAGGGTAACTTGATCACAAATAATTAACTGTGATACCCCAACAGTTCATCTGATAACCAAGGTGGCTACTCACTTGACTACGGAGTAAGAAGCATATATAGTGTGGATATGCTAGACCAGTGGTCAGCAAACTGCGGCTCATGAGCCACATGTGGCTCTTCGGCCCCTTGAGTGTGGCTCTTCCACAAAATACCACAGCCTGGGCGAGTCTATTTTGAAGAAGTGGTGTTAGAAGAAGTTTAAGTTTAAAAAATTTGGCTCTCAAAAGAAATTTCAATCGTTGTACTGTTGATATTTGGCTCTGTTGACTAATGAGTTTGCCAACCACTGTGCTAGACAAAGGTCTGATTCACATCTCAGATAGGACAGAGCATGGATTTCATCATGCTACTCAGAATGGAATGCAATTTAAAACTTTGTTATTTCTGAAAGTTTCCATTTAATATTTGGGGAACTGGAAGTGTGGAAAGAAAATCGTGGCTAAGGGGGATTACTGTACTGAAAGTCAGTTCCTTCACTCCCGAGTCTCGTACACTAAGAATAAGTTAATTGGTTCTCTAAGCCTCAAAGTTCTCATCTGCAAAATGGAATGGGCCTAGATCCGCAGAAATACTTATGCCCTCACCCTAAACAAGACCAATTAAATCAGACTCTCTGAAGTGAAGCCCAATTGTTCACATTTTCTAAAGTTTCCAAGATGGTTCTCATGTGGATTCAGGGTTGAGAACCACTGATCTATAAGACAGTACTTGCCATTCTACAAACTTTATTACAAGTCCACAAGGACTGTAGAGCTTCTGCCAGAATGCAAATCAGCTAACGCATTATTGTGCTACTTAGTTTGGCTAATTTTTTTTTTAGTAGCAAGACTTTATTGATTTAGCAAGTAATGAATTTAATTTACACTCATGTACAGAGTCCTTATTTGGTCTTAAAGGAGCACTTTGGCACTTATCTTTCCTAGTTCTTAAATTCTGTGACTGAATACTTAATATTCAGTTGTTTAAAATGTGCTGAAGTCACTATTGCATTATTAATTAAAATTATAATAAACTTGCCAAAACCGGTTTGGCTCAGTGGATAGAGCGTCGGCCTGCGGACTGAAGGGTCCCAGGTTCGATTCCGGTCAAGGGCATGTACCTTGGTTGCGGGCACATCCCCAGTGGGAGGTGTGCAGGAGGCAGCTGATCGATGTTTCTCTCTCATCGATGTTTCTAGCTCTCTATCCCTCTCCCTTCCTCTCTGTAAAATATCAATAAAATATATTTAAAAAAAATTATAATAAACTAAAGAATGTTATTTAGATAATAGAAATGGCCAAGTTTGAAAAGTTAAAAATACAAATGTTGGGTGACAGTTGCTTTAAAGAACAGATGAAAAAGTTTAAGTGTCAGTCTTTCAAAATTGAAAATGTAAAGAAAAGGAAAATGTTTCACCCAGCTGGTGTGTTTGAGCATCAACCTATGAACCAGGAGATCACTGTTCAATTCCTGGTCAGGGCAAATGTCTAGATTGTGAGCTCGATCCCCAGTAGGGGCCGTGAAGGAGGCAGCCGACCAATGATTCTCTCTCATTGTTGTTGTTTCTATTTCTCTCTTCCTCTCCCTTCCTCTCTGAAATCAATAAAAATATATTTTTTAAAGGGAAAACATTTCACTCTACCACCATGATATTATAATTAAAACTAGAGGCCTGGTGCATGAAATTTTATGCACTGGAGGGGGCGTCCCTCAGCCCGGCCTGACCCCTCTCACAGTCCGGGAGCCCTCAGGGGTAGAAGGCAACCTGGCGATCAGGGGAAGGTGACGCCCCCATCACACCTCTGCTGCTGCCACTGCTGGCAGCGCAAGCCTTGGCTGGTCCTGGTTACCTGAGCCTTGGGCAGCCCTGCGTGGCTGGGCAGCCACCATCCAAGGCTTGCCTGCACCTCGGGCCAGCCCTGGGCGGCTGGGAGGTTGAGGGGACTAGGGGACTCAGGAGGCAGGTGCACAGAGCGGCTGGACCTGCCTGAGGATGGGCCCGGCAGTGCCGTGTGCCTGCCACCCTGGCAGGGCTGAGGAGACTGGGCGCCACCATCTTGTGACTGTGGGCGCCACCATCTTTGAGGGCGTGGCAGTCAATTAGCATATTCCCTCCTTGTTGGCTGTGGGTGCCGCCATCTTTGCAATGGCGTGATGGTCAATTAGCATATTCCCTCTTTATTAGACAGGATATTTTATGTCATAATATACTTCTCAGTGCACCATTCTTTCTTCTTATCACAAGAGATAATTGAATTACACATAGTTAATTATTAACAATTATTACAAGGTAGTTTTAAAACTGTGACATATTTAATAAGACTCCAGTAATGATAGCTAAAGAAAATTAAGAAAATAATGGCTCTTAAATATATCAGTTAATCAATAAATATTATTCTGCAAGTAACTCATATCAAAAGAATTGTTCATGAGTGGACTGAGAGTACCAGGCTCATGAGAAAGTTTTGAGTTTATAGAAAATCATTTAAAATTGATAGTATGATGTGAACCGTATAAATCATAAACTCCTTTGTATTTAATGACTAGTGGCCCGGTGCACCAAATTCATGCACATTAAAAGGGGGACCCAGAGTCAAGTCCCCGCCCACCCACATGCACCTCAAAATCACGTGAGACCCAGACCCGGCCGCGCCCCCCTCCATTGGGCTAGATCCAGACCCGGCCAGTCCCACCCTTGTCAAGCTCTGCCGGGCAGGGGCCGTAGCCTCAGGTCCCCTGGCCCGGTGCCAGGATGGGGGGGCGTGGCCTGAGGTCCCCCAGATGGGGTGGGGGACGTACCTTGAGGTCCCCCATCAAGCCCCGCCAGGTGGGGAGCATGGCCTGAGGTCCCCTGTCAAGCCCCGCCAGGCGGGGGGGCGTGGCCTCAGGTCCCCTGGCCTGGCTCTGGGGCGGGGGTCATGGCCTGAGGTTCCCCAGCCTGGCACTGGGGCAGGGTCAAGGCCTGAGGTTCCCCAGCCTGACACCAGGGCGGGAGGCATGGCCTGATGTCCCCTGTCAAGCCCTGCCAGGTTGGGGGAGCGGCCTGAGGTCCCCTGTCAAGCCCCACAGGGGCAGGGGAGGGTGTAGCCTCAGGTCCCTGCTGATTGCTCATTAAGGCTCCTTAAGGGAACTTGGCCTCAGCTGTGGGTGCATCCATCTTTGTGACGGAGTGATGGTCAATTAGCATATTTCCTCTTTATTAGATAGGATAGTAGTATTATAAATAGTTTTGGTTTAAAATTTATCTATTTGGAGTAAATGGTATGTTAGTTCTCTTCCCCAGCTCTGCATAATTTTATATGTTAAAGGTAAAAAATAGATCTTAATATTAAAATGCTAATTTAATTGAAGATCTAATGTGAACCACTAACTTCCAATCTTACGGTCAATATATTTCTGTTATTGATACATTTAATACTTTTTATGTTGATTCATTTGTAAATTAGTGGAGGAAATTACTTAATTGTTTATCTCAGAGCCAATATTTCTAGATTGTCATAGATTATTCTAGATTGGCAGTGGCAGCTCTTTACTGTGGAGTTAACTTTCAAACTAATCAGGATACTCTTTTCCACTGTCCAGTTTACTATTTACCTACTCTAATTTTTTTGTTTTTAATAATAATTCATTTTGCTTTGCTTTTCCCTTTACTATTTTTTCCCCACAATTATTTTGGCAGTGAAAGTAGTCCCAATAACAGATATTCTTGCCCTAAACAGCTATTGAATAGATGTATATGGAAGACCAGTGTAATTAAGTTTTGATTAGGCTCCAGATTAACTTCTATAGATTTTCTGGATGAACAACTGGTTCAGTTTGACCATATGTAGTTACTGCCCTTTATAAAAATAATTTTCTTCCTTTCATCTGACTCATTCCCAGTCTTTGGTTTTCCTAATCCATTTAGTGTGTTGTAAACCCAATCTTTTCATCACGATGAGCCTCTGGATTGAAAAATCTATATATATAAAACCCTAATATACAAATAGACTGAAGGGTGGAACAACCAAACAACTGGCCGCTATGATGTGTGCTGACCACCAGGGGGTGCGCGTGAACATGGTGGGTGTTGGCAGCAGGCAGCAGAGTGCAGAACATGGCGGGCATCGGCTATGGCAGGATGGTGGAGCAGGTGAGCGGGAGCACCAGACCAAGGCGGGGCGCTGGTTGCTGTCATGGGGTGAGCCTCTGGTGGTTACTGAAAATTCTTTGCTCCTGTGTGCTGTGGTCCTGTCCAGTGCTCGCACCTGCTGTCAGAGCTAGCCCCACTCACACCCACTGCCAGCGCTGGGGCTGCCGCTCACACCCAATGCTAGCGCCTGGTGCCGGCCCCAATCACTTGGCACTGTCAGCGGGTGCAAGCGGCAGCTGCCAGCCCTGATCTTCCCTGAGGGCTTCTCCACCTCCCCCTGTTCCTGAGGGGCGATTGGGGCAGCAGCTGCTGCTTGCACCTGCTGACAGTGGCGCCGGCCCCACTTGCACCTGCGGCTGGCGCGGGCCCCAATCGCTCTGCGCCGTCAGTGGGTGCGAAAGGGGCTGGCACCGTCAGCTTATGGGAGCAGCGGCAGCGGGAGTGGGGCTGCCAGCAGGCAGGGGACTGGGGGCTGTGGTGGGAGGGGCTGGGTGAGGGTTCAGAGGATGGGCTGAGAACCGCCCCTGTGGCACCGCAGCCTTGTGGCCCACAGTTCCTTTTAAGATGTATGAATTCGTGTACTGGGCCCCTAATAATAATTATAAATGTCATTGTTTAAATATTTTAATAAATTGTGGAAGCTGAGATTATATGTATTTTTTAATTATTAGGGCTGTTTTCAAGTTGTATATATTACTAGAATAGCAAAATGAATTCTTATATATTTATCAACTCATACAATCTTATTTTATCTATACTTCCCTCCCCCTCCCACTGTAGCCTATCTCAGACATCATACATTTTATCCATTTCCTCAAGGGGATTATTGACACAATTGACAAACTGGAATGGATGAAGTCCAAGAATCCTGTTGTGTTTTCAGAAGTAATTGGTAATGAAGAATCTTTGTTAGAAGGAATGAATTTTCTATGGGAGTTCAAAAACTGTGTCAATGATAACTACATTACTAAGACTCTGCAGTGTATGACATGCTTTCACAGCAGCTCCACAGTAAAACTCTGAAATTGTCATCTTTCTGTGATTCTTGATTGCAAATTTTTATTTGAAATGGTAAAAGTTTTTACTTACATAATGCCAGTTCTGTTTTAAGTGAAAAAATTCCTTATAATCTATAATAATAAAAGCATAATATGCTAATTAGGCAGAGGCAGTTAGGGGCAATCAGGCAGGCAGGCGAGCAGTTAGGGGCAATCAGGCAGGCAGGGGAGCGGTTAGGGGCGATCAGGCAGGCAGGCGAGTGGTTAGGGGCAATCAGGCAGGCAGATGAGCAGTTAAGGGCTATCAGGCAATCAGGCAGGCAGGTAGTGGTTAGGAGCCAGCAGTCCCAGATTGCGCATGGGATGTTGATGGGTCCTGGGTTGCGAGAGGGTGCGGGCTAGGCTGAGGGACCCCCTACTTCTGTGCACGAATTTCGTGCACCGGGCCTCTAATGAATAATAATAAGTACCACAGTGAGCAATTATGAGTTTAATAGAGACACAGGAGTTGGAAAAATATTGGTTTTACTTGTTTCTCAGTTGAGACATAGTACACCTTAGCTGTGTTAAATTGAGAGGACGTGCTCTCTTGCATTGCCCACCAAATATACCTAAACTCATAAGCCTTTTTCTTCAAATCGTGTTAGTTTCCTGATGAAAAAGCCTATATGTTAGTATTTACAGAACATCAAGGTGATAAATGTATTATTGGAGATTATGTATTTCCATAGTCTTCACTAAATAGTTTATATTTAGCTGTATTTTGTAAAACTGTATATTAGGGAATATGTTAAATGAAATTCTGTGTAAAAGGTGTCTGATTCATAGGAATTTCCTTCCCAGCTTTTTTAAAACCTTTAGACCATATGAAAAAATTAAATGACTACAATGCTTACTAAAAGCATTTCTAACACCCATCTCCTTTTATGGTGATCATTTAAAATGAAGGCGATAAGAGTCATGTTATTCTATTCTTTCTCTTTTTCACCCTTTTAAGATTAGATTTTGCTTGTGAAGAATGGACACATTTGTGTAAAGGGATGCATATAACAGATCTTTCTAATAGAGTACCATTTCATTAATTTGCCTTTTAACTCAAAATATACTATAATACAAAGACGTGATTAGAAAGGCAAGAACATCATAACATTTTAAGTTCTGTTTTGTGGGGAAGAGAGGCTGATGGGAAGGAATAATAACTTAGGTCTATATCCTTACAATTAATTCTATTTCCTAGTGATGATTTTGGGTAGACAGTAAGCAATTTTATAAATTTAAGAACTGTTAAACTTTTAAGTCAGCATTGTGAGGACTAGTCCAGTGATCGGCAAACTCATTAGTCAACAGAGCCAAATATCAATAGTACAACGATTGAAATTTCTTTTGAGAGCCTAATTTTTTAAACTTAAACTTCTTCTAACACCACTTCTTCAAAATAGACTCACCCAGGCCATGGTATTTTGTGGAAGAGCCACACTCAAGGGGCCAAAGAGCCACATGTGGCTCATGAGCCGCAGTTTGCCGACCACTGGACTAGTCTATAGGATTATTTTATAGGTGGCTTTAAGTTAAACCTTGAGATTGAACCAGTTTTAGAGACCACATAAACCTATTTAAAGTACCTTTTACATAACTGATTTAATAACCAATAAAATTATATTCTAGCTTTATTGAAAGCAGAACAGTTACTGGATTTATTATTATTTTTCCTATCTCGAAGAACCAACTAGTGGAGATTTGGTACCTACTACATTATAATGCAGTCAGAAGTGAAAGTAAACAAAGATTTTGTTGTTACAGTCCTGTCTTATATTCTGCATAGTCTTTGCCCTGCTGTGAGTATAGTCATTGGGGACCAAAGTGACATCTTTCTTGTTGAAAAATCACACCAATGTGCATGTTATTATGTGCATTAATAATGATTCTTAAATAGGACTTTACTAAATGCATCAAGTCTTTGCTTCTATTATTAGCTTTGGTATTTATCAACAAATGGGTATATGTAGCCACAAAATGCATGTATAGATATATATGTATTGTATTTTAGCTGGGTGACTATATTTGTGCCTTAATGTATTCTGTGAGAATAAATTTTCTTCAGGTTCCAAAGATATTTTTAAAAAGTTGGAGATAACTGAAAGTGCCCTTGTATTCTGAATCTCAGAGCAATTAAGATAAAATGCTTTAAATTTTTTGTAGAGCCATTAAAAGTTGGGCTTAGAACAAATCTTTGGTAAATAATCAATAGTCCAAAACAGCAGGAGAAGGGCTCTGTAATATTTAATCATAATAGCATTATTCAGTCACAGAATTTTGAAATTTGACATTACTTTTGTTACAGGGAACTGGAAAATAGAGTCCATTAAGTAAATAACAGTTATAGTTGGTATCCACATTTTTGGATATTACATCTCTACTTGTTCTTAGCTTTCTAGTTGACACCATTACCATTTCTGTCATCTTTATTATATTTATTATATTGATTTCCTAAAATGCAAACATAGGAAAGCAGCAGATAACACACCAGGCATGAAATGTCAGGATGTATTTCTGTCTTAACACATAAGTGATGGATATTTTTGAAACTCCTTTTAGAACTCCACATAGGTAATTGTTTTCACTGTTTTCCTTTGAAGTGGAAAGTGCTTTGATAATTGCCACAGGTTGCTTTTTGAGTTAGCAGCAATTTTCTGGTTGTTTTAGTCTTTCTGAGAGGCTGCTATTATCGATTTGAATATACAGAGGTAATGAGAATAAAGGGGAGAAATAATAGGACAGGTCTTTAAAAAACGTAGCAGTTATTTATGGAGTACTCATCAGGAATTCAACTTTTAGCTCTTCTCATTCCATATTATCTTTAATTCCTACTTTTCAACTCAAGAAGAGAAATGAATGACTCTCTTTGTACCTCAGTATAAACATCAATATGTATTTGTGGCTTCTGTAATTTTAAAAGCCTATGCCAGATGCAGCTATTTGAAATAATGTTTTCAATAGTGTGAGAGAAATAGCATGTTTATAAAGTTAAGGAGAAAAGGCAAGATATAACAGTGTTTATGTCATGATTACTGTTTAATAAAAGCATAGGGGCAGAAACAGTAAGGAAATGTCCCGAGATATGTACCGTGGTTATATTTGGATGGTAAGCTATGTTATTTTTTCTATTCCTTCTGGTTTTGTGAGTCCATCTATTTCTGGAGTGTATTTAGCTTTTACAGTAGGAAAAAAATGAATTCAAAAGACTCTAGGAACTCTTTTTATTCAATAGTATTAATCCCCTATTTTTTTGTTTGATGAATGTGGGAATTGAACCTTAAATATTTTAAGTCAGAATATATATGTGCATTCATTCATGCACATGTCAAAAATATAAAAGAATTTTTTTTCTTTGAGTATGGGTCTACTTATAGGAGTTCACATTACTTTTGTTTCATAAAGCACATTAATAGTACTTAGTCTGTATTTTCCTCTTTGGGTTTCCTTAAAACATAACAAAAATAATTTAAGACCTTTACAAAGCAATTTAGATCTTAAGATTTTTCTTCCTCAAGTTTTTGCAATTATCTTGTCAATATCTGACTTAAGACCAATTTTTACTGGTCTTCCCTGAGTACCCAGTTTGAATTTCAACACAGACATCTTACTTTTTGCACTCATGTATCATTGACATACAATTACAATATTAGATATAACTGTTGTAAACTATTTGGGAACAAACAGTTAACCAAAAGGTGAACTTCATGAAACTAACAACTTTGTTTTCTTAACTGTATATATTTAAACAGTATATATGCTTTTTTGTGGGGAGGTTGGATCTGGCTTTTCTCACCCAGCATGAAAGTGGACATTTTTTCCTTACTTCCATCTTAGGATAAAAAGATCCAGTCTTTCAATAAAGAGTGATGTTAACTGTAGATTTTTCAAAGATAATTCTCTTACCAGTTTGGAGAAGCTCTGTTACTAGTTTGCTGTGATTTTTATCATGAATGGATGTGGATTATGTCAAATGCTTTCTCTGCATGTATTAAGATGATTGTATGTTTTTTTTTTAGCTTGTTAACATAGTAAATTGCATTGACTTTTGAATGTTAAACCAACCTTGCATAACCAAAGGATTACCAAGTCCCAAGACTTCCAAGTCTTCCAAAAGAAACTGCTAAGTCTCCCAACTCCCAAGACTTTCAAATTTATGATTCTGTTTAAAAACTGTATCAATAGGAGCCATTACAAAGCATATTAGAACAACACTGGAACTTGTCTAATACATTTCTGTTAACTCTGGTTTATGACCCTGTTGGTATCATTCGCCATTTCATCCATAACTAACATATTATAGAAGAATTCTCTGTAGCATGCCTAGCCACTGTGGCTCGGAGATTGAGCATCCATTTATGAATCAGGAGGTCATGGTTCGATTCCTGGTCAGGGCACATGCCTGGGTTACAGGCTCAATCCCCAGTAGGTAGCGGGCAGGAGGCAGCCCATCAATGATTCTTTCTTGTCATTGATGATTCTATCTCTCTCCCTTCCTCTCTGAAATCAATAAATATATATTTTTAAAAATTAAAAATAAAAAGAATTCTGTGTGGCATAATTTCTCAACTTCAGAGGCCATTTTATTTCTAATGGAGTCCCAGTTTGTTTCTCAAATTTGGCTTTTCTTTTTTCTTTCTCTTTCTGTTTACTTTCTTTTCTTTTTCTCTTTTTTTTCTTTTCTTCTCCCCTCCCCTCCCCTCCCCTCCCCTCCCTTTCCTTCCTTCCTTCCTTCCTTCCTTCCTTCCTTCCTTCCTTCCTTCCTTCCTTCCTTTTTTTTGTAGCCTAAGATAAACTGGAACTAATAAGTCTAAGTAAAACAAAGTCTAAGTAACTGTGTTCCTAAATTTTAAGGATAATTAAAATTTAGAACAAGGATACTTGATGGAATTTCCTAAAATTATTTAAAATTTTTAATCCCTATATATAATTATAAAATTGATATTTGCCCATTAAGAGTAAATGATCTATACTCCCCAGTGAAACTGGAGAAAGTGGGAAGTCAGGAGTCTGTGTTTTAACAAATCTGCAAGTCATTCTGATGCATGCTCAAGTTGAAAACCACTGCTCTAGAATATGATGTATTTTAAGCTCTAGTGAAATAATGGCCAGTTTTCAGCATCGCTAATTCTAATTTTCAAACAGCTGCTGCATTAGGTTTTAGTTAATGATCTCCAAACCCAGCTGGAGCTGAGTCCTAGTTACTCCTATTCTTTTTACTTGCTAGTCAGTGGAGTACCAGGTGCAGTTGTTGAAGTGTGAAAATAATTCAGCTTTGTAGACAGTATTGGCATTTCATTCTTGACTTTGAAAATGCTTTCCTCTTTTTGGTATGGTATTTATTTCAACAATCAAAGCACATCTATTTCAATGGCAGTTTGAACTTCTGCTAAAAGTTAAGGAAATTTCTGAATCTTCTTACCAGTTTAATATCAAAATTAATATTTTAGCTGGATTACAAAGCTTATATATAATTAGTCCCTCATTGTATTTTTCCTTCAGTAAATTTTTTTAGTTTCCATTAAAAAAATTTTTGTCTCTTCTCTGACTAATTTTCTTTTCACCTTCTTCACCTCTGCCACATTATCATATCTTTATTTTTACTTTTAGAATTCCTAGCAGAGATTTATTTTATTAAATGTATTGTATAGTGATAAGGCCCAAATATATGTTTTGTGAATTACAAAACTCATCAAGCCCTCAAGAAAGTATTCCAAAGGCATATCAGTAAAATGTGAAGCAAGAATATGTGTCTCATAACTGCTGTATATGTTGAAATCAGTGGTTGGCAAACTCATTAGTCAACAGAGCCAAATATCAACAGTACAACGATTGAAATTTCTTTTGAGAGCCAAAAACCGACTTCTGTGCATGGGCCACGAAGTTTCAATCGCACTGTACATGCACGTCCGCACGTGGTATTTTGTGGAAGAGCCACACTCAAGGGGCCAAAGAGCCGCATGTGGCTTGCGAGCCACAGTTTGCTGACCACTGGTTGAAATGAACTAAATATGGATAGTTAAAAGTGGACAATATGATCAAAAACAAAATATTTATTAGTAGGTAAGCACATGATTTAGCACTAATGTTACAGGATTGTTTTTGTTGTACATAGGTGTTATAAGTAGACAGTGTGCTAAAAGAGGTCAAAGTCTATTGTTCTCCAAAGTCTGCTTTGATGTTTATTTTTAACTAAGAGGCCTGGTGCACGGCTTTGTGCACTGGTGGGGTTCCTTGGCCTGGCCTGTGGGGATCCGGCCGAAACCAGCTCTCTGACATCCTCCACGGGGTCCCAGATTGAGAGAGGGTGGTTCTTGGGTGACGCACCCTGGAATTGGGCTCCCTCCTCTCTGGTTCTGGGTGCGTCACCCGAGAACCACACCTACCAAGTCACCGCAACTCTGCAGCTCCTGTGTTGAGCGTCTGCCCCCTGGTGGTCAGTGCACATCATAGCTATTGGCTGGTTGGTAGGTCGGCCGGTCAGCCAGTTGCTTAGGCTTTCATATATATATATATATATAGATTCTATACTTTGCCTTCATGATTTCATTCACTTCTTTGATATTAGTTGCTGACTCCTAAATTTTTATCTTTACTTCAGAACTTTCTCCTGAGATATGTCTTCAGCACCCTACATATTATTACCTGGATGTTCTATGGGCACCTGAAACTCACTGTGTCCAAAAACTGATAATACCAGTTTTCCTTGCACTAACCCTGTGAGTGTGTATGGAACCTATTTTTCCCTTGGTCTTGACCCCATATGTTCACCCAGGACTTCATTCTCAATTAAAATGCCATTCTGATATTTCTGAAAATCTTCCAGAGATTTTTCACATGTGTTTCAAAAAGAAAAAGAATTTCCTCTACCTCCAAGCATCTACTTGGTCACATTTTTGGCCCCTGGGCACCCTCGCCCACATACATTTCTCAGATAGACACTGCCCATTTTCTCTGTGATTTCTCCTTGCTTACCATCCTTACTTGTGAGTAACCTCATAATTGTTCATGATAAAAATGCTTTCATGAACAATTATAAACTTTAAGCAGTTTATTTTAAGACCATGCTGTCCTAGGAGTCATTTTTCTAGGAGTATTTATCTGGGGTCACCCCTTTACCCCACCTTGCATGGTTGGGCCCTAAGAGGAAGACCTGAAATGCATAAGTCAACCTTTTTGAAGAGGGGGGCTCATGGTTTTCATCACATTCTCAAAGGCGTTCATGACCCCAAAAATGATTATGAGCCACTAATGCCTATTTTTGCTGTGTTCCATTATGCATACATACATGGTTTAAATCTCTTACAAACAACCTTAGCTTATTATCTACATAAGTCTTAAAATTAATATGCCAATGTCTATGTTTTCTTCCTGTAATTATAGATATTAAAATTTGATCATTTTTTCTTAATGTTCTTTGCCTTTCTTCACCTATTATCTAACTCTGTATACTTTTTACTTTAACATGCAGAAATTTCAGTATTTGAAGGCAAGGCAATTTATTGCTCTTTCCTTTTATTGTTTCTTTTATTCCTCTAATCCTAAACTGTTATCCATAGTACAGAAATACTACACTTTTTGGAACATTTGTGAACTGTTTATTTTCTGCTGAGACAATTGCAAAATTTATCTTTGGTGGAGTGAGGAAGTTTTATATTCATGGGCCTTTAACTTATACAAAACACATAGCTTATTCCTCTCTGTAAATTATTTAATACATTGAACATTTAATTAAATGTTCAAAGAAAAAAGGTGTTACCCAAAACAATAATCTTAAAAGTTATAAAAAATTAGTCATCAAAAGATACACTGTAGTTTAAAAAATCTCTTCAGTTTTTCTGTAATCTGATACATACATACATACACATATATGCATATCTATACTAATAAAAGGGTAATATGCTAATTAGACCAGGAGACCTTCCAGATGTCCTTCCGGACAAAGCCATGGTGGCGGGCCAAGGCAGAGGCGGTTAGGGGCAATCAGGCCAGGAGGGGAGGGCAGTGGGGGTGAGCAGGCCAGCCGGGGGGGGGCAGTTGGGGGCGATCAGGCCGGCGGGGGGCCAGTTGAGGGCAAGAAGGCTGGTGGGGGGCAGTTGGGGGCGAGCAGGTCAGCAGGCAGAGTGGTTAGGGGCGATCAAGCAGGCAGGCATGTGAGCGGTTAGGAGCCAGCGGACCCAGATTGGAGAGGGTGCAGGCCGGGCTGAGGGACACCCCCTCCCCCGTGCACGAATTTCATGTACCGGGCCACTAGTATACACACACACACACACACACACACACATATATACATATACATATATCTTTGTGACTTTAATGCTGTGTAGAATTTAGGTTGGTCTATTTAGTGCAATGTTTTATGCTTAGTTTGATCATTATATTCTTTCATTACATGAGGCCTTTAATGCACTATCAATGAAGAAATAGGTATTTATTGCTAGTATGAGTGGTCTTTTAAAAGACTTGAATTTGTTGATCATCTGCCACATGGAAAAATTGATTAAGTTAAGGTATGTGTCACTTTCAACAAGGAGCCCAGAAGACCTAGAAGACCTAGAATTGCCATGGAGTTCAGAGCAGGTACATTAGTGCTAGTGTGGCCTGGCCTGCCTGTAATTTCATGACTTTCAGACTGCACCTCATGTTGTTTATACACTATACATTTTGTGGTGGTTCTGAAATAGGTCGTATAGCAGTATTTATAATTCATAAATCAAACATGATAAAACATTACCACTACAAAATACATCTTAACTGTTTTAAATATACAGCCTACTTTCTCAAAGTGCACTACAAGCGTGCTGTAATAAGGCTTCCCCATTGATTTAAGAGAGTCTCAGAAGAAGCTGTATTAAGTAGATGCAGAACATCTTTGGGGAAAAACATTAGAACTATCAAGTACTTAGTAAGTAAAGAATATGTCTATATTACAAGCAATCTTAGTAGTTTTAAGTATTGTCACAAAAGAAAAGAGTAGTTTAGCATTAATAGTAGTTCCTGTTATTGTTCAACCAGCTGAGATTTGATTTTATAAACATATTTCTAGCAAAAATTCTCTTAATTTTCCAAACTATTTTAATCTTTTATGTTGTTTTAGGCATTACACTGTGGTAGTAATTATTATGTTTGTTTAAGCAGTAAAAATACTTGAAAAATAGAAAATTCATATATGTGTAATTTAAATGAGGAAAGCAGTGACTCCATATTTGTACCTTTCATATTTTAAGAATTTTTTAAAAATTGTCTGAAATATACAGTTCATGTAATTTAATACACAGAACGAACCAAAGACAGTGATTACTTTTGAAAACATGTTAGTTTCATGGTTCAGGTGGAGTTTCAGCACCTTACAATACAAAAATTCCACAGACTAAGTAATAACTTCTTTAAAAAATATTTTTAATTAGTTAATTTTCAAGTAATTTTTGGGTCTAAAATGTTTAAGTGGAAGAATAATTACAGACTTTTAATATTGCAGTTTTTCTGTAATCATTATGTTTTCTATAGGTCAAATGGATATCCATTTGTGAAATAACATAAAATATGCTTTTCTAAATACTTAATTTCAGAAAAACTAGTGAAAGTAAACTAGCATTGTTGATAGTAGTCAAATCTTAATTTTAAAGGCAGCTTCAGGCATATCTGGGCTGCTGGAGAAAGCCCTCACACCTCTGTCAGCACTTGAATGACAGCAGCATGTTTCATTTCTCTCAGTAGAAAAAGGAGGGTGTGTAGACATAACAATACCTTAATAGTTTGGGCTATGATGACAGTTTGAAGTTGTTTGGAAGATTTTTTAAAAATTATTTAATATAATAATGTACATAGGCTCTCATAAACACTTGCTCAGTTTAATTTGAGACAATTTCCAAATCCTTTGTAGATGCATATAGCATCATATGCTACTTTGATTTATAGCTTCATTTGGAAAGCCCTGTCAATATGAAAAATATTATGTTTTCTAAAATGTGGTATGTGCTTCTTAAGTCTGTCCTGTTTCTTTTTCTTTCTATTGCTGCTTTCTGTGGATGATCTTTTTCTACTTGCTCCTTAAGAGTTGGTATTTCCTTAGATTCTATCCTAAGCATCTCTTCCCATACTACATAATCTAGATTATTAGGCAATTTCATTCATTCCCATGGTTTTCCCAGATGTCTTCTACTAGGAAGCATCTCTTCCCATACTACATAATCTAGATTATTAGGCAATTTCATTCATTCCCATGGTTTTCCCAGATGTCTTCTACTCAGCTCTCAGCCTATCTGTCCACTTACCTACATAACATCAGGATGTCCAACAGTATGTTCAACATTAAGCTCATTGTTCTCCTCACATTTCCACCCAAGTGTCCCAAGTGGGGGGAGGGAAATGATACATATATATGCATATACATCTAGAATATAGGTGCTTTTCTTCCTGTTTTGCAAAGCCCACTGCTGAGAGGCCTGGAACTTTAATTTATACAAAATTAGTTCAAGTCTTCTAAATGTGAATCATCAGCTCTCTGTAACATGGTGACCTTATTTTCTGAACCAAAATTTAAGATTTGTGGTCCAACAGTATTGGAAGCCTGAATTTGTTACTATAATTATGGCACATTGCTTTTTCATGTCACTTTATTAATTCATAGGCATTATGGCAGACAGACACTAATAACAATACATATATAATGTAAAGTTGCAATTATAATAAGTAAAAGACATAGTATGAGGTACACTGTGCATACATACATGCCAGTGTGAAATTTGACCTAGTTAGGAAGAGCAGGTAATGTTTTCCTTGCAAGTGATGATTGAATTCAATGTGAAGGTTGAGGAATTCATCAGGCAGGATTGGGATAGAGAGAGAATGGAAAAGTGTTTAATTTAAGGAAGGTGCGATAGCTTACACAAAGATCTGGTGATAGTAGGTGCATACTATGTGTGAGCAGCTATTTCTGTGCAAAGAAATTTGCAATCTTGTTAGAGATTTTCTTCCTTCATTTCTTCCTTCCCTCTTTCTTGCTCTCTTATTCTAAAAAATATTTGAAACTGAAATCTCTATTAAATTGGGAGTAGTAGAAAACAAAATGTAATTGCTTTTAAACTATGTGATTGACAGGGATTTGAATTAGAGGAACCATGGGGTTTCAGGAATAAACATAGCCAGGACTTATCTATAATGCAACACCAAAAAGAAAAAGGTTTTGTGATGGTGTTGCTTCCACTCTTGTTACCTAAAAATCAAAACCAGCTCATATAATCTGTGGAGAGTGACTATAGCGTTTAGACAGGTTCAAGCCTCAGACTAATGAGAGGGCATGATCCTCTCATGGCAAAGCCACGTGCAAGTCCCAGCACAATTATAGCCAAAGGCTATAGTTGTAAGCTTGACCTTATGGTCCGAACCTGTGGTCCCAGGAGGCTAAGCGGTGTGGACTAGATAGAGTTCAGGTGCATGTAATTGAGTAAAATTCGAAACCCGCGAGAGCATTGTAAACATCTTGACTACACTCTTTGTCTTGTGGAAATATGGCTATAAAATTAAAGACTCAGCTTACAGGCCATGGCACGGTCTCTCTAATCATAGGGCAGCATCCCACCTAGCCCCAGCTTTATTCTCTTGTCTGTCTTCTTTAATCCTTCACTGCCCCCCTGAGGTTCACCCATGGCTGTGCAGGAGGGGCACATATGGTGCCCGAACAGGGACCTGAGTACGGGGGAAATTATGATTGTGGGGTAAAAGGATGCTCCCGTGAAGCATGTGCAGAAAGCGAAAGTAGGGTAGGGAGCAAGGTTTGGTAGCAGCTAGGTGTAAAATATGGGAAATTCAGGATCTCAGGAAAGGGATCTCTAAAACAATGCTCAATGAAGCATTCTTAAATTTCTTAAGTTTTGTCTAAGGACTGTCTGCTGTGGACTGTGGTTGATGACCTTAATATGAGTTTTGACTGTTCGATATTTTTGTTTGGGGAAGTAACTTTTATTTGGGAAATGCTCTGATACAGAAGTGGGCCTAGATTGTAAGCTCTTGCAGCAGTTGCGTTGTTCCTGGGCTTTGGTTATCTCTGAGTTTTGAGTTGCTTTGCTCTTTCTTGTGTGACCTGATAGCTCCCTGGAACTTTGGGTCTGTGTGGGACGCCAAACTTGGAGTTAGAGGTCTCCAGCTCTGCAGGACCGAGGGCTGCTCACTTCTGGGAGAGGACTCCATGCAGCAGCAGCTACTGTCCAAATCTGAGGACTATAAAGAAAAATCAGACCCTCCAGAAGGAAATCCAGCCTCGCATCGACGACATCTTCACATCGATAGCATCTTCGAGAGGAGCCAGAGCATCGTCACTGGCAGCAGCAGCCTGAATGCCAAGGCCATCCCACAGAGGCTCACCGACCTGCGGCCGCTGTGGGGCCTCCTCATTGAGGAGACGGAGAAGCGGCACCAGTGGCTGGAGGAGGTGCAGGGGACCTAGAGAAGCTCCTTGTCCCTCCGTTCAAAAGACTGAGAGTTTCCCCGGTGATTGTGATGCAAAAGAAGAAGATAACGAAGGCTACACAAGGGACCGAGGTGCCAACACGGGGTCAGCTGAAGAAGTTAGCAACTGAAGCCCAGCAGATGGTAGAAAAACCAGAAGTGGAAGCTACTCCCTCAACCATGTTTCTGGCTATGCTAGCATTGGTGAGCTGCCAGTTTTCTGTAAAGTCTTACGCAGCCAAATCTAAGAACTCTGAGTAAAATATACTCCAGAAGCAAAAGAAACTTTCATTTTGTAGAAATAGCCCTGAAAATGTTAACATGTCTGTAGTTTGGTTTCTCTTATTGCTGTGTTGCATTGGCATTGTTTTGTTAATGTTTTGTTAACAGCCAGAAGTTCTTGATGTTTTGGTTATGCTGCATAATTTGCCTAGAGCTTTTGATGATGTAAATGAAATTGTTTAAAAACAGAAAAGAAAAAAAGTGGGGGGTGGGGGAGGGGGAGATGTGGAGAGTGGCTACAGTGTTTGGACAGGTTCAAGCCTTGGACTAATGAGGGGGCACGATCCTCTCATGGCAAAGCCACGTGCAAGTCCCAGCACAATTATAGCCAAAGGCTATAGTTGTAAGCTTGACCTTATGGTCCAAACCTGTGGTCCCAGGAGGCTGAGTGATGTGGACTTGATAGAGTTCAGGTGCATGTAATTGAGTAAGATTCGAAACCCGCGAGAGCATTGTAAACATCTTGACCATGCTCTTTGCTTTGTGGAAATCTGGCTATAAAATTAAAGACGCAGCTTGCAGGCCATGGCATGGTCTCTCTAATCAGAGGGCAGCATCCCACCTAGCCCCAGCTTTATTCTCTTGTCTATCTTTTCTAATCCTTCTCCCCACCCCTCCAGGTTCACCCATGGCCGTACTGACACGGCACAATAATCACTGCCCTGATACCTTTTGATAAACCAGGGAATAACTAAATCCCAAATAGTAAATTTCAAAATCTTTGCTTACATTTTAAGTGATGTATTTTTTAAGTGCATTTTTTACTATGAAATTTAGTATTCCATGTAATCTGTCTCTGTGTGTTTGAGAATTAGGGCAAGCTATGGAAATTCTATTAGACTATAAAGTGACTTTTGAACTACACTGAAGCACTCTCTGGTCTGTGGTATTCTTTTGTTCTGTTTTATATGTATACTAGAGGTCCGGTGCACAAATTTGTGTACCAGTGGGGTCCCTCGGCTTGGCCTGCGGGATTGGGCCGAAATTGGCTCTCTGACATCCCCCGATGGGTCCTGGATTGTGAGAGGGTGCAGGCCAGGCCGATGGACCCCACCTGTGCACGATCGGGGCTAGGGAGGGACGCGGGAGGTTGGCCAGCTGGGGAGGGACCATGGGAGAGCTCCAGGGCGTGTCCGGCCCATCTTGCTCAGTCTCAATCGGCCAGACCGCAGCAGCAAGCTAACCTACCGGTCGGAGCATCTGCCCCACGGTGGTCAGTGCATGTCATAGCGACGTTCAACCGGGCAACTGTCTGCCCCCTGGTGGTCAGTGCACGTCTTAGCGAGCGGTTGAACGGCTGACCAGACGACCAGACACTTAGCATATTAGGCTTTTATTATATAAGATGTATCATCCTTCAAAGGTAGTTCTGATGTTTGGCCCTCAAAACATTTCTTCATCTGCTCTTACCCAATTTTTGGAAAAGAGCATTATATTCCAGGTGTAGGAAATTATTTTCAGTGTTTTATAACTTACTTATAGTCTCTTTAAAAACTGAGTTCCTCTCTGTTTTTCTTTGCAGAAAGGGCTATTGCAAGACATGAAGTCCGAGAGATTGAGCAACGTCATACAATGGATGGCCCTCGGCAAGATGCAGCTTTAGATGAGGAAGACGACATGGTGATCATTTATAACAGAGTTCCCAAAACCGCAAGCACCTCTTTTACCAATATTGCCTATGACCTGTGTGCAAAGAATAAATACCATGTTCTTCATATCAACACTACCAAAAATAATCCAGTGATGTCACTACAAGATCAGGTAAGCACAACTTAAGGAATGCATGTTGTATCTCAAGGGACAAACCATTTTAAGGGATATGTGTGCTGATTGCAATGAATTGTAATCTGTTGGGGGAAGGGATCAACCACATTTTTTAAAAAAATATATTTTATTGATATTTTACAGAGAGGAAGGGAGAGGGATAGAGAGCTAGAAACATCAATGAGAGAGAAACATCGATCAGCTGCCTCCTGCACACCTCCCACTGGGGATGTGCCTGCAACCAAGGTACATGCCCTTGACCGGAATTGAACCCAGGACCCTTCAGTCCGCAGGCCAACGCTCTATCCACTGAGCCAAACCGGTTTCGGCCAACCACATTCTTTTGTAATTTTACTTTCTTCACATTTCCTTGCATATAGTCTGTATTCAGATATATGTGAAATAAATGAATTAATAGCTTGAATTTTCTAAGATAAAATTGATGCTCTTCAATATGGTATTCTTTTTAAAATATACAATATTGTTAGCAAGATATTGTGCAATAAAAAACATTGTATTTTTTTCAACTTATGATACGGAAATCTTTATGTGATGAAAACCTGTATTCTGTATTGCTCAATTTTGTGAATTTCATATTGTCTTTACTAGTAATTTATGTAATACTAAAGGCACGGTGCACAAAATTTGTGCATTAGGTTGGGGGTGGGTCCCTCAGCCCAGATTGCGAGAGGGTGCAGGCCAGGCCAAGGGACCCCACTGGTGCACGATTGGGGCTGGGGAGGGACGCGGGAGGTTGGCCAGCCAGGTAGGGACTGCAGGAGGGCTCCAGGGCTTATCCGGCCCGACTCACTCGGTCCCGATTGGCCAGACCCCAGCAACAAGCTAACCTACCTTGTCAGAGCATCTGCCCCCTGGTGGTCAGGGCATATCACAGCGAGTGGTTGAGTGGCCTTAGCATATCATTAGCATATTACGCTTCGATTGGTTGAACAGATGACTGGACTACCAGACACTTAGCATATTAGGCTTTTATTATATAGGATTAGTTATAAACGTCTGCAAAACAGGGATTGTGGCTTATATTCTAACACAATCTTGCCTTTTAAGTTGTCAGGAAACTTTAGATAAACAGATGGATAGATAATTTTTTGGAATAGTTTTAACAAAAGTGGAGGAAATTATCTCATGAGATTTATTCATCTCTTTATCAGTAATAGCACATATTTTCTCCACTCCTGGAGTTCTAATTCTAATTATAGATAAACTAGAGGCCTGGTGCATGAATTCATGCACGGGTGGGGTCCCTCGGCCTGGCCAGCGATCAGGGCCGATTGAGAGGGCCAGCCGGCCATGGGGAGGGGCCACGGGAGGTTGGCCAGCCCTGGGAGGTTGGCTGTGGGAGCACACTGACCACCAGGGGGCAGCTTCTGTGTTGAGCATCTGCACCCCTGGTGGTCAGTGCGCATCATAGCAACCAGTCAACTGGTCGTTCAGTCGTTAGGTTGCTTAGGCTTTTATATATATAGATAAAAGTTATTCCTACAAGTATTGAAGAAAATGGGTATTGGGTTCCATGTGAAGAAAATATAATATTTGAAATACTATCCAGGATTAAACACCATATTGGGGTAGCCTTATTAGAAAGGTATTTGTGACACTTACATAGTTAGAATGTTTCTATTTGAAAATATCTGAACTTGTTTTATTAGTTGCAGAATTGACTTTGTTATCCTAATATTTAGCATTTCTATAATCCTTACTCTGATGCAAGAGAATAACATTGACACCCAAAGTTAATGTTTGCTTTCTTGCTAGAGAGCTGTTTGTAAAAGTCAATAGTATATGGCCGTGGTCGGCAAACTGTGGCTCGTGATCCACATGCGGCTCTTGGCCCCTTGAGTGTGGCTCTTCCACAAAATACCACGGCCTGGGTGAGTCTATTTTGAAGAAGTGGCATTAGAAAATGTTTAAGTTTAAAAAATTTGGCTCTCAAAAGAAATTTCAATCGTTGTACTGTTGATATTTGGCTCTGTTGACTAATGAGTTTGCCGACCACTGGTATATGGAATATCATTTGTCCATGTAATTCTTGTCTTTCTGCAGCATCCTCAATTACTCTTTTTCATAGAACCAAAAATCTACATCTGTCAGCCAAACCAAATAACTCCTCTATAAATTGGAAGGAACATGAGCTTATTTAGTTAAGTGGGTCATAAAAACTATTCATTATGTAATATTGTATATCTAAAGGCAAGTATACTAAATAATCAGTTTTTATACAGCATGTGGTATATTTTAAATCTATTTGCATGATTGCTTTTATGAATGTATCTTGGTTTAAAAGGAACATTTCTTAATGCTCATATAATTTTAGATTTCTTCAGTAGTATTTTTTAGGAAGATAAAGTTAGCTTGCTTGTTCAATTTTTAGAATTGTTTTGTGTCCAGCATTACAGAGTTCTCTGGCAGCTATGAGATGTCTGACAATGCATCTACCATTTTTTCAGGAAATATAAATCTACAGAAGCTTACCACATATGACATTTATAGGCATCATCTAGTGATACATTTTGCCAGTTGCATCTGATTGAGATAAAACTTCTGTTTTCCTTTCAATAGCTTGTTAGTGATAGAGAAGAAAAAAAAGAAAAAGCACCCAGCAGAAGAGAAGCATAAACACTATCTTAAAAGCAATTGGATTACATAGTGACCAACTCTTAAAATATGTTTGTGTGGGGAGAGTAGAGGAATAGTCTTAATCATTAGCCGCATACTTCAAAATGGCAGCTGGTAGCTGAGAACCTGCTCTTAATTAGGAATGGCATATACACCAAATGTTCTCTAATGCACCATATCTAAATTACTTACTGGTCTCTGGCTCTGTATAGAAACAGTTGTTCAAACAAGTTACAGTTATTGCTTCCCTCTCCTGGGCATGACATATTACGTAGCATTTTTATTTCACATTCAATCTAGTAAACTTTATTTAAATGTAAACTTCTAAATTATACTAGATGCTTTGAAAATATCTTTTAAGTATTCTCTGACCCCTATTTTGCATAACATAATTTGATTTTCATCCCATATTTTTGTTCTTGTGTACTGTCTTCAACTGCTTTATTATTCAAATAGGAATTAAATTCTCTTCTTTCTTCTCTGAGAAATAGTTTCTAATCAATATTTGACTGAAGTGAGACTTAAAAGATTAGATTTTTATTAAATATGCCATTGTTTCAATCTTTCATTTAAAGCACAGTTTACTCATAAATATAGGTGACCACTCTCTTTATTCCATCCCCTTCTAACCTCAGCAGTTCAGTCTGCTTAATGCCTGCAGTTAGCCCTAGCTCTTTCCCAGATTTATTTTGTACATAATGTACTAGGTATTGTGCTAAACTGCTTACATGTGTAATTATTTCTCTCAAAAATGTTAGAGGCAAAGCCCAAATATTTTTAGTCTAGTATAAAATTATTAAATGTTTGAAACAGTTCTTAACTCTCCTTTTAAGTTTTCATTCATTGACTATGTAACATATGGAGAGATTATGCTAAGGCTTGGAATAAAAAGCAAGGGCATATCTTTCAGGGAACTTATTTATAACTAGAGGCCCGGTGCATGAAATTCATGCACAGCGGAGGGGCGGGTGTCTCTCAGCCCATCCGGCACCCTGTCCAATCTGGGACCCCTCTAGGGATGTCAAACTGCCCGTTTAGGCCCGATTTCCCCTAACTGCCCTCCCCTGCCGGCCTGGTCACCCCTAACTGTCCTCCCCTGCAGGCATGGTACCCCCCAACTGCCCTCCTCTGCTGTCCTGGTCACCCCTAACTGCTCTCCCCTGCCGGCCTAGTTTCCCCCAACTGCCCTCCCCTGCAGGCCTGGTTGCCCCCAACTGCCCTCCCCTGCAGGCCTTGTTTCTCCCAACTGCCCTCCCCTGCAGGCCTTGTTTCTCCCAACTGCCCTCCCTTGTAGGCCTGATCACCCCCAACTGCCCTACCCTGCTGGCTATCTTGTGGTGGCCATCTTGTGTCCACATGGGGGCGGCCATCTTTGACCACATGGGGACAGCCATCTTGTGTGTTGGAGTGATGGTCAATTTGCATATTACATCTTTATTATATAGGATTTACTTGAGAATGTAAAACATAGACACAGAAAATATGAGGACTGTTCAAAGAAAACATCAATATATGGTGTTCTCACCTAAAGGTTTAACCAAAAATATGTCTCACCCAAATGTTTAACCTGTATCTTATCTTGAGGTAACAGGTCCGTGTTGTAGAATATTTTCTAGAACAACTGTTCTGAATTCTTCTAAAAATGTCAGTGTCGTGACAACCAAAAAAAGTCAGGGTTGTTGGGGGTGGGATGGAATAATCTTCTCTACACTAGAGGAGACTAAGGAGACATGAAAACCGAAAGTAATGTGTGATCTGTGATTGGATCCTTGATCAAAGGTGCCTGCCATTTGCTTTCAGACAGTTCAGGAAAAATTGTGTGTGTGTGTGTGTGTGTGTGTGTGTATCTTTATCTATATCTATATCTATATCTATATCTATATCTATATCTATATCTATATCTATATCTAACTATATATAGGTTCTTTCAACTTTTCTGTAGATAAGGAATTTTTCAAAATTAAGAAGTTGGGATAAAATAAGAGAAAGTAAGAATGAGGAGACTAAAAGATAAACATTTGAAAACATAAGGCATGAGAATACTAAGTAAAAAGAATAAGGCAGACTCAGTCAAGAGAGGTATGTTTTTGAGATGGGCTTTACTCAGTTAATAGACAGGAATTGGCAGGAGACAAGTACTCAATCACTTGTTCTAATTGTTTACTCTGCTATCATGAAAATACCTCTACATTAAAGAACATATTGTCTTTAAAGTAACAATGTCAAATTGTAAGTGGTACCTGTCTTTTATGATATTTCTTAATTCTTTTCTGTTCTCATATATTTAGGTCTGTGACTGTATTTTACCCCTTTCTGTAAGACATTGAAAATATATAGAATTTGCATTCTGTGTAGGACAACATAGTAATTTTTTGTTCTTTTAATTCACCATTTAGCCAACTTCTGTTCATTTGCATTGGATCTTATGGCTTGATATTAGTTGTACATACTGCTTTTTCAGCACAGCACTTTAGATGAGTGCTTCTCAATCTATAATGTATATCTAATCACCGATTAAAATGCAGATTCTGATTCAGAAGGACTAAGATGCAGCCTGATATTCTGAGTTTCTAAAAAGCTTCTGTTGCGTTGAAACCTCCTTAGAAGGTAATCTGAAACCAGCCTCCATACGTGGAGGGCAGGGAGAGACCGAAGGCCTTAACTGCGTTTAGTCATGTACAGCCCAGATAGTCTCATCACCACATTCTGTCTCAAGGCTGTGTCCTTGGGCAGCTTCTAACACAGGGAAGGCAAGCAGAGCATGCACTCCAAGCACAGGAGAGGGAGTGGGAGCTTCCACTTGACCCTGTCCAGCTTGTGGGCCAAACCAGCAGTCATGTCTTTTTGATGACCTTCCCCAACAGCTTCTGCTGATGTCAAAACCAGTGCTTTGGGCCTTGAACCATAGTTGGAATAGCAAAGTTATAGAACATGATTCTCAGTGGGGTTATGGGAACATGTGTATTATAATCTTCTCAGGTGCGGTACTTATATTCATATTTCTACCTCCCCAACAAAATCCAAATTCCTTACCTAGACCAATGAGCCCTTTTTGGCCAAGTCCTTCTCTGCTCTCACCTCTTATTTACCAGCCACACTGGCTTTTTGGTTCATTGAATGTGCCAAGACATTTCCATTTAAAGGCCTCTGCACTTACCATTTCTTCTTAGAATGACTTCTGACTTCTCATGATTTGTCTCATGCTATCCATTTAAGGTTTAAATGGCATTCTCTTAGTAAAACCCTACTTAGTCACCATACATATAACATGTTTGTTTTATATATATAAAATGCCTCTCCCAAGTTATTGTGTACCATCAATTTTTCTGTATTGTTCTTATTATTTGCTGATTTATTTGTTTATTGTCTTGTCTTTTCCTGTTATAATATAGGAACTTGTCTGTCTTATTCAGCACTACTGTATATCTCCATGCTTGAGAACAGTGCCTGAGGCCTAGTAGACATTGCATAACTTTCTTTGTTAAATGAATGAACAAATGAACCAGCTATAATTCTGAAAGTCATTCTTAGCTGAGCATGATACCATGATGATAATTACTGCAGAGTGAGCCCCTTTGATTGAGGGTAATAATATAATCTAACCTTAATTCAGGTGATTTAGAACACCCCGGCTCATTACCACCTTCCCACAAAAAAAAGGTTGAATAACAGTTTTGAACTTTAGTGAAAATACTGTATGCAGTTGTTGCTGACCTTTCTTATATTTTTATCCAACAATTACTCAGTTTTCTTCTTTGTATATAAAACTTATCTAGTTTAGTCTCATAAAACTACCCACGCTGTACAAGGAATCTTTATTTTAAGTATATAAATGAGTAGGAGTTCAGTATATAGTAATTACCCAAGTTAGTAGTATTCATTAAATAGGTAGTTATTAAAAAGTTGAAATTTGGCCAGGATGTTCAGAATGGCATTTTTAGTTTTAGATAGTGTAAACAAGTTCTTTTGTGATCACAGATAATCATAATGTTGAGATTAATCTTGTTAAGAATAGGTCTAGATACACTATTAGCCAGATGGTGCTTTCTCAGCTTTTTCCTGCAGTACTGGTTCAGTAGCAAATTCAACTAGCAAATAAATCACAGCACTGCTCCCCACGTTGCTTGTGTTTTCCCTGAAGGTCTTCTCTGATTACTTGCTAGCCTGACTCTGCTTCAGTTATAAAATCTGACAAAAATCACAGTTTGGTGGCTATCATCAACAAATCAACAAACGACAAGTGCTGGCGGGGAACTGGAGAAAAAGGAACCCACATGCACTGCTGGTGGGAATGCAGACTGGTGCAGCCACTGTGGAAAACAGTATGGAGTTTGCTAAAAAAATTAAAAATGAAACTCCCCTTTGACCCAGTGATTCCCACTTCTAGGAATATATCCCAAGAAACTAGAAACACCAGTCAGAAAGGATATATGCACCCCTACGTTCATAGCAGCACAATTTACAATAGCTAAGATTTGGAAACAGCATAAGTGCCCATCAGCAGATGAGTGGATTAAAAACTGTGGTACATCTACACAATGGAATACTACACTGCTATAAAAAAAAGAAGGAACTTTTACCATTTGCAACAGCAGGGATGGAACTGGAGAGCATTATGCTAAGGGAAATAAGCCAGTTGGAGAAAGATAAATACCACATGATCTCACTTATATGTGGGATATAATGATCAACATAAACTAATGAACAAAAATAGATCCAGAGACAAATGGCAGGCGGGGAGGGCGGTTAGAGAGCAATCAAAGGACTTGTATGCATGCATATTAGCATAACCAATGGACACAGACACTGGGGTGGTGGGAGCTTGCCCTCGGGGGTGGGAGTGGCCGGGGGGCGGGATCAATTGGGAAAAAAAGAGACATATGTAATACTTTAAACAAACAAACAAACAAAAATCACAGTTTGGGATCTGCTCCAGGCTAGGCATGAAAACATCTCTTTTCATCTATTATATCTAACTACTGCTGCTGAAACATCCTTCTTGATAGCCTATTGGGGCTTAATCAAAAGGAACAATAACAGCTTGTAATTATTGGAATCGAGAGTCTAGGTCAGTAGGTCAGCAAACTCATTAGTCAACAGAGTGGCAAACTGCGGCTCGCGAGCCAAATGTGGCTCACGAGCCGCAGTTTGCCGACCACTGGCCTATTTCAATCAGAGTATGGAAATTCTCTTTGAATAAAGTCACTGTGGTGACTGTTTTTTCTCCCCAAGCCAGTTGTCAGTGTCTTCAGTCTCCTTAACTTCATTTGATGCTTTTAGTTTTGCTCCTTTTTGTCTATCACTTGACCTTCATTAGTGCCAAGTACAATAAGAATCCACTAAAAACAAAGTAGAAGCTTGTTCACCTACTCTCCATTTCCCTTCACTCCTCTGTGCTCTAGAGCTTTATCTAAAGGTCTTGGGTAGAATGCTGCACTGTAGAGAGAAAAAAACAAAAACAAAACAGAAGAAATACTGAAAGACAAGGTAAGTGGTGTAGGAGAGGTGAGGAGGCAGAAAGTGATGGAGCAGGAACTGAAACTAGACTAATTAAAGGTGAAGAAGGAGAGACAGGGAAAATTCAGGAGAAATACGATAAATATTTAACACTAGAGTCCCGGGGCACGAAATTCTTGCACAGGGAGGGGAGGGTCCCTCAGCCCAGGCTGCACCCTCTCGTAGTCTGGGAGCCCTCGGGGGTTGTCCTACTGACAGCAGTTGGACATCCTAGCGCTGCCACGTAGGTGGAAGAGGCTCCCACCACCGCCGCTGCACTCACCAGCCGTGAGCCCAGCTTCCGGCTGAGCTGTGAGAGCATACTGACCACCAGGGGGCAGCTCCTGCATTGAGTGCCCTCTGGTGGTCAATGCACATCATAGCAACTGGTTGGTCCACTGTCGGGCCAAAACCGGCTCTCCAACATACCTGGAGGGGTCCCGGATTGCGAGAGGGTGCAGGCCAGTCCAAGGGACCCTGCCGGTGCATGATCGGAGCCAGGGAGGGATGCAGGAGGTTGGCCAGCCGGGCAGGACCGCGGGAGGGCTCCAGGGCGTGTCTGGCCTGTCTCACTCAGTTCTGATCGGCTGGACCCCAGCAGCAAGCTAACCTACCAGTTGGAGCATCTGCCCCCTGGTGGTCAGTGCACGTCATAGTGACTGGTTAACCACTCGACTGTCTGCCCCCTGGAGGTCAGTGCACATCATAGCGACTGGTCGGTTGGTTGACTGTCTGCCCCCTGGTGGTCAGTACACATTATAGCAACTGGTCGACCAGTCGACTGTCTGCCCCCTGATGGTCAGTGCACGTGATAGTGAGCGGTTGAGCAGCCTTAGCATATCATTATCATATTATGCTTTCATTGGTTGAACAGCCAACCAGATGACCGGACACTTAGCATATTAGGCTTTTATTATATAGGGTGGTTAAAAGGAGGAGTGGCTAAATGCTTTGAAAAGAAAAATTGAAAATACTGTTCTTCGAAGAGGGTTATTTAGTTGGTTATGACCTTGGAGGCCACTTTGGAAGAAGAGGTTAGAATGGTACAGACTTGCTGTAGTATGTAAATACTCAGACTATTCTCCCGATCAGTCTGAAGAGCCGCTTTAACCTTATTGACATCATTTGTTTGCTTAGCACTTTTTTCTTTCCTATAGAGGGGAGGTAAATCTCAGCTCAGCATCTTTTGAATTATTGCAAATTGTAAGTTAGCCACAGTTTTATTCATGATACTTTAACATATCGCCTTAGTTGAATGTTGATGAAATGGAAAAAATACATATGTATCAAGTATGTAGCCTTCAATATTCTTTTAGCTGGGGATTAAAGAAAGATTCGGAGTCTTTTGGAGATTTTAGCAATGGGTGTTGTTAAAAGTCTCAACAATAACCCACCTGAATTTACCTCAGAATGCAGTTGGGAAATAAAACGCAAAGTCCTACATAGATAGTTAAACCATGTCTCTTAGTTTTGACTGGCAATTTTTAGCAACCCCTGAGTTTACCCAAGACAATAGAAAGGGCAAGAATAAGTCAGTGGTCACTGTTGAAAAATGGTTGTCCAGTATGAGAGTAGTGAACAGGGTGGTTTGGAAATTGATATTGTAGTGAATGTACTGAGGAAAATAAGCAATTGAGAGAGAGATCAACAGAGCTTTGAGTTTTTGGAGGTCAAGGAGTTTTAATGATTGGATTTGAGGGGTTTCCTTAGTGGGTAAAACTTGACATTCTCCAATGTCCAAGTTTTAAATCAGAATCACGATATGAAGGATGACTACTCTCTTTTCCTTTCAAATCCTTCTGGTTGTTTTGTTGTTGTTTTAATGCCTTGTATAAATTGGACAGTTAAATTAAGGAAATTAGCCAGTAGTGTAGAGTTACCTGTGACCTCTTGCTGCATGGGACAACACTCAATCCACTTACCCATACCGGCTGGGCAAATTTTTAATATATTTGCAAGGGCTTTTTCATATTGACTAATCTTTTGTATACTTTTAATTCTATTAAATTAAAGGAGTAATTAGCTTTTTAAAAATTTTATTTTACCTATATCACATCTCTAATTTTATCTTTTTTATCAACAAACTTATGATATCTGCTCTTAACTCTTTAAAGTCTTCTGATAATTACTGTGTTTTCTTTAATCATTTTGATTTAGCAATTTTTTTAATTTATTGAGTTGTTAATAAAAATTTTTAGGAATAACAGGTCTCTAAGAGAAAACAGATTTGCCTAGAATTTTCCTATACTACAGTGCTGCCTGCTTCATCATGTTGTAAGAAATAAGGCAAGCCCCCAAATTTAGGGGCCTTGGTAGAACACAAAACATACTCGGGAACCAGGCAGCAAGGCAAATGTCTTTACTCCTGCAGGAGGGTGTGCACCCACATGGTCTGGAAGCACTTGCACACTGAGCAGGCAGTCTGCTTGGCTTTTTAATCCTGATGCCCATGACCTGTTCCTCACTCTTGATTGGAGCTCAGGCCCACAGTCTTTCATGATTGGCTAATTCAAAGGGAGGGGTTGGCCTTTGCCATTTCAAAATGGCGGCCCCCAGGGGAGCTGCAAGTCATGCGGCCAACATGGTGGCTACCAAGTCACATGAGCCCAAATGGCATCTGTGTGAACTGTTTTTTGACAGAAAAGATGATTTGTTCTCACAATGTGTGTTTGTACAACCTTCCCTCACTCCATGTGAATGTCTGGAGTGTACAGCATTGTGAATGATTGCATTGTGTGATGCATTTTTCGGGTCTTCTTTCCCTCTTTTCTGACTGTGGTGATAGCTCTCTTGGTGATGAATTAGTAGTTGCTGATCACACTATACTTTTCTTAGAAAGCTGTGTTTTAAGCTCTGTAATTGTCCAACTACAATTGTGATTGGTTTTAAATGCCTACATGGAAAGTAGTTTGCTACTTTCACTGAACTTCATTTTCTTTAAATTACACGTAAGTAATGAGTGTGTCCTGTTTTAGGTACGCTTTGTGAAGAATATCACTTCCTGGAAAGAGATGAAACCCGGATTTTATCATGGACACATTTCTTATTTGGACTTTGCAAAGTAAGTTATACCTAAAATGACACGCCAAAGAATACTTTGTACTTTAGCAACCTAAAAAGGAATAAATTCATTAAATTGTTAGGATTTCGACTGAAAAAAAAAAGTACTGGCTTGCCTTTGCCACTTTTAGTTATGTAATTTAAATATACCTTCTAGTGTTATACTGCCCTCTAGTGTTCATAAATTGATAATTGTGAATATTAATTTCAGAAATTCGAGGTAGATTAAATTTAGGTAATACTCTTTAAAGTTATTTATCATCATTACAGTTAGGTTTCTTGTACAACCAAATAAAACTATTTTAGGAAACCCCAAGTTTTAACCTTCAGGCTTACCATTGGCTGAGAACGAGAAAGCAGAGAAGCCACCACTCAGTGAATGGTGCCCAGTGCTTCTGCTGCTCAGCCAGGACCAGTGAGTGTGCACATTCCCTGGGGCTGCCTCGTTTTAGCTTAAAATTATGATGTGTTCTAAAGAGACTTTTTAGCCAAAACCGGTTTGGCTCAGTGGATAGAGCGTCGGCCTGCGAACTGAAGGGTCCCGGGTTCGATTCCGGTCAGGGGCATGTACCTTGGTTGCGGGCACATCCCCAGTGGGAGGTGTGCAGGAGGCAGCTGATCGATGTTTCTCTCTCATCGATGTTTCTAACTCTCTATCCCTCTCCCTTCCTCTCTGTAAAATATCAATAAAATATATTTTTAAAAAAAAAAGAGACTTTTTAAAATATAGTGATTTTCCTTTATTTTTCTTTATAGTTAAGTGGCTGAAATTGGAGATAAATAACATTCATTTTCCATATTTTTTTAGAAGAATGGGATCAGGTATTTCTATCATAATTCTCTCAAGAAAATTTTATAAAACTACAGTCATACTTACAGCATCCAAGCTCTATGTGGCTCCCAGTGGAGTCTGTGCTATGTTAAGTACTAATCAGAAAACTGGTTGAAAGGAATATTCTAAACACAGGCAGCTTGTGAATCCATTTGAATACTTTTTAGTATTTACCATTATAGTAACACCCGAAATCCAAGTCTTTTCCCTTATGAGACCCTGCACCAACGTTAAACACATTAAAAATATATTTAAAAAACTATTTAAGCTTAGACATGTTCACTCAGTCTTTTCATTAGCAGTTATGATTTCAAAGTAATACATTTGTCAACTTTAAAGAGCATTCTGTATAAAATTTGAAAATTAAATTGATATCCAACTGTCAATTTAATTTCTTAAAATTTAAAAGAAAAAGTAGAATGAAATGTTATTGATTCAGATTGATAATAAATCTTAACTTTTTTGAAAAGCATGTAAATAAAAAGGAATCTTCCAAATATTACATACACAAAACAATATATTCTTATTTCTAGTTGTTCTCACTGCATTCAAGATCTTCAATAAAATTATAGCTTTAAAGTTATACATTTTTTTCTTTTTTTGAATTTATTGGGGCGACACTGATTAACAAAATTATACAGGTGCACAATTCTACAACACATCATCTGTACACTGTATTGTGTGTTCACCATCCCAAGTCAAGTCTCCATCCATCACTATTTATCCCCCCATACCTTCTTTTACCTCCTCCTTTCTCCTTCCCTCATAGACGTGCATTTTTCTATAAATAATTCATATTGCAATATTGAGAACATTTTATAGGCAGCTTTAAAATAAACTAATTATTTTTTCTTTGCAGAGGCATTGAACCAATTTCATAAACTTTATTCATATGCATATTCCCCCTCAGGGCTGCATTATCCTTCAATTGAATGTTTGTTACCCTTTCACCTAAATGATTTATTTTTTCTACATTCAGAGCTTGGTTTCTAATATTTGAGATTTTCATTATTAAAAGAATGTATTGCGTACTTTTGCTTTTGGCAAAAGTCTTGTACTTAGAACGAAGCTCTGATATATGTTGGAGTTCTTGCAGTTGAAAAAGTATAAAGCTTCTTGAAAAAATTACTTATTTATAAATACAAACATGAACATTTAGGGTTTGAATATTTTCATAATGGGCTTCATGTTATTGGAAGTGAAAAGTATTGTGAGAATTTTTAATAGACTTTTATAAGATTTTAAACAAATACCTAAAAAATAACTAGAGAAAATATATTTTTATATATGTAGTCAGGAACTATTGTAGATATAACTAGTATCTTTTAAAGTAATTTTTAGTTTGATAGTCATACTCACCATGAATGAGTAAAGAAGGAGAAAGAAATATCATCATACCAATTTTTAAAATACTTTATTCTTCAAAATATATTTTTGACTGGCATAGTACTTTGTGGACTCCATTAAAATAATTTCCTTCAGGAGTAAATGGTCCAATTTGGCGAAATAAATAGTTAATCACATAGCTTTTCAATTGCCTTAGCAGAGATGCTAAAAAGAGTATAAACCCAGGAAACTCAGGAAATAAGATAGAGAAATAAAAAATGAGTAGTGCTTTCTCATTTAGACTGATTACTAGGAAGCACACATTTTATTTGCAGGCCTGTTTCTGCTCAAGCCAGGTTTCAGTTATATTTATCTGGCTTTATTCAGAACTTTAGAATAATAACAAAAATATCTTCTTGTTACATATTTATATTCCTTTCCTAACTACTCCTTTCTCTCCTAATGCTATTCTTTAAATTTTTTTTTAATTTATTGATTTTTAGAGAGAGAGGAACATTGATTTGTTGTTCCACCTTTTTATGCATTCATTGGTTGTTCCTTGTATGTGCCTTGACTGGGGATCCAACCCACAACCTTGGGTATTGGGGATGATGCTCTAACCAATTGAGCTACTCAGGCAGGGCTCCTAATCTCATTCTTTAAAAAAAAAACAAAAAAAAAAACCCTCATGCAAAGACATGTTTTATTGATTTTAGAGAGAGAAGAAGGGAGAGGGAGAAAGAGAGAGAGAAACATCAATGTGAGAGAAAAACATTGATCAGTTGCCTCCTGTATGCACCCGGACTGGAGATCAAGCCCGCAACCTGGGTATGTGCCCTGACTGGGAAATGAACCCATGACCCTTGGGTGCAGGAGACAATGCTCCAGCCAACTGAGCCACTCCAGCCAGGGCTAATCCTTTTCCTGATTTTTTTTTTAAGCACATTTTGTCATTCTTTTTTAAAAAATATTTTTTTATTGATTTCAGAGATGAAAGGAGAAAGAGAGGGAGAGGGAGGGAGAAACATCAATGATGAGAGAGAATCACTGATTGGCTGTTTCCTGCATCATCCACACTGGGGATTGAGCCCGCAACCCGGTCATGTGCCCTGATCAAGAATCAAACTGTGACCTTCGGTTCATAGGTTGATGCTAAATACTAAGCCACGCCAGCCAGGCTCCTTTTAACTACTCTTGACGTGCTCACTCATCTATCCATGGAAACCTTCAATTCAGATAATAGCTTATAACTTAAACTTCTCTTCTTACTAAAATCTTTTCCCAAAGGCACTAAAATGCATATGACTATACTAACCAATTTCACATTTTTACCTTACTTCTGTCTATTACAAACAGTGTCTTACACACAGCTGGCATTTTTTTTAAATTTCTTTATTGATTAAGGTATCACATATTTGTCCTCATCCCCCCATTCCCATCCCCACGCATGCCCCCACCCCCCTGTTGTCTGTGACCACTGGTTAGGCTTATATGCATGCATACAAGTCCTTTGGTTGATCTCTTCCCCTTACCCCCACCCTCCCCTACCTTCCCTCTGAGGTTTGACAGTCTGATCGATGCTTCCCTATCTCCGGGTCTGTTTTTGTTCATCAGTTTATATTGTTCATTATTTCCCATAGATGAGTGAGATCATGTGATACTAGAAATACACTTAGAACCGAAAATGAGACTAGCAATAATGGTTATGCTGAGAGGCAAATGAATCAGTCTGTAGTGAATTTCTTTCTGGGCCAACAGTTCTTTTGAGTCCCAATTTCAATGTCAAACAGTTCCTTATGTGTACATGTCAGCAATGATATTTCAGTTCTGGATGGTGGACAAATGGTGGTAATGCAGGTCCAACCCTCTCTGGTTTGGTTCTGGGCAACCTGCAGCGACGCACAGCTGCTGACTGCTAGTATGGCAAGGCATCGTCCACGTCTTACATCTCTGGACTGTTTCTCTTCTGTCTTCATGGCTGGAGCAGTCCTGTCAATTCCTCTCTGTTGCAGGAATCCACATGGTCTTGGAGTTTTTTTCTGAAAATATACAAACATATTCTCGACCAAAAGTTAATAAAGGAATCTTTTCTATAAATTTGACTTGGGATCCTTTTTCATTTTTTGCCCCAAACGATTTTCCTTTGGCTTGTTTTGACACCATGTGTGTTTTTCATGGGTGTCTTGCTATTAGCATTACTAATGAAAGTTAATTTTCTAAAGTAAAAATTTTCTAGATGTAATTAACTTACAGGATATTTTTCCTTACATGATATTCTTCTATTATCCCCCCTTTTTTATTTAAATATTAGGAGGCTTTTGGAAATTTTATAATGTAGTCTTGATAGCTTTTAACTTTTAATTTTTTGTACTAAAATATGACTGCTTTAGGTTCATTACATGTTATGCAATTTTACCATGAGATGAACTACCAATAAAAATTTTAGTTAACACTTTAGGAACAGCTTTTTGTCCAGTACCATTAATTTTTCTAGAATATTTGCTTATTTCAATTAGCCAATTTAAATTAGTCTGAGAACTTGACTATTATTTTACTGTCAAATTTAATACTCTAACAACAATCTTAGTTTACCCTGTAAATATTAGTGGAAAGGATTATTTGCCTTCTTGAGTAGGCCCTGAGCATTCCTGGTGCTAGGCTGGATTTAGGCTGATATCAAAAACCCACTTCCCCACACCATGGGTACAAGACAACTCAAACAAGTCTTGTTGTAGTGAGAGGGCAGCTGCTGTCGGCCAAGTCTCTGTCTGTTACCTGGGTCCTGATTTGAGCTGGGCATGGGAAGCGAAGCAGCCATGGGGCCAGGAGAACTCCCTCAGAAGGGGTGAGGTTTCAGGCCCCTGCAAAGTTGGGGGGGTGAGGGTCTGTGCCCCACCTCTGTTGACCCCCAAGTTCTCAGAAATGAGTAGCATATATTTTGAAATGTTGGCCACAACAAGGTTAGCTAACACATTCTTCACCTCACTTCAAATAGTTACCGTTTTGTTGTTATTGTTGTTAGAACATTTAACATTGACTCTCATAGCAACTTTCAAGTATTGTAACAGTGGAATTTTAACCCATCCCACCATTCTTTTGACATTGTTTCTGCAAATGTTGACCAATTAATATATAGCTTATAGATAAACAACATGTTTGTATAGGAATTCTAGGAACTAACTTCAAAAGATACAGACTCTGGCCTTCAGTCATCCCAGTTCTGGGAAATTTGCTGACCTTCAACTGTTAACCAGGTGACAAAAACCAGGATGACACACACCAGACCATTGTTTGACCAGTTTCGAGATCCTTATCGGAATGGACTGTGTTGGTTTGCATGTAGAGAAGTTTTCAACCTCCTCCCCTAGATCTCTTTGTTCTGTTTCCCTCTCCCTCCTTATAAAAACCTCTGCTTGAACTGAGATGTTGAGATGGGCTTTAGGACAAGAGTCCCCTTTCTTCTCAAGTTGCCTGCACTTGAATAAACCACTTTCCTTCCAAAGTTTGGCTTTTCTTTTGGCAGGTAGCTGAACCTGGGTCTCAGTTACAATATTATCTATATATATATAAGCAACTGAACGACCAAACGACTGGTTGACCAGTTGACCGGTCGCTATGACGCACACTGACCACCAGGGGGCAGACGCTCAATGCAGGGAGTGCAGCTCAGCTGACCAACCTGTTCTGGAGGCCCACCAGCCCAGCAGCAGCCACTCACTCCTTCAGTAGTCCTGCAGGTCCAATCTCCAGAGAATGGGCCAGTCACCGATGGACTGGCGCCGCTGGCACAATCCCGACAGCACTGCCGGCCTCCTGGAAGTCGGCCTCGGGCACCATGGTCACTTCTCCTCCCTAGATGCTTCACAAGGAAGAAACGATATTAAAGCGGCCGCTATGTGGTTCCCGACAACCAGTGCGAACGTCAGTGGGACGGATCTGGATCCCTGGCTGGCAAGGGCATCCCACTGCCTACCTGGAGGGCCAGTCGCGTCCCGGGCCCCTCCCCCACCCCCATCAGGAGGGGCACCAGACACAGGGCCCGCAGGCTACCCTGAAGGACCCTACCCATGCACCAAGCCTCTAGTTAACTATAGGTGTTATGCTGTACTTTAGGTCCCATATCGTGACACTTCTCTGCTAACTCAGTCAAAACTGCATCTTGATTCTTATAATGGCCTACAAGACCAACATGATCTGCTCTTCCCTGCCCCACCCTCACCTCTCTATTCTCATGCTCGGTTAATATCCCCTTCCGATTCTGCTGCACCCAGATTGATCTTTCTAATCCTCAAAAATGCCTGGCACTTAGCTGCTTCAGGGCCTTCATACTTGGAAGTCTCATGTTCCTAGAACACTTTCCTGCAGTTATCTGCATGGCTCCCTTTCATCACATAACATCAGTGATGCCTTTCTGAAAAACACAATTTTGAATTATCCTCTCCCCACCTCTCCTGGCAGCCCGTATCCCTTTCACTTCATTATTTTTCTCCTTGTACTTTTTGCCATCTGACATATTTGCTTATTTGTTTATATTCTGTCTCTTCCAGGTAGAATGTTAGCATCAGAGGACAAGGAATTTTTTTTACTGCTATATCCCTAGTATTAGAATAATGCATGGAATATATAAGGTACATTTAAAAAGCATTTTTGTGTGAATTAATGTAATAGGAAAATAAGGATGGCATTCTAGTTAAGAAAGACAATGAGCAGAAGCATGAAGAAGAAATAGGAATCAGTATAATAAGAAATAATAATGGGGGGTAAGAAGAGGCAGGCCTAACTCTTAACAGATCGATGGTCTCTTATCCTATATAATAAAAGCCTAATATGCTAAGTGTTCTGTCATCCTGTTGTCCATTCAACCAATCAAAGCATAATATGCTAATGAGATGCTAAGGCTGCTCAATTGCTCACTATGATGTGCTCTGACCACCAGGGGGCAGACAGTCGACCTGTCTACCAGTCACTGTGATGTGCACTGACCACCAGGGGTCAGATGCTCCGACAGGTAGGTTAGCTTGCTGCTGGGGTCCGGCCAATCAGGACTGAGTCAGGCCAGACATGCCCTGGAGCCCTCCTGCAGTCCCTCCCCTGCTGGCCAACCTCCTATGTCCCTCCCCAGCCCCAGTCATACACCAGTGGGGTCCTTTGGCCTGGCCTGTGCCCTCTCGCAATCCGGGACCCCTCAGGGCATGTTGGAAAGCTGGTTTTGGCCTGATCCAGTAGGCCAGGCCAAGGGACCCCACTGGTGCACGAATTCATGCATCGGGCCTCTAGTTTGAAAATAAAGTTAGATCAATAAGGTGCTACCTAAGACAAAAGTCAAACAGATATTATTAATAGCTAGGCAAAGGAGTTTGGGTATGATGTCAATATAAACCATAGAGTTGTTTCAGGTTTCCAAGAAGAGTGATCTAACAAATGGTGTTTTAGGAATATCAGCTGAGAATTGGTATGGTAGGTAGATTGAAAGGGAGAGAGACTGGATGTAAGAAAACCAACTAGGTTATTGCAGTAATCTAAGCAAGAGACCTAGGGAGAGGGCAGCAGTGAAGAGAAAGGGAGTCATCAAGGAAGAAAAGTTAAAATTGGTGAGAAAGCCTACAAAAGAGAAGATTAGAAGGACTTGATAACTGCACTAAATGAAGAATAAAGGAAAGTGAAGAGTCAAGATAACAATTAAGGTTTCAAGACTGGGACACATGAGGATATTATAATAGGGAGCCAGCTGGACAATTCTAGGTTCTACAAAGGTTGCTAACATAAAAGCCTTGTGTTCCTTCAACTTATTCCATGAGGAAATAATGCTAAAAACATAATACCTTTCACTTCTATTTTATCTTTAAAATCAGCAGCAGTAGGAAGCAGACTCAAATGGTCGCACTTGTGTGGACTTATGCTGCATCCATTCATAACATTTATCTAGTACTAGGGGCCTGGTGCATGAAATTTGTGCACTGGTGGGGGTGGGGGTCCCTCAGCCCAGCCTGCCCCCTCTCACATACTGGGAGCCCTCAGGGGATGTCCTACAGTCTGGCCTCCCTTTGTGGGAGGCGACCGGGCTGATCAGGGGAAGGCACCAGCCCCATCACCCCGCTGCTGCAGCCACTGCCAGTCACTGCAGCCACCAAGGTGTTTTCATCAACACGAACTCCAGTCCCTTCACCATGAAAAAATGACAACTTTCTTTAGGCATTTTCAAGATGTGTCTTTCATAGGATATGACATTTCTTTCTTTCTTTTTTTTTTTATCCTCACCTGAGGGTGTTTCCATTGATTTTTAGAGAATATGGAAGAGAAAGGGAAAGACAGAGAGAAACATCAAAGTGGGAGGAATACTTTGATTGGTTGCCTCCTGCATGAGCCCTGACCTGGGCCCCAGCCAGGGAGGAGCCTGCAACCTGGGTACATGCCCTTGATCAGAATTGAACCTGGACCCTGCGGTCAGAAAGCCTAGGCATTATCCACTGAACCAAACGGGCTAGGGCAGGATATGACATTTCTTAGCCCTCCAGCTGCGGACCTTCGTTTTTTTCTCCAGGAGTGTGGTGGAAAAGCCTTAGATCACCTTTTTGGATTCTTATACCCAAGTTACTAAGAATATTACCAGTGGCATACAGGGAGCTTAGCCAATGAGCGGTCAGAAAAGGTGTAGTTCACACCTATTGCCTCCGATCTCTGGCTCCACCCCTGCCAAGGCCTAAAGCCTCAGGGCCTGGGCAGGGGACCCCCAGCTCCCTCTGATCGCTGGCTCAACCCCTGCCCAGGCCCCAAGCCTCGGGCAGGAGCCCCCTGGCTCAGGCCCTTCCCAGGTTGCTCAGGACCCATGCAAGGCCTACCTTGAGTGATGGGGTGCTGAGAAAGTTCCCAGGACCCAGGCTGCTGTGCACCTATGTATGCAAATTAACCTCCTTCTTTGTTGGGTTAATTTGCATACTCACTCTGATTGGCTGTGGGCGTAGCGGAGGTACGGTCAATTTACATGTTTGCCTATTATTAGGTATGATGGTGGTCCAGAAAAGAGAAATCATTGCTGCAATAAAATTAAAATGTTTTATGTAACTTCGTCTGTAAAATTTTAAATTATTTTTTATTTAATTTTTCCTTTCCTTTATTTTCAGCAACAATTTTTAAATTCTTATTTACTTTATTGTAACAAATCATTAAAATATTTTTAATCTCCACATATTTATATTAATTCATGTTCTTTTTTTCATATGAAATCAATACTTTAAACGTATAATTTCAGCACACTCCTAAATACAATAATAATTTTGATTTCACCTTTTAAATTTTGTTCTATTTCAGATTTGGTGTGAAAAAGAAGCCAATTTACATTAATGTCATAAGGGATCCTATTGAGAGGCTAGTTTCTTACTATTACTTTCTGAGATTTGGAGATGATTATAGACCAGGGTTAAGAAGACGAAAACAAGGAGACAAAAAGGTAATATTTTAGTCTTAAGACTTCTGTAAAGATAATTGTTTATAAAATGCAACGAACAGTGCGCTTTTAAAGTTTATTGATGCTAAATATTTGATATAATAGAACAGTTAACATCTGACAATTTTTCTATTTGCTTATTGTAGAAAATTTGAAAAAAGCCCAAAAGTATAAAGAAGCAAAAGTAAAACTACTTTATAGTTGATACTTTGGAGTACACATAATGTTTTTGTCATTACAGAAATAGTTTACTTACGTTCCAAGGCTGAATATTTGTTTTATTATATACTCTATGTATTCACAATATTTTATGAGACCATTCTAGTTATTCATTAATATGATGTATTTGTGTATGTACTTTGGTTCTCTTAGTCTTTATGATCATCAGTTTAGGGACACTATTTTGCTAAAGCAGCTTTTTTTTTTTTTTTTTTTAAACAAGGAGAGAATTATGGCTTAGCGTTCTTACTTAGCAGGTTCAGTATTGGGTTATGTCGTATTTATGTGCATCCTCCAGGGGAAAACCAGGCTTGTTTTTCTAAAAAAAAAAAAAACAGATTGATTTGTCAATTTTTCTGGTGGATCACCTTTACCGGAACCTCATTGCTCATAGGATTGGCCAAGGCATAGGAGACATAGTATGACATAACCTGACACCTGCCTTATTTTCTTTCAGGCATCCAGCACTTCAGCCACATGAAATATCACTGTCCTCCAGACTTATCACTTTTTATTTTCCTACATGTGTTGTTCCTTATATTTACGATGTCTTTCCTTCAATCTGGAAAATTCTTTGTCCACCTTTAAAGTCCAGCTCAAATGTTACCTCTTCCATGGTCTTTCCTGGTGCCCTAGGCAGTTAGTCATGTCCCTTTCAAGCCTCCCAGAGAATTCCATTCAGATATCTTTTTTAAGCATTTGTTTTGTGATATTTGAATTATCCTATCTAATAAAAGAGTAATATGCAAATTGACCATCACTCCAACACACAAGATGGCCGCCCCCACGTAGGCACAAGATGGCCAGCAGGGTAGGGCAGTTGTGGGCGATAAGGCCTGCAGGGGAGGGCAGTTGGGAGGGACCAGGCCTGCAAGGGAGGGCAGTTGGGGGTGATCAGGCCTGCAGGGGAGAGCAGTTAGGGGCAACCAGGCTGGCAGGGGAGGGCATTTAGGGGTGACCAGGCTGGCAGGGGAGAGCAGTTAGGGGTGACCGGTGCTGGCAGGGGAGGGCAGTTGGGGGGGACCAGGCCTGCAGGGGAGGGCAGTTAGGGGTGACCAGGCTGGCAAGGGAGGGCTGGCAGGGGAGTTGTTAGGGGGTGATCAGGCTGGCAGGCAGAAGCAGTTAGGGGAAATCAGCCAGGCAGGCAGGCGAGCAGTTGGGAGCTACCAGTCCTGGATTGTGAGAGGGATGTCCGACTGCCCAGATTGGAGAGGGTGCAGACTGGGCTGAGGGACACACCCCTCTCCCCGTGCACGAATTTTGTGCACCGGGCCTCTAGTTTGTTTACATATATGTCCTCTCCAAAAGGTTGTGAACTTCCCAAAGCAGAGGCTCTACTTAATTCATCTTTGTTCCCCTGGTATTTAGTATAGTGTCTAGTTCATCTGTGTATACTTAACAACTGGTTGAGTGAGTGAATTCAGTATCTTTTTGTACTCAAGTGTTACACAGTAGTGATGCTAGATATCCTATATTATAAAAGGCCAGAGGCCATAAGCGTCACGATCAGAACGACTGCTCAACCAGTTGCCATGAGGTGGCATTGACCACCTCTCAGTCCCTCCCCGCCGCCCACTAGCGGGGGCGGGGCGGGACTAGAGACTGGCAGGCTCCAATGGATCAGCGATGGTGAACAGGGGAATCAGGGTGGGTGGCAGGAAGACTGGGCTGGCTGTCAGGCTGTTGGGGTCACCAGTTCATCCCCAGCTGCTCAGGGGCTCAGGCCTGCGGGAAAGCAGGCGCTGGCGGCTTCACCTCCATACGCATGTGCTGGGCTGGCCACTGATGGAACACGCTGCCCACTCAGGGCCACTCACGCCGGGATGGGTAGGTCATGGGTGCGCCCCGCAGCTTCTGTCAGTGCCTCAAGCCCCAGAGGCAGAGGCAGTGGCAGCAGTGCCCATGTGAGTGGCCCCGAGCAGGCAGTGCGTTTCATCAGCGGCCGGCCCGGCGCACGCACATGGAGGTGAAGCTGCCAGCGCCCACTTTCCCACAGGCCTGAGCCCCGAGCAGCCGGGGATGAACTGGTGATCCCAGTGGCCTGACAGCCTGGCAGTGGAGGCAACATTCAGCCTGGGGACTGGCGAATGGACAGAAGATGGCCCTGATGGCAGGAGGCTAGGCCTAGGGACCCTACCCGCATGATTTCATGTGCTGGGCCTCTAGTCTATAATAATAAAAGGGTAATATGCTAATTAGATTGGACGTCCTTCCAGATGTCATTCTAGATGTCCTTCCGGATGAAGCCAGGGCTGGAGGGAAGCTGCCTGGGTCCCGGGTGCCTGCTGGCAGGGTGGAGCGAAGCAAGATGCCCGGGTCCTGGGTGCCTGCTGGCAGGGCCGGAAGGAAGCCCGGGTCCCAGGTGCCGGAGGGATGCTGGTGCTGGCAGCCAGGGGAAGGAAGGCCTACTCTTGCATGAGTTTAATATAATAGAACAATTAACATCCAACAATTTTTTTCCAAGTTAGATGTGCCCTTAGTGTGTCACATGAGGAGGCAATATTTTTTGTTTTATTTTACTTTTTTATGTTTCTAGAAATTACTGTTTCTTTCCTTAGTCTCAAAACTAATCCAAACACAGATAGCTGACCAAAACATTATTTTTAGTGTTTACCGATATCTTTGCATTACTTAATCTCCTAAAAAGGTATACTTATGTTATTATAAGTATAAAATTTTATAAACTCTATTAATATAACTCTTAACCCAGTACTTTAGAACGTATCGATAGTTATTTCAAATTCATTTCAATGCATTTCTTTTTTTAAAACCCTATCATTTACATTAATTTTTACTCAGTACATGTTTCCATTTCCTTCCTTCCACCAAAGCAATTTTAATGTTGGTAAGGCAAAGATTCACAGTCACGTGGGTTCCTACATCTACCATTTGTCATTGTCAGCTGTGGATACCATGGTTTTGTGGTTTGGAGAATTAGATAATAATAACACTTAGTAATGAAACAACAATAATAATAGCTCACATTTATTGAGTGTTTTTTGTGTATCAAGCACTATTTTAAATTGTGTGTGTGTGTGTGTGTGTGTGTGTGAAGTAGCCTGTACAATAATTCTATGGGATATTTGCTGTTATTGTCTCCATTTTACGGAGGCACAAAGGGTTAACCTCGCTCAGTGTTAGCTGGAATTTAAACCCAGTTGCTCTAACTCCAAAGCTCACAGTTTTAACCCCTCTATGCCCTTTAAAATGGAGGGAGGAAATGCAACATGCTACTCAACTTTTCTTTTTGTAAGAGATATTCCAAAGTTGCATATTCAGTACTCAGACGCAGATATTTTTTAACATAATTTCTCTTTCATATTTGAACATTTTAGGTAGATATGCCCTTTTAACCATTCTTCACCCTGATGGTGACAAGGCTTGGTTTGTTTGTTTTTTAATTGTCACTATAAAATACCTACTTATTTAGATGTAATAGTAGTAATATCAGCAAAATACTATTGCATTACCTTAATTCTCATGAAGACAAGCCATCTACAAATGCTTTATGAAAGTGGAAAATTCCTTTGTTTTGTGATTGACAGATGGGCCTTTTCAGTCTTATATTGAGACATACACAGTTTTATTAATTTGGCTTATTCCTCATGACATAAATGTTGGTAACATTCCGGGACCCAATGATGTTTTATTGCAAATAATTCCTTAATATTAAGTCATTAATAAATTCATATCTGTGACGTTAATAAGACTGCGTGGCATATACAGTCAAACCTTGGTTCTCTTCTCGAATGTTTCCTATCTGGAACAATTCGGTTCTCAACCAAGCTGTTCACAGAAAAAATATGTCTGGGTTGTAGAACAAAACTTCAGTTTTCTAACCTGACAACCCTCTTCATACTGATACCTCAGCATGACAAAAAAGTCTGTCTCTCAGACCACATACAAAGAAGAGAATGCTCTTGTTGCTGGTGAAATCAAAGATTAACACAATTGTAAAACATAGAGAGGCCATCAAAAGGGCTAATGTTGCCCTTGCTAGTTTGGCTCAGTGGATAGAGTGTTGGCCCTCAGACTAAAGGGTCTCTGGTTCCATTCTGACCAAGGGCACATACCTGGGTTGTGGCCCCAATCCGCAGCCCTGGTGGGGGTGCATGCGGGAGGCAACCAATCAATGTATTGTTCTCTATCTCTCCCCTCCCTTCCACTTTCTCTAAAAATCAATGGAAAAATATCCTCGGGTGAGGATTTTTAAAAAAGTGCTAATGTTGCTAAGGGTGTGAAAGAAACAATGATCACAGGCAGTTGAAGAGGTAGAAAAACTGTTGTTGATTTGGATAAACAAAAAGCAGTTAGCTGGGTGACAGCATTTCGGAGGCAGTGATACGTGAACAAGCAAAGATGCTACATGCTGACCTGAAAGACATCCCAGGACCTACTACTGAAAGTGATTCATTTAAGGCTAGTAGGGGATGGTTGATAAATGTAAGGGGGAAAAAAGTGCTTATTTATAGATTAAACAGTACATAGGACATGTACTATCTATATTATAAAAGGCCTGTGGCCATCATGCCCTAATGCAGAACAGCCAAACAACTGGTCACCAGGAGGTCTATGGAGCACCTCTCACGGGCTGGGACTCGCGGCTCGCGTGGCGAGGCACAGCTTGTGTGGGGCTGGCAGGGCTCTCACAGGACTGGCAGGGCTCAAGCAAGGCTGGCGGGGCTCATGCAGGGCTGGCGGGGCTCACACGGGACTGGGAGGGCTCAAGCAAGGCTGGTGGGGCTCATGCAGGGCTGGCAGGGCTCGAGCGGGGCTGGGAGGGCTCACACGGGACTGGCAGGGCTCACATGGGACTGGCAGGGCTCGAGCGGGGCTGGCGGGGCTTGAGCGGGGCTGGCGGGGCTCGCATGGGGCTGGCGGGGCTCGAGCAAGGCTGGCAGGGCTCACACGGGACTGGCGGGGCTGGCAGGGCTCGCATGGGGCTGGCGGGGCTCGAGCAAGGCTGGCAGGGCTCACACGGGACTGGCGGGGCTGGCGGGGTTCGCATGGGGCTGGCAGGGCTCGAGCGGGGCTGGTGGGGCTCACACGGGACTGGCGGGGCTCATGCAGGGCTGGCGGGGCTTGAGTGGGGCTGGGAGGGCTCACACGGGACTGGCAGGGCTCGAGCGGGGCTGGCGGGGCTTGAGCGGGGCTGGCGGGGCTCACATGGGGCTGGCGGGGCCCTCGGCTTGTGCAGGATGGGCTTGGGGGACTGCAGCTCACACAGGGCGGGTCTGAGGTTCCGCCAGTGCGGTGGGTCTGGGTCTTGTGCAATTTTGCACGCTGGGCCTCTAGTATATAAGAGAGGTTAAAATGGAATCATTTGGCCCTAGCCGATTTGGCTCAGTGGATAGAGCATCAGCCTGCGGACTGAAAGGTCCCGGGTTCGATTCAGGTCAAGGGCAGATGCCTGGGTTGTGCACTTGATCCCCAATAGGGGGTGTGCAGGAGGCAGCCAATCAATGATTCTCTCTCATCATTGATGTTTCTATCTCTCTCTCCCTGTCCCTTCCTCTCTGAAGTCAATAAAAATATGTTAAATAAAATGGAATCATTTGAAGGGCTGGAACAAATTAATTAAATTTACATTATTTTTAATGAGAAAAAAAGATTCCATTTTCAAATTATTTATTGAACAGCTTTCCAGAATTAATTTAGAGAACTGAGATTCCACTATAACATTTTTGAAAAGGCAGGGTTAATGTTTTGAAAATAGAAGATAAATGGGGATTAAAAGGTGGTAAAGATACTAGAGGCCCAGTGCATGAAATTTGTGCACATGGGGGGAGGTGGGGTCCCTCAGCCCAGCCTGTACCCTCTTGCAGTCCGGGAGCCCTCGGGGAATGTCCAATTGCTGGCTTAGGCCTGCAGTCGGACATTCTTAGCGCTGCCATGGAGGCGGGAGATGCTCCCACCACCACCGCTGCACTTGCCAGCCGTGAGCCCAGCTTCTGGCTGAGTGGCACTCCCCCTGTGGGAGCACACTGACCACCAGGGGCAGCTCCTGTGAGCGTCTGCCCCCTGGTGGTCAGTGCACATCATAGCAACCATTCGTTTCGCCATTGGGCCGAAACTGGCTCTCTGACATCCCCTGAGGGGTCCTGGATTGTGAGAGGGCACAGACCAGGCCAAGGGACTCACTGGTGCATGATTGATGCCGGGGAGGGACGCGGGAAGTTGGCCAGCCGGGGAGGGACTGTGGGAGGGCTCCAGAGCATGTCCGGCCCGTCTCGCTCAGTCCCGATCAACTGGACCCCAGCAGCAAGCTAACCTACCAGTTGAAGTGTCTGCCCCCTGGTGGTCAGTGCACGTCATAGCAAGCAGTTGAGTGGCCTTAGTTTATAATTACCATATTATGCTTTGATTGGTTGAACATCTGACTGGACAACCGGACACAGCATATTAGGCTTTTATTATATAGGATAGGAAATACCTTGCAGTGGTTTCATTTCCATGAAATTGTATATTGTTTGTACCTCAAGTAACAGTTTGAAGCACATTAAATAGTAGTTCAGCACTCAAGCATTGAAGAACTATATAGGCAAATCAGCATTCCTAAAACTCAGAACTCCTTTTACTCTTAAAAAAGTTATTTAGGACTACCAAAGAACTTTTGTTTATGTAGGGTTATATCTACTGATATTTACCAATATCAGTAAATTCACCAACAAATGAGAACTTTAAAAAATATTAATTAAAAAATAACAGTAGGGAACTCATAATATGATAACCTAAATATTTTCATGCAAATAACCATTTTCAAAAAGTGTCAAAAGTGTGGCATCTTACATTTTTGCAAATTAAAAAAATTATCTAGCTTAATATAAAGAGCTGGACTTTTATATCACTGCTAAAACAGTCAGTTTAATTTAACCAGTTCTTTTGGTTGAAGTGTATAAAGAAAATCCAGCTTGTCCTGGCCAGTGTTGCTTAGTTGGTTGAGTGTAGTCCCATGCACTGAAAGGTCACCAGTTTGATTCCCGGTTAGGGCACATATGCAGGTTGTGGGTTTCATCCCAGGTTGGGGTACATGCGGGAGGCAACCCGATCTCTCTCTCTCTCTCTCTCTCTCTCTCTCTCTCTCTCTTTCTCTGTCCTCACTTTCTCTCTCTCTCTAAAATCAATAAAAACATTAAAAAAGGAAGAAGATCAAGCTTTACACAGATAATGTAATTGGAAAGGGAAGGATTTCAATAACCTTTTCAGAAAATCACAGATATCCCTCTTTAATACTACAGTGAAACTTGACAAGTAGTAGCTTCTTGACGTTGCTCAAGTGTAGAATCTGAAGCCACAGCAGTGAACCATTATGCTCTGCTACATTAGCATCCATTGATATATTTACACTTTGAATAGATTTTTAACTGAGCATAATTTTGTAACATCATGTGGATGTTATGTGGATTTTCCAAATGCTGACACATTTTATTATACAATATCAAAAATTTACACTGATTAGTCTCACCACTGATCTCATCAGTAAAGTCTTTAAGTATTGCAAAACAGTCAAGCTCAAGTAATGGTTTGTCAAGTATTCCAAAATTTTATTTTTTTGCTTGACAGTTTATATCACTGGCTACCACAGGATTTCTCAACCTCACCACTGTTGTTGTTTTGGGTGATAATTCTTTGTGTGGGTAACTGCCTATAATTGTAGGATATTTGCCAGCATCTCTGACCTCTACCCAGTAACATCCTTCCTACACACACCCCCGTTGTGAGAACTAAAAATGCCTTCCAACATTGCCAGTGTTACCTGACAGCCAAAACAGCTCCAGTTGAGAACCACTGGGCTGGCTACTAACACTGTCAGGTGTTTGATTTCAAGTGACAGGCAGGCAGATTTCAAGTGACAGGCAGGCACACTTTGTTCATTTTGAGAAAATGTCTGCCAGTTACCTAAGTTTGAATAACCATAGTTTGTCTCCACGCCCTTCTTAATGGCTTCCAAGTAATATTAACTGCACCGGTAAATCTCATCACTCACATTTTCTAAGTGTGTAATTATTTATTTTTATGATTTTAACTTTGTTCTGCCCTATCAATTATTAAACACTTTTTGTTAATTATTTTGTTAACAGAATATCAAGGGGGTGTATACTTATGGAAAGAGTAAGTAGTTATGTGCTCTAAGTAACAGTCTAAAAAAGAGTCAGGTTATGTGAAGAAGTACTCATTGGTCCCAGAGATCCCAGTTCCTGCCCCAATTTGCTTTTTGTATTTCTTTAAATTAACTAGGCTTGTCAACAGCTATAGGAATTATAATGAATTTAAAATATACTATCTAATAATTTATATATGCTAATTTACATAATAAATATATAGTAAATAAGGTTGAAAGGAGGCCATACTTAGCACTACCTGATCTTACCATTGCCTGCAGAATACTGCCTCCATAGTCCTCAGCAGTTCACCACTCCCTGGCAATTGTTTGCTTAGCGAACATGCATTTTACTATGCTGTCTTACAAAGGCATTTAAGAACTTACTGTTTGCTTAAAAAGTATTTTATATGTAAAAGGCACCACAAGAAAGCAATATAATATCTTTGCAGTTGACATATTGACAGGTTCAGTAGCTTTTCATTGTAGATCAGTTTTCTCTAACTCAGTAAAAGGTGTGTAATCCAGAGTTAGCCTTGGCCTGTCTTCTTCCCAGGTTTCTGGTTGGACCTTAGGTGGTTTCTTCCTCTAGAAAGAGAAAACAGAAGGAAGATTCCGTTGTAATGGAGTTGAAGAAAGATAAAATTGGACATTATTTTTAGTCATGTATGAGTAAGTGGAGGTATCCACTAGAAATCGTATTTGAACCTCAAAATGTAAGTCTGAACTAAATCATAGATTTGAGAGTCACCAACATTAGGTGGGAGTTGAAACAAAGGGATTGAATAAAATTGCACTTGGAGACATATAGAGTATGAAAAGAGGACCAGGTGAAAAAGGAAGAAGAAAAAGAGAGGATGCAGATATGTAGCTCAGGGAGTGCCCACATTTAAAGAGCAGGCAGGTAAAGAGCAGCATAGCAAGGAGACTAATGTCAGAGAGTCAGAAGACAAACCTGGCAAGTCCTTGAAATGGCTAGGAAAATAATTTCAATTACAAAGAGGTTAGTGGAATGAGGATTCAGATCTGTCCCTTTGATTTGTCAATGGCAAGTCCATCAGGGATGTCAGAGAAAGGAGTTCAGGTGGAATCCAAAACGTTGGGAAGCCACTGAGAGGTAAGTTAGGACTGACCCCGAGGAAGGACTACTCTTGAAATAGAAGTTTGGCTTTGAAAGAAACAAAAAAAATCAGGAAATGTTTCTTTAAGATGACAGACACTTGGCATATTAATATATCTGAAGTCAGCAAGGGGTGATAATACAAAGAACTGGAGAGAAATTGATGGAGCAAGGGTCTCAGAAGGGGGTGAGAATGGTGTTCAAAGAAAGGAAAAGCAAAAGTCTCTTTCACGCTGAGGGCAGTAGGGGGCTACAGATGCAGATAAACTTTTATCTAAGCAGGAAATTGAGGGAGCTCACACTTAGTTTCAGTTTTCTATATAAAGTAAGAAGCAAAAGCATTTGCAGAAGAGGGTGCAATGTACATATAATTGCCATTACCATCAAGCATCAAATTTTGTTTATTTTAACCTTCAATTAGAGGAGTTAAATTTCTAAACGAATAATCTAAATGGCCTCAAAATATTTTTATACTTATTTTTTCTAGTTTTTTTATTTTTTATTTTCTGAATATATTTTTATTGATTTCAGAGAGGAAGGGAGAGGGAGAGAGAGATAGAAACATCAATGATGAAAATCATTGATTGGCTGCCTCCTGCACGCCCCCTACGGGGGATGGAGCCCCCAACCCCAGGCATGTGCCCCTGACCAGAATCGAACTCAGGACCTTCAGTCCACAGGCTGACCCTCTATCCACTGAGCCAAACTCGCAGGGCATATTTTTCTGCTTTTATATTGTACTAGAGGCCCAGTGCATGAAATTCGTGCACTCGGGGGTTCCCTCACCCTGGCCTGTGCCCTCTCACAGTCCAGGAGCCCTCGGGATATGTCCAACTGAAAACTTAGGCCTGCTCCCTGTGGCAGTCAGACATCCTTAGTGCTGCTGCGGAGGCGGGAGAGGCTCCTGCCCACCACCGCTGCGCTCGCCAGGCATGAGCCTGGCTTCTGGCTGAGCGGTGCTCCCCCTGTGGAGCGGGGGGGCCAGCTCCTGCTTTAAGCATCTGCACCCTGGTGGTCAGTGCGCGTCATAGCGACAGGTCATTCTGCCATTCGGTCAATTTGTATATTACCCTTTTATTATATAGGATAATAAAACATTTGGTAGGTGAATGAGTTAGAGTAGATGCTAAGCTTCTAAAACAAAGAAACCTGGCCGAAACCGGTTTGGCTCAGTGGATAGAGCGTCGGCCTGCGGACTGAAGTGGTCCCGGGTTCGATTCCGGTCGAGGGCATGTACCTTGGCTGCGGGCACATCCCCAGTGGGAGGTGTGCAGGAGGCAGCTGATCGATGTTTCTCTCTCATCGATGTTTCTAACTCTCTATCCCTCTCCCTTCCTCTCTGTAAAAAATCAATAAAATATATTTAAAAAAATAAATAAATAAATAAAACAAAGAAACCTGGATCTAGAAACTCAGGAGCCTGGACTCTGACTAGGACTCATTCTACTCCATCTACTTCCTTTCAGAAATAATGGGTGGTATTTGTAGATGTCTCATTGCAGCATCCACAGCTCCCGAGTTTATTCCCTGGTATCTCAATATTATAGCATTTCAGATAGATAAAGGCTACTGTTAAAATGCCTGTGACAGACAGCGAGTACTCACAAAATTGGAATTGAGAAATTTTAGATACGTAAGCTGCGAGTCTCTTTTCCTTTTAATTACTTCAGTCAGGTGCACTTGCAGAGGAGGGTATGCAGGTTGTAAGTATCTAAGGTCACTTCTGCTTTGTACAATGAAGAGACTTAAGTGTAGCCCTACTTTATGTTCTTTTCAAATGATTATTTCATAAATGATTATAAAGAAATGATAGTATCTTTAGCCTTGTTTTCATTTAGTAAGAGGTTAGAAAGTATAAATATACAAACTTAACATAAACCAGTACTTATTTTTAAGGAGAGTTTTTTATCTGGGTGTTTTCCATTCATATAGTAACATAACTCATACAAACACTGGCATAGACAGAGGCGTGAGAAAAATCCATGTTTAACTTTCCTCAGTTATGTGGAAACAACCTCAGGTATGTGTTCATAACCTGCCTATCCCTTTAATTCAGTATCTCAGTGAATGGGAACCCACATTGACTTGGGTTTATGGCTCATATGTGCTGCTGTGTCTTCGTTCCAGACGTTTGATGAATGTGTAGCGGAGGGCGGCTCAGACTGTGCTCCAGAGAAGCTCTGGCTTCAAATCCCGTTCTTCTGCGGCCACAGCTCGGAATGCTGGTAGGGAGATCATGCTAGCTTACATTTTAAACCTCCTCATTTCTCTATAATCAGTATTTCACCAATGTGAATGTGTTAGTCAAGGCTAAGGTATAAGGAATTAATGAAAGTCCAGACTAAAAATAACATGTGATTAAGTAATACTTCATCTTGTGATTACCTTTAAGTGCATTCGAAAGATTCTTCATGTATAAACATCCTTGCACCGTTTCCTCCGATGCTGGTTTGTTTTTTTAAAATGTTTTGTTTGTTTTTAGTGTTACATGTTTTGCTGTATTCCAGCAGAGCTCTTAACTAGAGGTCAGAGATCATTTCATAAACCTCATTTCCCCCCAAGCTTACTCTTTTGGCCATTCATGTTAGATCAAGTAGGACTTTTGTCCCACTGGGTAAATTATTCACCTGGTTTCACTGTTAAACTGATTTTGACTTGGAGAGACAGTTATGGTTGTGGTTTAGTCTGCCAATAAACATGAGGTGGGAAATAAAGATATTTTATCTTTTATAAAGAGTTTATTTCCTCGGGATGTGCTGAGTTTTCAGTTTTTAAAAATAATGGTATGCCTTCATTTGATCTAATCAATAATTTTAATAGAAAAAGTTGAAAAAACAGGAACACATTGAAAGTATCTTTCTTAAAACCACAATGAGGTTCAAGGAACACCTTCTGTTCTTTTCTTCATTGTTTGAAATATATTATTTGGTTACTGTGAAATTAAAAGTCCTACACAATAGATTATATCAAAGTATAATAATAGCTTAATCAGAATTGAAGGCATAGGAAGAATGTCTTAGTTTTTAATCATTTTTGTAGAACAGGGGATCGGTAAATTGCAACTTGAAGACCAAATTTGACTCATCACCTGTTTTTAGAAAGTTTTATTGGAACACAGCCACATTCATTTGTTTACTTACTGTCTATGGTTGTTTTCATGCTGCAAGAGCAGAATTAAGTAACTGTGAACCAAGACCATATGGCCTGCACAACCCAAGGTATTTCTTCTCTGGCCTTTTATAGAAAGTTTGTCAACCTCCACCTTCAAACAATAAAGAGTATTGCTCTGTTGGGAGTTATCGAGGAGATTTTAATTGAGCTTCTTAAGTATGTTTTACAAATTCATAGGACCTCCCAGTTCTATGAATCTGTAAAACATACTTAATAAGCTCAATTAACTCATTTATTCTTCCCTACACCTCACCACAACTTTTTAATGGCTGAGAAGACAAAGTTAGAGAGGTAAAGTCACCAGCTGAAAAGTATAGTTTACTTAGAGCCAACCCTATTAAGAGCCATTAGCTGACGATGTGAAAAATAAAAGGTTCCTGGCAGACCATTTCTTATCTTACTTCTGTTCCTCAGAAATGATGGAAAAACCTATGCTCGCAAATTAAATTAAGATAAACACTAAACACAGAGTGCTTAGACCTTACTAGGCAGCTTTTAAAATGAACAAAGTTACTTTAATTTTAAAAAATTAAGTGCACACTAAATCAAATAAGAGAAATATATGTGTTGTGTATACATTCTTTTTAGCTGCCTTCAAACTAAATTTTGATAATATTAAACTTACTGTAAAGTCTGAGTTCTCACTGCATAGTTGAGCAGAAACTGGGGATAGAGGCAAAGAAAATTAAAAACGTGTGCCTCTTAAAGGACATTAATAAAAGTGCTAAGGCTTTGGATGGACATGTGTTTATCTATTTTGTCTATAATATACAGTGGCAAAGGCATCAAATATACTTAGCAGATTGAACAACCAGGTTCTTAATTTCTTTTATCGGTTTTAGGAATGTGGGAAGCAGGTGGGCTATGGATCAAGCCAAGTATAACCTAATTAATGAATACTTTCTGGTGGGAGTTACTGAAGAGCTTGAAGATTTTATCATGTTATTGGAAGCAGCTTTGCCCAGGTTCTTCAGGGGTGCTACAGACCTCTACCGTACAGGTATATAAATGATGGGTTTCTTTCTAAAGCTGTCCTTAACTCTCTTCGTTTGCAAATTGAGAAATCTGTGTGATTTGAAGTTTCTTAAGGAACTTGTCTGTACTCAAGGTAAATTACCTGTTTCTCCTCAATATTTTCAATACAAAACAATTCCTGGCACACAGATGGTGTCCAGTAAATATTTTTGGAATGAATGAACATCTATTAGGTGATCATTAGAAGGCATTGTAGGAATAGTGGAAAGATACAAACTACAGAAGCAATCTCAGAAATGTGTAATATTTTATAATCCGATACCAAACATTATGCCTGTGTTCCACCCTCAGACCTACTAATGCCCTTTAGAGTAGAGGCAGGACAGTTGAGGGCGGTCACTTTCATGATGATCATCATCTGCTGTGACTGTTACAGCCCTCCTGAGAGGTGCTTCAGCAGCCTCGGCAGTAGTTCCCGTCTGAAAGTGACTGTCCAGTCTCCCTTGGGTGGTTTTGTGTCTTTGTTCGTTGTTATTTTGCCATTCTCTGATAAGATATAGTCAGAGGACATCTTTTTCTAAGATATACCTATGTCCTAGTTTCTAACAAATAATTCTATGGGGTAACGGTAATGAGAAATTAGTATTAAAGTTGAAATAGGTATTTTACCCTCTTTTCAAAATTGAACTAGTCCTAGCACTTGAGAGTGCGGCATATATTGTGACAGCCTTCTGTGATGGACAGTCCTTGCTTTTACTGTGTGACAGCTCATTAAGTCTTTTACCGGCTAAGGATTTACATTAAAAGGAATAAATCAGTTTCAGTAGGATGAGGGCACTGGCTTTTGCACCGGTGATAATAATACAAAACAGTTGTTGCCTGTCCTGCCCTGTTAACTTAAACCATCTCTTCAAACGAAGAGGCATTGATCTTTTGTGTGTTCTCAGAATTATTTACCTTTTCTTTTTTTCCTTTATAAGTAGGAAAGAAATCTCATCTTAGGAAAACCACAGAGAAGAAACTCCCCACTAAACAAACCATTGCAAAACTACAGCAGTCTGACATTTGGAAAATGGAGAATGAGTTCTATGAATTTGCACTAGAGCAGTTCCAATTCATCAGAGCCCACGCTGTCCGAGAAAAAGATGGAGACCTCTACATCCTCACACAAAACTTTTTCTATGAAAAGATTTACCCTAAATCAAACTGAGTACAAGGTGTGACTATTTGATTTTTCAACTAAAACTTTGACCGTGTCTTCACCTTTGTTCTCAGGTCCACAGTTCATATTGAGCCGAGTTAGGAAACAAACAAAAAGATCAAGGGAAGTAGATGCTAGCTGGTATGTCAGTGGTTGAAGAAGTTTAAGCCTTTTTTTTTTTTTCCCCTAGTTAAATTTTGGTGGGAGTTATAACCTCCTGCCTGGGAAAAATCTATGTATCACTTAAACACTTAGCAGTTCTAATCAAAAGGCTAAATACAATTTTAGAAAAAATTCTGATACTCTGTTTTTTGATAAAGCTTTTCATCCAACTAACCATGAATGAAGACCCGTCCATTTGCTCCTCTGCCTTCACCTGATGGGTTGGTTACGCGACTGCACTGAGCAGCGTTGCTGATGTGGGCAGTGTGCGCTTCGTTCCTGTGAGTCACGTCTCATGAAACGTGTTGGAATGCTTGATCCTGTTGGCTGGGAAGTGTCTCTGCTATAGTTGGAATTGCCCATATTTATGTAGGTCATGTTCATTTCCCTTAAAAAATAATAGTCATTAGTGTTAAAAACCAATTCAAACTATTACTAATACTGTAAAGAGAGTCAAAGCCGTGTTTCTCATTCCTGTCTCTCCAGTATCTAAGGTTGGGGAGACACTGCAGAGAACGTTGAAATTTTAGTTAAGGCTTCCACACATTAATTAATATATAAAAAAAGTAAGTTTAGTATTTGTTTCTCTGGGTTATCTGTAAAGCTATCAACAGGTACTGGTGACTCCATATTATAACTCCATTTAGTGAGCTGTGGTATGGGTAGGGTTTTCCTACTTCTGTACTTTTACTTGTAAACTATTTTTACTACGGTGCTTTATAATGTGTTTTAAAGCATTGCATTTACAAAAAAAAAAAGGAAAATGCTGTAAATATTGCATATTTTATGTATTTGGACCAAAAGGTTAAAAGTAATTAGACAAAAGTGGTTTTGCACCAATTTTATTTTGTCAAGTAAAACCATCAGACCTACTGTTCTTATATTTCTCATTTAACTTTAAGGTATCACTGAAATTAACCCTAATAACCTTTCAATTTTGATACACAGTACATTGTTCAGAGTTGGGGGCAGTAGTTATAAGTGAAAGAGTCCTGGACAAGGAGTCAGAAAACTTGATTTCTGGTCCTGGCTCTGCCACTTTTCAGCTGTGTGATCTTGGGTGAGTCACTTAACCTCTCTTTGCCTCAATGTCCTCATCTCGAAATGAGAGTCGTAATACCTGCTGTACCTACCTCGCAGGGGTGTTGTGAGGATTAAATGAGATGGCATGTGAAAGCACTTTGAAATTGTAAAAGTGCTATATAAATGTAAGGTATTATGGAAACATCTTTAACATATAGTTTCATACTGTTCATTTTTAAAAAAGAAAGGGAAAGTCCACTTACAAGCTGGTTGAAAAAAAATTAATCTTGATATAAGTTTGTGTTTGATAAATATCTTCTCAGTGTTTTATCTCCACTGTTCCAACTATTGAAATATGAAACACCTGTGCATTCTTAATAATTCATGAGCAGCTGCTTGAGTTCAGGAGGTGCCCTGTTTGAAAAAGTCTTCAGTAGTTGACTCCGGGCAGGGAAAATTTGTTCTTCAAGTTCAGAAGAGTTTTTCTGTTCTTATTTTACATTATCATTCAGAAGTGGTAGCTATTTTATACCTCTAGTTTTTAAGGTATATTTTGCAGAGTTTCATTTTCCTGGGCGTTCTTTACCTTCTTCACCTTCTTAGAGTGACAGAGATAAAGAAATTTAGAAACATTTTTCTAAAAGAATAATCTTTACTATGTATAGTTTAAATAAATATTCCCAAACAAGGCCTCAACAAACTATGTAAGGATTGTAGGCAGGTTGCTTTCAAGGTTATTAATTACATGGGAGGCCAGGAGCGAGCACTACTTATCAAAAAACATTTACTAACAAATTTAAAGAAGGGGAAGTTAACAGGATCATTTTCATACCCTTTCCCCCCAGTAATAGGAAAATATTAAGAGAACATTGACAGGCATACGTTTCTTATTTGGCTTTCTTTATTTTTGTGTGTATTAATGTTTACAGATATTTGTTAAAAATATATACAAATTATTTCCTTGCCCCAAAGGAAAGCACCATTTCCAGGTGGGGTGTTTGACATTTACCTGCTAAGGAGCCCCAGTGTGTCGGTCATTCTTGGAGCACATGCTGCGAGCTCCCTGATGTGCGTTAACTCTTCATTTGACCAGAGTTGCAGGTAGTGCACTAGGTCAGGGAGTCAGTAAGCTTTCTCTATAAAGGTCCAGAGAGTAAATTTTTGAGGTTTTGCAGGCCATGTGGTCTCTGTCACAACTACTCAACTCTGCCAGTTAGCACAAAAGCACCCATAGACAATACATAAACAAATGAGATGGCTATTTTCCAATAAAACATTATTATAAAAACAGGTGACATGCCCAGGGGTTGTAGTTTACCAACCCCCAAAATAGGTCGTTATTTATGGAGAAATCATTTTTGAATCTGTACTCTAGTGGCCTAAAAGAATTTATATACTTTGAAAAGCTCCTCACTTATATCCAAAGAATAGCTTTCTGATTCAGGCAGCCTCTCCCACAGATGCATAAACTTTTATGACTTCGATTGCTTCCAGGTGGGCATGTTTTCCTCCCCAGTTTAACATTCAGCATAGGGGCTTATTCTGTCATCTTTTAGGGTGGGTTAGGGTTATCTTTCCTGGAGACCGAGAAGGGGTCAGATTTAATTCCATCTGGTCCAGTATAGCCCCAGGAGTCTGATAAGCGCAGAGTCCTTATAATACTTAACTTTATAGCAAATATATAGAACCACTGAGACAATAATGTATTTTTTTAAAATGGCAAATGTGGTTTTCTTTTTTTAGCCTTTGTGCTTTTTCAGTATTTTGATCATAGGGAAAATTTTTTTTAACAATGCAAAAGCAAATCAACCAGTTTGAATTTTAAAAGATAATGTTATGTGTGTGTATATATATCTATCTATATATGTTTGTTTCCCAAAAGAGGAAAAAGTACCTTTTTGTTCAACTTGTATCAACTCCTGTTTTCTAAATGCTGTGAAATGGCAACTGTTGATAAATTATTGTGACTGTTTTAATGTAATGGAGAGGATATATTTTTATTTTACCCAGCTTTAATCTGTAAAGTATCACTTAAATATATCCGATAGCAACACTTAAGATATTGCATGGGGATTACTTTACTTTTCTATCATCCATACTCATTTGTGCATCTTTGAACATATTGGGTACTTCTGAATTCCTGATGATTGGGTTTAAATTTTTGAAAATTGGAGAACTTGAACTTACTGACTTTTAAAGTTTAAATTTTATTTTCTATTCTTAAAACTCAGTTAATGTCTACAATTTGAAATCTACTGTTGTTCTTTCTCTATATATGTCCTATTGAAAATTCCTAAAATTGTTAGTGCCATCAGTGATTTACAAACAGTATTTTGATATTGCAGATGATTTGCTCATTGTATTTGCATAGTTAGAAAGAAAATAGTTTGTAGACAATGATTCTCTCTTTTTCTAATAAAATGAAATAAAAATTCTAAAAGCACTAGAGAATTGAACTAAAGGCTGGTTCCCAAATGCATAGCTGGTATTTTAATTTATATTTAGATTCTACAAAGAGAGCATCTGTGTAAACCCTGGTATTTGGGTTTTCCCAGGGATCATTGTCAAACACACATCTATGGTCCTCGAATCCTTAATTCTGAGAAGCACCCGGTACTGTAACCTTTTAGGAAGTTTGTCTTTAAGAGAGGTGCAGGTGGTGCTTCTAATTTACGATTTGAAAACTTGCCTCTTCATAAATTATAGCTATTTAGTTTGAGAGGAAGCGGGGCCGTTGTGTTAAATTTTGCATCCACTTACCCTGTGCAGAGTTGCTGTCTGCTGCCAGCTAAGCTGCTGCTCAGGCAGCCTTCGGAGGGGAAGGCCACCCTGTTTCAGCTGCACTGCCAATTCAGCGCCTCTGGAGTGGAGCTTGCTTTCTGATTTCCTGGAGTGGGAATTTGAGAGATTGAAGTGGGTGCTCAGTTAGTCAGATTTATCCTATAATTTAAGTTCATGCAGCTTTGTGACCTTTGCAGTACTATTTATAAAAGGGCCCCATGGCAATGCTCTCTTTGAAACACACCACTGGGTAAGCCTGTGATTTAGACACAGGTGCTGTCTGTCTGATTTCACAGAAGCTTCTGTAGTTTTCTATTGAGAGGTCTGTGAGCATCTCTAAAGCAGTGTCGAATGTAATTTTGAGAAACAGGGATTGTGTATTTTGATTTTTAGTTTATAAATACGCAGACAGCTGAATAGTGCCTTTCCTCCCTCACAATCCATGTTGGAAGATGCTCACTCCTTGCTTTCTCTGCTCTCTCCCCCTGCCTTCCTCCTTCCCCCATTCAGTTGATTCATTTATGCAATACTGCTTCCAACGTGAAACCATTTTGTCACATCTGCTGGAGAGATAATCACTCCTTTTCCTTAACATTCTGCCAGCTTTCTGTTGTTGAAGTGTTTCAGTTGATTACCTGACGCAAAAGCTATAAAATAAACACTCGGCGGGAAGGGGAAAGCGTTTTGGTGTCCTGTTTTAATATTGTCCTCGGTAGCCTGGATGCTGGTGGACCTTTTCCAAGTGGGTCAGTGTCATCAGCCTCATTCTCAGAGATCACTGCCACCAGAGAGGCATTGGCATTGTGTTTGACAGTCTTTTACCCAGAGGGGTATGCCTGTGCTGCTGCTTGCTTTGTACTTCATCACCGGTATTGAAGTTCCAGGTAGGAAATTTACAAGGTAGACTGGGGATATACACTCACTTAGAAGAAAAAAGAAAGTAAGGAAAGGGCTAACAACGTAGAATAAAAAGGAAATTTGAAAGAAAAAAGTCTGATTTCTATTGCATAGTTTTGGACATTGTCCATAATGTTTCTTTGAGAATATACATTTCTCATGATAACGTTTTTTCACCCTTAAAGGAGAAACTCTCAATTACGTAGATTCCCAATTCCCAGCTATAGGCTCATTGTTTGAGCAAGTAATTGATTCTTTTTATATGATACTAGAGGCCTGATGCACGAAGGTTTGTGCAAGAATGGGCCTTCCTTTCCCTGGATGCCGGCACCATCTTCTCTCCCGCCAGAGCGGCCTTTTCGCTTTGGCCTGGAGCCACCTTTCCGCCTTCCCACGCTGCCCAGAGGCCTGGAGCGGCTGGGGCAGTGTTGAAGGCCTGTGTCATCGCCATGGCGATGACGCAAGTGTCCCGCCCCACCCCCAGCAGCTCGGGTGTCTGGGTATGCAAATTAACCCACCATCTTTGTTGGGTTAATTTGCATACTCACTAATGATTGGCTGGTGGGCAGCACGAAGGTACAGTCAATTTGCATCTTATTCTTTTATTAGCGTAGACTAGAGGCCTGGTGCACGAATTCATGCATGGGAGGAGTCCTGCTGGCCCGCCCTGATGGGGGCCCATTGGGCTGGGCCAGCAGGGGGAGGGGCTGTGGGTGGTTGGCAGCCAGCCCCGCCCCTGATTGGGGTGTTGGGGGCCAATGGGGGGGTAATCAGGGCCTGGATCAGGCTGGTTGGCTGCTGCAGTGCACATCATAGCAAATGGTTGTTCTGGTCGTTCTGCTGTTCCGGTTGCTGGGCTTATATATATATAGATTGGGTTGAATTAAATACCAGTTCAGTGATAAGTTTTCTAAACAGAGAATTTGGTCTGTAGCCAGAGAGGCAGAACAGAGTACATGAATTTGAGATTAAATAGACCTACTGTGACTTGTAATTGGAGAGAGCAGGATTGCTGGAAATGTTGGGTGCAATAGATGCAGACCGCTGGCCCAGGCAGACTTAATAACGGATAGCTTTTGAATGCTATGTTGGAATAGCGTTAGGAAGCTGACCTGTCCTTCAGACCCTGCGAAGTACTGGTGTTTCATCTTATACAAGATGTTTTTATAAATATTTGTGAATGCCACTGGATTTTACTTTTTTACTGGCAACCTGTTATCTGATGCCTCCTTACTTATGTGTCTGTAGCTTAGACGTTCTTGGTTCTGATACCTGCTGTTGTTTCCACCTACAGATTTCCTAAGCGAAATGGGGTGGAGGTGCTGGTGATTGTTCTAAAGGAGCCAGGACTTGCTTACTCCAGAAGTAGCTGTAATATAGCAGCATGGGCTGCCAAGTGGTGCACGTGTAAAACTCAGGAAACCTGGAGTAAAATGATTTGCATTCTTTTACCAGAAAGGCAACTATCCATACTTGGTAGGAAAAGACGACATTTGAAGGTGGTGGGTTCAATTCCCAGTCAGGGCACATACCTAGGTTGTGGCTTTGATCCCCCCATTGGGGTGCATATGGGAGGCAAACAGTCGATGTTTCTCCCATTCCTCCCTCTCAAATAAATAAAAACATATCTAGGGTGAGGATTAAAAAAGAAAAGAGTTTTAAGTTAGTTGATCATGTTAGAATTCCAGGTTCTTAGACTATCTGAAAAATAAAGTTAGTTTACAGTGATTGTTGCCTAAACCCGCACATTTTTACTGTACTATTATCATCAACTTTTCTTTTTAATTCTCATCCAAGGACATTTTTCCCCATTGATTTCAGAGAGAGTGGAAGGAAGTAGGAGAGGAGAGAGGGAGGGAGGATGGGAGGGAGGGAGGGAGGGAGGAGGAAAGAGAGAGAGAGAGAGAGAGAGAGAGAGAGAGAGAGAGAGAGAGACATTGGTGTGAGAGATAAACATCAATCGGTTGCCTCCCTCACACTCCCTGACCAGGGACACGAATCAAACCTGCAACCCAGGTTATGTGCCCTGGCCTGGAATCAAACCTGAGATGCTCTAACCCACAGGACGATGCTCTAACCCACTGAGCCACACTGATGGGGCACCAGCTTTTTTTTTTTTTTTTTTTTTTTTTTTTTTTTTTTTTTTTAAGCAGCAGTTGAAATACCTGAATTTTCTTCCAGTAATAATGGAAAAATGCAAATTTCAGGTCACTGTCCACTCATTTTTCTCTGGAGGAATTCCCCCCACCGTTACCTTGCCTTGTCTTCATTACATCTCATCCCACATTTGTCACCGCAGAGCACAAGTGTGGCTCCTTGCAACAAAACAACAAAGCAGCATCCTATATAATAAAAGGCTAATATGCAAACCGACTGAACGACAGAACAGTCAGTCACTATGATGCTCACTGACCACTAGGGGGCAGACGCTCAACGCAGGAGCTGCCCGCTGGAGGTCAGTGCGCATCCACTGGGGGAGCACACTCAGTCAGAAGTTCGGCTCATGGCTGGCGAACACAGTGTCGGTGGCAGGAGCTTCTCCTGCCTCCGCGGCAGTGCTAAGGACCCTGCGCAGGGAGCGGGCCTAAGCCAGCAGGCGGACATCCCCTGAGGGGGTCCCAGACTGCAAGAGGGTGTAGGCTGGGCTGAGGGACCTCTTCCCCCCTAGTGCACGATGTCGTGCACTGGGCCTCTAGTTTACAATAAAATTTACTTCAAAATGCACACTTTCCCCCTTTCTATTCCAGGAATAACCAGTTAAGCAAACAAGAAAAATTTTTTATAAAGTCACTATTCTCTTTTCGGTTTGTTATATTCTTATAGCATGAGACTAAATAGATAAGAAAATTTCAAGGAGCTGTTTAAGGTATAATGGACTTCTAGATTAGATATATAGCACTTAACATCAGTGAGGAAGGTAAACAACAGGAAAAATGTAGGAGGGATTTGTTTTTGTCTTTGCCTTTCACCTATTTCATTCTATGAGAGAATAAAGTCCCTTGACTAGATTTGGTTTGAAAACAGTGACTGTGGGATTCATGAAAAGATAATCCCTAAGAGCCTGGTCGGTGGGCTCTGTGGTTGAGTGAACTCAAGAACCAAGAGGTCACAGGTTTGACCCCTGAGGGAGTCTGGTGGGGGCAGCTAATCAATGATGTTTCTCTCTTAACGATGTTTCTATCCCTCTCTCTTCCTCTCTCTCTAAAAATTAATACAAACATATTTAAAAAAATAAAAGATAATCCCTAAGAGTTGGCTGATTGTTATTCTTTTCTTCTCACCTTTTGGCCATGTATTTATCAAAACCAGATCATCACAACCCTCTTTTTGGAAAAACTTGATATCCTTGCTTTTTACCTTAAAAATTGAGATCTCAGACATTTTACTCTCTCATATTCCCATGTGATTTAGTGCTGCCTCCTTTCCCCTACAGTTCTTCACTATGTACTATTACTCCAGAGGTTCTCACAGCTAGACCACTGAAAGTCACTTTTGAAAGACCTAATTGCAAGGCATAGAGAGATCTAGGAGAGGCTGTAAAGGAAGAGGCCCTTTATATGGCAGTTAGAATATGGGCTCTGGAGTGCTATAGCTTTCTGATTTCGAGCAAATTAACCTTCCTAAGTTTCTGTTTCCTCATCTGTAAAATGGGAATAACACAAATATCAACAGTTAGTTTGAGGATTGAGATAAGCAGTATATTTGAGCTTACTTTAGTACTTAGTGTCTGTTCTTGAAGTACTAATGAAATACTATACCCCCTATGATAAATATGAAAGAAAAAGGTGAGGAATTAACTATTTGGGCATACTGTGTGGACGTGTATATCCACTCAGTAATCCATGGACATGTGTCAGGCATGAGGAACATGAAAGATGAACAGGAGGCATGGCCTCTCTTGGTTGATAAGAGATGAAGAAATACAAACCATTGTTCAAAAAGCCCCACCTTACTGATAAACCACCTCTTTTGTTGTAAGGAGTAATAACCATAAGCACCCTGGGACCTTTTAATTCACTTAATCTCTTAGTTTTAACATTAAAATAAGCACCAACCTCGCCTTGTAATCATGTTCTAGGAACCTAGGACCCATTCATTTGCTCTAGAATGTAAACCTCCATAACCATCTGTCTCCTAGGCTTAATCCCATGACAAGTGAGTGTCCTCTCACTTCTCTAGACACCTGATTGGGTTCAGAGGTTAAATGATAAGGTTTTCTCGGAGAGGTGCTGTTGACATCAGATGTCATTTTTAATGCTATTTCAATTCCAAAGTCATTGAAACCCGAAGCTTTACACACAGTCCCAATTTTACAAATGAGTTGTGTTCTCGGAATTCATTATAAATTGTTTGAAATCCATGTAGAACCAGTATTATATGTGTGGGCCCAACCCATAAAAGTTAAAGATAAATATGCATGGATTATCCCTTCATTAGAGCAGAGGAATCTCAGGGTTGTGTCCTCCTGAGGATTATGTGCTCCCCACGGAGATTTTTCCGTCTTGAATCCTAAGCTAAGTAGTTTGTATTTTAATTTGTGTGTGGTGGGGTTGTAAGCAGAGGATGAGGTGGTCTCTGAGTTTTTCAAAGATAATTGCAGCAGCGGGGAGAATGGACTCAGACTGAACACGGGAATCGGCAAACCTCTGAGGAGGAGGCCACTGTGGTTCTCAAGGGAAGTTGGGATAAAGTTGGGGAGAAGCAGATGGATCTCAGGGCCAGAAGCCCCAGTAGTCAGTCCCTCGGGCCCTTGGCGGAAACTTGACATCAAAGAAGCTCTGACACTTAGACACCTAGTTTGTGATTAAAAAAAAAAAGATTGTGCCTTCTGAAAGGACCAAATCAAAGCTCTAATTTGCATCTAATTCTGTGTTAAAATCTGGCCAAGGGTATACCTACAGTCCCCAAGTCCCCAGGCTTCTAAACTTTGGTTTTCTTTCACACATGTCAACCAATTTGACCTAAATCTGGGTATTTCATGTAGCAGCCCTGGAGATTTATTAAAGTGCTTGTGCCAATACCATTTTCCTGATTCTGGGAGCCCCCGTTCTCTTCCAGCCGTGTGGCTTAAACAACAGTGCCCACCTGTTACTCATGAATTATATCTGTATTTTTTTTTTCCTTGAAGCACGAGCCCAAACCAAGGCTCAGTCCATAGCTCACGGGGCTTAATAACATGTCAGGTCATGAGGTAAAAAACAATGTAGAAAGGCTTTAGTCTTATGTGTTAGAAACTGATGTTTTCAGCATCTCCCAAAACTGACTGGCATAAGTCCACCTTTCCCGGGTAGCAGTGATTGCGTGTGGAGTGGGCAGCACCTCTCTGAAGATGCCCGTCTGGAAATAAGTGATGTTCTATTCAACCACGAGTAACCAGATAGGTGTTTTGTTTTGTTTTGTTTTGTTTTTCCCTTTAAAAAGAATTTACATTCTCCACAGGATTGGTAATCAGCTCCCTTGGCATAGCGTGGTTATCTGATCAGATGCTCATGCTCATCAACAGTGAAGACGCAGAAGGTTGGTTCATTCCTGTGTTTATAAAGGAGGGGATGGACTGGCTTTAGGCTTCCTTTTCTTGCTCTTTCTCACTCTTGTCCTCTCTTGTCTTCATCTCATATGAGGGCTCTTGAAATAAAGCCTTAGATAAGAACAATGTTTAAGAAGTGGGCCAGTTATATTTTGCCTCTATGCCTACCATGCTAAAGCTCCCTCCTTGATCATTTAAACACGGATCCAAACCCCGATGGAATCAGATGCCTCTTCCTGCCGTCAGACAGTCTGTAGTGTTTGATACGGATCTTCCGAGTGGACAAGATGGAATTAGATTGGCCTCTCTGGGAGCCAACACTGTTCGTTTTGTAGGAAAGTTATCCCGGAGGCCTGAGGACTGCCAAGAGCAAAGTGCAAACAGAGCCCAGCCTTTCCTCTTATCAAGATCCACAGTTGGCTCCACACTGGGCGGCCGGGCTCCGTGGTAAAAGGATTGAATAATGAATTGGAGCAGAAGCCAAGAAGGAGGTCCCCGCCACCCACCACGGGAATATAAGTTTCATGCATTGTAACTTTATTACCATTTTTTGTTCTAATGTATGACAGAGACAGAAATCTCTGGCATGGAGTCAATGGCTATTTTTAGTTTGGGGGTGTTTCTTAATATAAGTTAACTAGAGGCCCGATGCACAAAATTCATGCAAGGGGCTTGTCCCTCGCAGCCCCTCGCAGCCCTGGCTTCATCTGGAAGGTCGTCCGGATGGTTGTTCTACTATTCGGTCTAATTAGCATATTAGCTCTTTATTATATAGGATATTTATCGAGCCCCATTATGTGCCAGGCACTCCACTACAGACCTCTCCATGTACTATGAACTTTAACCCCTTAGAATAATCCTCAGGTTCAATCCTTTACAATTGTATAGAATGCTGTACTTTTCAAGGCTCTTTCACACTTGCCATCTCATTCGATTCTCACTCAGAAGGTGATGTCTTATCCTCATGTTACAGTTGAGGAAGCTGACAGGAAGGTAGGCTAACCCAGACCTCGCAATCCTAGTCCACCAACTCGAACCCCCTGCCTGCCGTGTTCCTGCCTCTCCCAGTGAACAAGGGCTAGACCAACAGTTGCAATGAATGGTTAATAAAGTGCAGTCCTGACTGGCCCAATAGCATCAGTATCACCCGGGAACTGGTTGAAAAGCCAGTTCGTAGGCCTCAGCCTCTAGGTAGGGCCAGCCTTCTGTTAAGCCCTCCAGGTGGCTCTGACACAGCCTTCAAGAACCACCGGACCGAAGCCCCAGTGTACAGAAGAGGTGACAAGCTCAGCCAGGTTAAGTGAGCCATCTAGGGCTTCGCAACCGAAATCGTGAGCCCAGATCTGAACCCAGGAGAGCCTGCCTCCAGCACTGTTTTCTACCATGGGCTCCTTACTGTCGTCTCTTAGATTTTCCGTTCTTGGTAAGTTCCTCTCTGAAATACCTTTGGGGAAGAGGCGAGGCCGGTACGAAGGAAAGGTCTCTGGATGTACTCTTCCGAGGGAGGCGTGAATTCTGCCCCTGCTAATGCTTCCTGGGCAAGAAGACTTGGAGGTGGACCTCACTATGGCTCCTGGGATGCCCATGGCAGGGACATTCGGGAACACAGCTGTGGGTCCAAAATGTCTCCAGAGTGAGCACATTTCACCCAGAACTTCTCCAGGCCCATGTGCCGTGGGCACGCCTGATATCTTATTGCGCTGGATTTAATGCCGAGAGGGCTCCTTGCTCTCCGCCTGGGCAGTCTCTGGAGCTCTGGGGGGAGGCACTGCCAGATGCCGCAGCTGCTGGGACATCCTCTGCCGCCTCCCTGGCAGGGCTGCCCCAGCTGAGATGTATAGCCTGTGGTCACGTGGACTCTTCCAGCTGTGTGGCTTAAACAACAGTGCCCACCTGTTTCTCATGAATCCCATCTGTATCTTTTTTTCGACTTGAAGCAAGAGCCCAAACAAACCAAGGCTCAGTCCATAGCTCCAGGGGCTTCCAGGGAAATCAGAACTGACCCCCTCCTGCACGGCGAGGCCTCCCTGACACGGGCTCTGGAGATAACGAAGGAGCAGCCGGAGCCTTTGAGTGCGTGCGGTGCATTCTCAACATATTGTTTGTGAAGGAGATAAACTGTTGCCATGTATAGAGCACGTTCTATTCGCTGGCACTACTAGTATGCTAAGTGCTTTGCATTTGTTATCTCATTTCATCCTCTTAACCTCCCAGGAAGGTAGTATTAGCCCCGTTTTACAGATGAGGAAAATGAGGCTCGCACAGGTCCACTTTCCCACAGTCACAGCTGGAAAGTGGCAAAGGCAGGATTCAGGTCCATGTCTGACTGCAGATTTCCAGCTGCTAATCATTGTCTGACATAAGCTCTGACAGCTGTGATGGGCAGGGGAGAGGGTTTGTTTTGAAAGCCTTGCCACATGTCTATTTCAGCCTCTTTCACACAGAGCTTGGCAGCAGGAGAAGTGAGACCCTGAGCTGTGGCACTCATCCATCTGGGCTACAGCTGTGGCTGTAACTCCGCAGGGCCTCCCTCCATCGGGAAGGATTCCTGTTGGAAGTTGGGAGGGGCATGCTTAGGCCTTTAAATTTTTTTTTAGTGCTTCCTCCTATTCTTATTTCTTACTTCATTCTCAGGTCGATACACCAATAAACGGTAGTTTGTTACTGTCTGAAGAGTAACCAGATCCCCAGCTTCCATGTTTGGAAAAATCACTGTAGGTGCCTTGGGTCTGTTTATCAATATGCCTGAGAGTCGGTGCAGGCCAAGTCCCAGGCCTTATCTTCCCCAGGATCAGCCACGGTATCTTTCGAATTCTCCCAAGGCTCTTTGATTCTAGCGGGGTCTCCAGGTGCAAACCTTGCCCTTGCACCACAGCCACCATGGCAGGCGGTGGTCCAGCCTGCTCTGGGACGGTGGGAGGTGCTGAGCAGCTTATGTCTCCTCCCAGGCACCGCGTGGAGCAGACGTGGCCCAGATGGAGCGTGAGAACCCAGCAAAGTCTAGATGTCACCCGGTATCCCTGCCCCTCCTTCCTGTCTTCCCCTCGTTGCCCTCTGTAGCTTACTGTCCACACGCTCTCCCTCCATGCACTGTGGGACCTTCTGCAAAGTGGCTTTAAAGCTACCAGGATGAGCGAGCCCAGGCTCCCCCAGGTGGAGGGCCAAGCTGAGTTTCTGCAGTATGTCCAAGGCCTGAAGCCAAAGGGATAAAACCTCTGCCTGTGGGAGCCCAGCATCCTCCTGCCCCCAGAGACCTCCCTTCACAGGTGGCACCTGCTCTGCATTCTCCCCATCCCCAGACCAACTCATCCCTCCCCCCCCCCCCCGCACCGGGCCCCCGACATTCCCTTTGTGTGGAGGGAGGTTTCCCAGCTCTCCCTGGCTGACAGATCAGACCCATCTGAGTCAGACTGAGACTCCCATTTAGTCAGGCCTCAGGAGTCCGGGTGGCCCAGGCCTCATGCCAAACCCACTACTGCTAATAGCAATAGGATTATAATGGCTTTTGTCGTTAAATTTCCTTTCTTCCAGGATCCCCAGATCTTTAACAAATGCAGGAATTATGCTGCAAGCCAAAAAATAGAAACTGAGGGAAAATATACACCTTTTTTCAATCCTCCTCCTCCATGGCCTTGTGTAGTTATTTGAAGGGTGGATATTAAAGATTTATGAACTTTGGTGGGCAGGTATGGATGAGAGAGGGCACCTGAGGCTCTCTTCCTGCCTCAGACCCCACCAGCTGTCACCATCTTCCCTTTCTCTGGTTCTGTAGCTCAAAGACCTTGGAACTCCTCCATTGGCATGAGTCTAATAAAGGAGTCTTAGAAGAAGAGGTGAAGTTCAGTGTCATTATGTTGGCCTGTCATGCCCCCAGAGGCATCGCTGAGCCCAGTTGTTGTTGTGGCTTAGGACAGACAGCAAGAATGACTTACAACAGATGCCTTAGACTCTAAGGCTTAGAGGATTGTCAGCTTAAAAGGCAAGAGTTCAACTTCGGCCACACATCCCCATCCTCAGCACCCGGGAAGGTATCAGATGGTGAAGAGAAATACAGACTCACTCCTCTGCCTGGCAGTGGTGGGCACAGGCCGGGAGGCCAGCCAGTGGTGGCTTCGGCCAGGACCTTCCTTTTACTCAAGGCTCCAGCCGTTTCATTTGATAAAAGGGAGAGAGGGTTACACTTGGAGTCAGGCAACATAGCTTCCAGTTCTGATTGCCCCCTTTCTCACCAGGGGTTTGGGCAGTGTACAAAAAATTTTGTTTTCTTTCTGTTAGAGGAGAAAATACTGTCTTACTTTACATATCAAGATTTGATATTGTGACTCAAACTCGTTCTTCACACCAATGACAGAATTGTCTCCCCATCCCAAGAGAATTTGCTCCCTCCCTCAAAAAGTCTCAGTGGTGCCCAACGGCGTGGCTCAGTGGTTGAGCATCAACCTATGAACCAGGAGCAACGGTTCAATTCCTGGTCAGGGCACATGCCTAGGTTGCAGGCTGGATCCCCAGTGTGGGTGTGCAGGAGGCAGCTGATCAATGATTCTCTCATCATTGATGCTTCTCTATCTCTCCCTCTCCCTCTCCCTTCCTCTCTGAAATCAATAAAAATATGTATTTTTTAAAAAGTCTTAGTGGCTTTCTACCACTGTGGGAAGGAGTTTCTACTCCTTTAATGAAGCATTTAGACCTTCTGTGATATGTCCCTCGGTCCCCTTTTAGCCTTGTTTACTACTATAGTTCTCTAGGAACCTGGGCACACCAGACTATTCATATATACTTTCATGCCTTTGCCCATTTTATTCTGCCAATTCTCAATAGAAATGCTTCTCATCTTTCAAGGCCTGGTTCTGGCAGCCTCCCTCTGGGACAGTTTCTTTAATCCCGAGAGTCAGAATCCATTGTTCCTGCCACTACACCCACAAAGCCCATTCCTCATGCCTATGTTCAATAATTTCGACATATGAAGCACATGCTTGTGGAATGAGACAGGCTTGGAATTAAGCCCTAGCTCCTCATTCACCTGCCATGTGACTTTTGGGAAATCACTAATCTTTTCAATTTCCTTGTGCTACAAAAAGTAAAACCAAAGTCCACTTTACAGTGTTGGGAGAATTGAATGAGGTCATATTTATAAGCTTGGGAGAAGAAATTTGTGGGAGTGAGCTGAAGGTATCCATGTTTCCTAAGGTTGCATTCCAGGTGTTGTCAATACCTGTCACCTCCACTAGGGGGCAAGCTCCGGGTCAAGGCCCGAGTCAGCTGTCTTGGCACTTACCCCGCCCAACTCCCAAACCTCTTGTGACCTTCAGTAAACATTTAAAAACATAGTAAGCACTTAATTTACCTGTTTCTCGCTTTCTCTATCTGTACACTAGTGACAAAGAATGGCCTAAAAACAAACAAACAAAAGCATATTCTGGGCTTTAAAGAAAACTTCCCAGAGCACTGCTCCCAGGACAGAGCCTTTGTTAATTGGAAAATAAATCGCTCTCATCTGAGCACCGCCTCCTTTCCTAGGGCCCCCTGCGAGGCAGTGGCTGTTTGGGAGACAGTTACACCTCCTTTGAGGATAATGACTGCCCCAAACTCTTTTGGAAGAATGTTGGGAAGATAAATGAGATAATCCACATGACAGCTCTTTGAGCTCTTCTGAAAAAGATATCCTTGAAATAATAGGAGACAGGTGTGCCTTGCTTTGGTTTGTGAGTTTGGAGGATTTTATGAAAATCTGCACCTACAAAACAGACAAATTAAGGGGTGAAAATTAGCATCACAAACAGCCTCTTGGCTTGACAAAAAGATTCACAGCAGGATCCCTTTAAATAGCCAGCTCCCCTAGTGCATTTAAAATATGACTCAATTTATAAAGAATTTGATTTACATATACCCAGTCAGGAACAGTCTACCGCAGAAGGGGAGGCATATATGTTTTTTATAATAAAGATTGATAACTGTGGGGTTTTTAAAATATAAAATCTTTCTTTCTTCTCATGATCTTTAATCATGCAGTTAACACTTCCACTGCGAGGCAGCAGCTCTGAGCCCGCACAGATGCTGCTGTGGAGGTTGGGCCGAAGCTCGGAGCACACCCCCGGGAGGGGGCAGGCAAGACAGGGCTCTGCTCAGTGCCTCGGACTGAAATAGATAAATAACTGGCTTGAGATGGCATCTCAGTGCAACACACTGTTCCTAATTGGGTTAAAGCATTTCCAACTTTATATAAGATTAAAAATCAGCAAGCTGTGAATCCCCAAAGGCAGAGAAAGTAAAAATGAGCCTTATTGAGAAGAGGGACCACATACAGTATAACAGACATAGAAACCACCCGGTATAAGTGACCACCTCGAGTAAATGTTCTCTTTGGGACTTTTTAGGTAGGGGGGGGTGTGTCCTGTCTGTGGGTGCACATATGCCAGCCACCACTTGGCAGGGTTGAGGGGAGTGTGTTAATCAGAATCATGATCTCCCAAAGATATCCACGTCCTAATCCCTAGAACCCGAGAATGTTGTGTTCCTTGACAAGGGAGCATTAAGATTGCAGGTTTAATTAATTCCCAATCAGCTGACCTTAGAAAGGGAAATTATCCTGGATTATCCAGGTGGGCCCAGGGTCCTTAAAAGATGGAAGAGGAAGAAAAACTAGCACCAGGCAGTGTGGTGTGAGAAAGACTACCGGCCATTGCTGGCTTTGAAGATGGAAGGGGCTGTGAGCCAAGGAATATGGGCAGCCTCAGGAAGCTGAAAAAGGTAAGAAAACAGATATCAGAAAGGAACACAGCCCTGACGACACCGTTATTTAATCGAGAGAGATCCATTTTGGACTTCTCACCGGGAGAATCTTTAATAAATCTATGTTGTTATAAGTCACTAAGTTTGTGGTAATTGTTCCAGCAGCCGTAGAAATGTAAGGAGGGATGGGGACAGGGTGGTTACTGTAGCTTCACTGGACATTCCGTGCTAATGAGACCCGTGTAAAATCTCTGGGTGCTTTCGTGAACATGGATGCAACCTCGCATTCAACTGCTACAAGTCCCGTAGGCCGGGTACCACAGTCAAGGCAAGAGGCAAGATGCAGGGCAAAGTAGAAACACGTGGGGTGGCCTTGGAACCATCCTGTGTGCCACATAAGCGGGGAAAAACCTGGAATTTCCTCTCTCTCTGTTAACTTCCCGTTTGCAGGCCAGCCTCTCAAAGCCACGGGCACATATATGAAGAGTTCCAAGTTGCTCCCTTCCCCACAGTTCTGTCTTTAGGCCCCTCCTCTGACTTCAGCATCTTTCTTCCAAGCAGAGCCCTGGTCCAGCACACTAACCGTCTCCTGTCTCGGCCCCTCCCTTTCTCCTCTCCCAGCGCAGGTGGTGAGCCGGCTGGCCTGACGGCCACAGCCTGGACCCTATTTCTATGGCAAGGGAACCGGAGCACATGCTGTCTTTGAAATCTGCCCGACTCCTGAGGCGGCTGCACTTTCCTGCCTCTGTGCCTGCCTCTGGCTCCGGCAGGTGCCCTTGGGCTCTGCTCTTACAGTGGGCCTCTGACCTCTGACCGCTGGGTTTGGGGCAGGTAGGGTGGGGAAGGAAGTTCAACTCAGAGGAGAAAGAGCTGAAAGACTTACCTGGTTGTAAGTGCAGCTGCATTCTTCAACCCAGCTTTTTCCAGCAATAGAGCCAATGGTTTCATCCCTCAACTGGCCCTAAACCTTTGCGATAGAGGGTGCAATTGATTGGCCCCAATGGTTATCATGAGTCGAGTCTCTTGATAGTCAAGGTTCTGGATTCCCCAATCCTCTCTGGTGAGAGAGATAAAAGTGTGGACCTCTGATCCTTTACCAACTGTGTGATTTGTGGCAGACTTCCTTCTCCGCACTCCGGCCTCTTCATCTCTACAGTATGGATGACAGTAGTACCTACCTCATGGGGTTATTGTAAGGACTACATTAGATGATCCTATGAGTCCTCAGGATTGTCACTGTTTATAATAACAGGAGGGAGGGCAGCTACAATTATTATTTTTATTAGGGATGGTGAAGGGGACCCTTTCAGTTGTAGTTTCAACTGAACTCCTTAAGATGATGAGTGCCAATTCTTCCATTTTTCATGGTGAGATGCTGGCCACCAAAGCAGGATGTGGCTCAGAACTGGTTCCCAATGACTCGCTGACCATCAGAAGGTTCAGAGGCCAAAAGAGTGGAAGAGATTGGGAAGAAAATTTCTTTCAAAAGAAATGTTTTGTGCCCTGGCTGGGATGGCTCAGTTGGTGAGGCATCGTCCCATGCACCAGGGGTTGCTGATTCGATTCCTGGTCAGGGAATGTGTCTGGGTTGCAGGCTCCATCCCTGGTGGGGGACGTGCAGGAGGCAGCTGATAACGTTTCTCTCTCACATTGATGTTTCTCTTCCTCTCCTTTCCTCTCTCTATAAAAATATAAAAATAATAACAACAAAAGCAATGTTTTGTGTTCTGTGCTCCTCCCTCCATCCCTAACAGCACCCCACCCCCAGCAGAGTTCCTGACAACCTGAGGGGTCCCATGAGAGGGTGGCCAGGAGTGTCTTCCAGGCCTAAGAGGATTTCTGGAGGGGCAGTGGGGCCCCAGAGAGACCCTATGAGGGTGCAGGAGTGATCTCAGACTTCCTGAGGCAGGAGGGGATGAATGTGAGCCACTCGGTGGACGAGGACGCATCACCTGGTTAGCAGATGAGAGAACCCAGGCAGGGGGATCGCCCAGGCCAAGTCAGCTGTAAATAGGGTGTCTCCAGGTTGGGTTTGCCCCTGTCAGTCCTAGTCGGTATCTATTGTTCTGGTGTAATTAGACAGGAAATGACAAGAGTCGGCCCTAGCCAGTTTGGCTCAGTGGATAGAGTTTTGACCCTCAGACTGAAGGGTCCCAGATTTGATTCTGGTCAAGGGCACGTGCCTTGGTTGCAGGCTCAATCAGGGTGTGTACAGGAGGCAACCAATCGATGTGTCTCTTTCACACCGATATTTCTCTCTGTCTCTCCCCCTCCCTTCCACTCTCTCTAAAAACCAATGGAAAAAATATTCTTGGGTGAGGATTAACAACAACCAACAAAAGAAATGACAGGATCTCCCTCCACCAAGATCAGAGGCAACCACATGCATCCAGGGCAGCCCTGGGCCCTCCTCCACTCAGCCCCTCTCACTCTCAAAGAGCCCGTGGCCAGTGACCGACTCCATGAGAAGCAGGAATATGGGAACGAGAAATAGAAACGCTGAGCTCACCCCTCATCTCCTGCTTCCCACCTTTACCTCTGGAACCTCCTGCCTGAAGCAGGCCCACGCTGCAGGATGGGCGCCGTGAGCTGGCATTTTCGATTGTTACCTGGAGCTGGACATGTTGCTTCCTGAACTGGGTCCGTTCCTATGATTAGAAGTGACCAGAAGACGCAATTATCTCGCCTGAGAGGATAAGCTCCTGTTGACCTGAGATGTCACAGGGGTGCAAGGGAACACTGGCCCCCAGGGCCGGCTACAACGAGAAGTGGGGGAGGACCAGGCAAAAGGACTTTCTGATGCCCGTCTTCATCTTTGATTGTTAAAGACTGGCTATGTTAATGCTATTGTCATCCCCCAGCTTTTAGTTCTGGCTCCCTGGACACCCAGGTGAGTGACCAGTCTTTCTACCCAGAGCTCTGGCCTCCAGTCATTGTTCAACTTCATATCTGGTGAACTGCCCAGGATCTCGTGCAAACTTCCGGGAATTATCCTGAACCGCAAATTCAAGGCCTTGACCAGAGGCTGCAGTTGCCGGATGTCCTCCTCAACAAGGCCAGCAGAGGAAGCAGCGAGGAAAGGGAAGAGTTAAACAAAACAAAACAGAACACAAAACGACAATCCCGCCTGTAGAGATACACTGCTCCTTCCCCCGGTTTTAATAAGCACAATTATAGAGGTTACCCAAACACTCACCTTTGGAGTCTCTATAGTCACAAGGTTATGTAGGGAAGGGGAAGTTAGGATTACACAAAAATATTTGCTCATCAACATCCCTCATCTCGCCCTTCTCCCGCCCATGCCTCGAATCCCTCTGGATCACCGTGGAGTACTATAAACACCTGACAGGACAAAGGTAACTATGCAAATCTATTTCAAAGTCAGGTTCGAACACTTGCAAAAAAAAAAAAAACCAAGGTGGATTTCATGGTGTTGAGGAGAATGGAGTAGAATTGCTCAAACCAGCAAGGTGTTAAAAATAGGGGTGTGGTGAAGGTGTGCCAGTTAACAATGGGAAAATTAAAAAATCGTCAGAGATAGTAAGCCCAGAGGCACTTCAAAGAGAAAAGTGTATATAAAAAACAATTATGACCCTGGCCAGTTTTGCTCATTGGTTAGAGCATCGGCCCATGGAATGAAGGGTCTCAGGTTCAATTCTGGTCAAGGGCATGTACCTGGGTTGCAGGCTGGATCCCCAGCCTGAGTGTGGGAAGATAGATGTTTCCCTTTCTCTCTCCCTCTCCCTCCTCCCTACCTCCCTTCCATTAAAAATCAATGGGAAAAAATATTCTCAGGCGAGGATTAACAAAAAATCAAATAAACAAAGAAAAAACAATTATGATAAGCCTTTGGGAACATTCACAAAGCTCCTACATGCGATTACAGAAATGTCTCTTCATATGATTGGCTGTAAGCATAAAAGGATGTACTAGCAATGCTATTATACAAATATTTTGAAATTTTTTTTCTAAAATAAATGATTCATTTCTTTGTTCAGTCTAAAAATTAATGCATATTTGTAATAACGTAAATTGTGTTAAATAGATTTTAAAAGCTTAATTTCAGTTTTGAGTTTCATTTTCCAAGTTCAGGCCCAATCAAACCATTTTTCCCCTCTTATCCTATATAACAAAAGCCTAATATGCCAAGTGTCCAGTCATCCAGTCGTCCATTCAACCAATCAAAACGTAATATGCTAATGATATGCTAAAGCCACTCAACCGCTCACTATGACATGCACTGACCACCAGGGGGCAGACACTCCGACTGGTAGGTTAGCTTGCTGCTGGGGTCCAGCCAAATGGGACTGAGTGAGATGGGCTGGACATGCCCTGGAGCCCTCCCATGGTCCCTCCCCGGCTGGCTAACCTCCCATGTCCCTCCCCGGCCCTGATCATGCACTGGTGGGGTCCTTCACCCTCTTGCAATCCTGGACCCCTCAGGGGGATGTCAGAGAGCTGATTTTGGCCCGATGGCAGAATGACTGGTTGCTATGATGTGCACTGACCACCAGGGGGCAGACACTCAATGCAGGAGCTACCCCCTGGTGGTCATTGCACTCCCACAGGGGGAGTGCCGCTCAGCCAGAAGCTGGGCTCACAGCTGGTGAGTGCAGTGCCGGTGGCGGGAGCCTCTCCCACCTCCACAGTAGTGCTAAGGATGTCCAACTGAAGGAGAGGGCCTAAGCCATCAGTCGGACATCCCCTGAGGGCTTCTGGACTGCAAGAAGGAGCAGGCCAGGCTGAAGGGACCCTCCCTGAGTGTACGAATTTCATGCACCGGGCCTCTAGTTTACTATAAAACTCTCTCTTAAGAAGGTTCCTATTAAGTGGACATCCCAGAATTATTAACCAATGAAGACTTTCTGCTCCTGACATCCCAGTATGACTACATCCTTCCCATGTGGAGCACTTCACCAGGTCAGGACCAGAGGAGGCAAGTGACTGACACCGCATAGAGAGCCACTAAGGGACCCCCCCCACCTCCAAAGGAAGAAAGTTTCTGTCCCCAAAACAAATCCAGCTTCTTCCTTTAGGGACAGAGCATGCCAATTTCTGTGCATTTTGGAGTGGCCAGTTTGTCCCTACTGTCAGCCACCAACATGTGGAATTATCAAAACCACATCTCAGAGATTCCCCACTATAGGAGCAAGAATTTTTTAGGCGGCAACTCCTCCCCCCAATAATTGTATATCCCCTATATTGTTTTTTAAAAATATATTTTTTATTGATTTCAAAGAGGAAGGGAAAAGGAGAGAGAGAGAGAGAGAGAGAGAGAGAGAGAGAGACAGAGACAGAGACAGAGACATCGATGATGAGAGAGAATCATTGATCGGCCGCCTCCTGCATGCCCCCCACCAGGGACTGAGACTGTAACCTGGGCATGTGCCCTGACCGAGAATTGAAAGGTAACCTCCTGGTTCATAGGCTGACACTCAAGCACTGAGCCACGCTGGCTGGGCTCCCCTATATTGTTTTAGTTTTATTTGCGATTTCTAAGCCTGGAAACCAAACTCCTGTGCTGTTCAGTGGAATAGCAGGAGCTGGTCTTCCCTACCAGAGGCACCTGCACGGCCTCCCATCCCTGGCCTGTCCAGCCTTAACCCTGAGGGCCTCCGAGGGCAGGAGGGAGAGTCCAGCTTGAGGAAGCGACAGGGCAGGAGCGGCCGGCTTCTCAGGGAGCCTGAGACAGACCTGTCTGGGCCCTCGCTCTAACCTGCCTTACTGTGGAGTGTTCTCTGGGCCTTCCAGGCCTTCTCTGAGGGTGGGCTCGGGGGGGGCAAGGGTGGACAGAGGTTGTCTCCCAACCGTCTCTGGACCTCACTGTCCTACATCGTGCTCAGTGGCATGGGATCCCATGAGGAGAGAAGCAGTGAACGGGGATTGTCCACGTGCTCCCTTCACAATCCCTGTGTCCTTCAGCTGAAATCTGCTCTCTCCCCACCCCTCCCACCACCTCAGCCTTTCCTTGAAGATTCAGATCAAGTTTTCTTTCTTCCTGGGGGTGGAGGGAGGTGAGGGAAGCGTCGACTGCCTCCTGGAGGTCAGGGTATGCCCCGAGCTGTCTGAAGGACAGGCTACCTCTGACGCACTTTGTGGCCTCACCCACGCAAGGAAAGGGCAAGAATCGCAGGCCACAGCACACAGATGTAAGAAACATTACCTTTTGTTAAGTCAATGTCATTTCCATTTTAAGTCTCTATTCTGCTTTAGTGGCTGCCAATTTCAGTTACTGCTGGATAGCTGTTCTTTCCCTGGGGACACTGTCCCATTCTAGATGGCTCATGAGCGCCCTAGCAGCATGGAGGCTGGGGGAGTGGAGAAAGGGGTCTCTGACCCAGGTCCTCCATCCACACCAGCCTCTCAGGTCTGTATCATCCATCCCAGGCTGGGCCACTGGGCCACTGACCCACGCAGGCTGTTTGGAGGAGGGCCAGGGGCTTCGGTCTCCTCCCACACTCTTCCTGGCTGTGGAAACTGGGGGGCTGTCACAGGCCTCCACCCAGGCTTCCCGGGACTCGCTTCCACTCTGAGCTCCCACTCGTGCCGGGCCCAGCGCCTCTGCTAACTGGCTCCCCTAGGAGCCCAGGAAAGATGGCAGAGGTGTCCTTGCTCTTCAGTCCCCCAGGCCCTTTGGTTGCTCCCTCACCCCGCTCCGCCCTCCAGGGGACCCTGCAGTGTGCGTGGGGGAGGTGGCGGCAGTAGGATTTTGTCAGGGACCCCCCCCCCCCTCCACTTCAGAATCTTCTCATTTTCCTTCTGCTCTTACGGTCTCTGAGCCAGTCTGGGGACCTGATCTCATCCCAAAGCGAGATCCATCAAATCTTTTGTGTCTTCACTTTTGAGTCTCAAAACCTAAACATTTGGGTCCTGAGTGCCCTGGTTCCACGGGACAACCTTCCCCTGAGACAGTCATGCCTCGTGGCCCTCTGCCACACGTGGAAGAGTCACCATGCAACAGAGACACCGGTGGACTTACCACCGTGTTGCCCTCATGCACACACGCTCGCTGTGCGAAGACAGACCCACGCTGGGGAAGATCCTGTGCTCCAGGAATCGGCAATGACAGGCTGAAGGCTGGGAACAGTCCGTTTGGTTGCAAGTCTAAGCGTGTAGGTGTGTCTCCTTGGCCCGACTCGACAGGTAGATGTTTTCTCCCTCTTGTGAGTGCCGTTGCTGGCAGGTTCCGCTTTCCGTGGACGTTCGTCTGGAAAAGAATCTCAGCTGGTTGTGAGTCGTTAAGTTTACTAAACAAATAAATCTCTTAAAACCCATGCACTTAAACGCTTGTGGTTGTGTGGGGTATTATCTGTGTCAGGGATGGGCAGAGTTGAAGGCATTTGGGGGCAATCTACTTTCTTTAAATCTTCTCCAAACGGTTTAGGTTTGGCCAAACCTGACTTGCATTTGCCAAACCCCCGTGCCTGTAATTTGTAAACCCCTGTGTATTTTCAGGGAAATGGAGCCCATATGTTCCTGATTGATTTACACTTAACTCATCGCAGCCTTGTTTTGCTAGTGCTGTTTGATGTCCAAAGGGCCTCAGCGCCTGTTTACCTCTGTCTAAGCGGCTTTCCCCCCGAGACTTGGGAAGATCTGTTTTGCCAAGAGTAAATTAAGTTGAACACTGCACTGCCCCTCCCCGCCCCCCCTCCCGCCCCCACATTTGGATCAGACCCGGGTTGAATATGAAATGAAAATCTGAGGAAGTCGCACGGGCCTTTGAAGTTGACCAAACACTCTGCACCCCCGCACTTCCCTGGGAGGAATCGGAGCCCAAGCCTCGCCACTGGGGACTGTGACCAGTAACACCAGCACAGAACCAGCCCCCAGCCCCGGCCAACCCTGCAGCCTGGCCTACTTGGTCCCCAAAGGCACTGGCTCTCAGCTGCAACCAGCCACCACCCTCCCTCAAGGTCCCTTCCATCCGGCCGAAGTCCATCCACGCTTCTTCGGGAGGCGCAGAATGGGCTGGCTATACAGGGACTGCATGCTCTCAGCCCTCTGGACCCGTGATAACCATCTTGTAGAGCAAGACTGTGGTTTTAAAACAAAACAAACAGAAAAAATCCTCAGCTAACGCCTCAGATCACAGAACCTTCATTTTAGACCGTTTCCATTTGCCTTGCAAATGAGTCCAAAATCACCCAGCCACAAACATGCAAAGCCATCGCGCCCACTGCCAGAAGGAGCAGGCCGGGCAGACGGAACGAGGCCGGCCCCCTGTGCTCCGCCGCGCTGGACGTGGGAGAAGGTGTTGCTGGAACACGGAGGGCAGCCCACAGTGCTGGAAACAGGGTAACTAGACCTGGAGACACACTCACTGCAACTCTATGACTCATCGCCGAGGGAAGTGGTGCCTTATTTGGAGGAAATGCCTTGATGGGCATCCGGTCGTGTTCAAGCAAAGCCTCGTGGGATGGAGGTGTTTGAGACGGCAGAGGGGTAGGTGCCTGTAAAATACCTTAACGGTGTCTTCTCTGTGTGTGAGCCGCACCGCTGAGATGACCGCACTGACTTGGACGCCAGCCTGAGAGGTTTCTCTCTCTCGTTGGACCCTGAAAGTGCTAGGGAACCTAGATGCCAGTGAAGGCACCCAGTGCAAGCATTTCACTGGGGGAAAGTAGGCTGGTCCCTGAAATGGGCTGTAAACCGGGGGCTAAGGACAAAGATAGCTCGGACACCCTGTCTTCGGGGTGTTGGCTTTTTGTTTCTATTTTGCAATCTCTAAGCTTTCAGAGAATCTTGATCAGTATGATAGGTTGGTCTGATCATATTCTGGGGAAATTGGAGAGGGGCCTGTGTCGATGATACGGGGGAGCCAGCAACGTGTGGGGAAGCCAGAGGAGACTTAGGGGGCGTGGAGCCTGGTCCAGGGCAATGTGACAGGTGACACACGGGCCTGACCTCTGGAACGGGAACGCATTCCTCGGGATTCTCAGAGACGCCTGGGGTGGGACGGACACACTGTGAATGGCTTTCCTGCCGCCTCCTGGCACAGGTGCCGAGTGAGGGAAGAGTTCAGCCTTGACAGCTGGGGACCTTGGGGACATCAGCCTCACATCAGTGTTAACCTGCTGATAGTCAAGTGGCAACATGGCGAGTCTCACTTAAACTGGGCACTGGTCCTTCACGCTGGGGCCCGGGCGGGGGGACAGGCAGGGCAGGCTGTGTCCCACGGCCGCGGGAGCAGATGGCCTCTCCTGCCTCCTTTGCTCAGGGGGCTGATCAGGGCACCACTGGTCTCTTTTTCTGTGACGACTGGCTCCATCCTGAAGGCAGTGTATTTCCTTATAGCCTGGTGTACAAACACCTTCAATATCTATGTCCTTCGGACTCCACTTAGCACTTTCTAAGGTGCTGTGCGTCCCCGGATGGGCCAGCCACTCTGACCAGGGTGTGTGGGAAGTTTGGGTGAGTTGGGGTTTGCAGGTGAGTGTATAACTTGAATGAGGAAAGGCTTAGACTTCTTTAAAACCACGTATTTTTATTGATTTCAGAGAGGAAGGGAGAGGGATAGAGAGAGATAGAAACATTAATGATGAGAGAATCATTGATTGGCTGCCTCCTGCAGGCCCCCCACTGGGGATCAAGCCCGCAACCTGGACATGTGCCCTTGACCGGAATCAAACCTGGAACCCTTCAGTCAGTAGGCCGATGCTCTAGCCACTGAGCCAGACCAGCTAGGGCTAGACATCTTCTTTAAAGCTAATGCTACCAAGCTAGGGGCTGAGTTGTTTTTCTTGGAGTCGTTTTCCCACCTGGGCAAGTCCATTAGGCCCTGAGGGGTCTACTCGTTTGGGTCACCCTGTGCTGGCCTCTTAGCCTGGCCCCGTGCTGGCTGGGGTCCTCAGGACTTCTCCTTCACAACCTTTCCCGCCTTCAAACCCATTGTGTCACCTTGTCTGCCTCCAAGGAGGTAGCGTGGAGGACTGGTCCACACAGGCTGTAAGCATTGAGGACGGGAGCTGCAGTCAGGAGCCTTCAAACCCACTCCCACCTCTCTCCCGGGGCATGGCTTTGGGCCACTTCACCTCTCCGAGACTCCATCTTTTCCTCTGTAAGTGGGCACTATAATCCCCTTCCTTCTGGGTTATATTTAGATTAAGAGAGGAAACCACACACTTAGTAACGTGTTGTTATTACAATAATTATCATGGGAGACACAGATTATTGTGCACTATCATCTGAATCCCTGGATGGAGAGTGCCCAAGCCCTTTGGCATTAACTATATCCTTCCCCTCTTGACCTAATGTTTAAAAATCTCAGAAAGTTAGTGCTGATCCTTGAAAAGTCATCTGGACCACTGGTTCCTGGACCTGCTGCACCGCAGAGCCACCTGCTGAGTTTTCAAAGCCTTGGAGCACCCTGGCCAGCGTGGCTCAGCAGGTAGGGCATTGTCCTATGCACTGAAAGGTTGCTGGTTCTCGGTGGGGGCACATGCCCAGCTGCCGGCTCCACCCCAGTGCGGGAAGGGTGTGCAGGAGACAGCCCAATGGATGTTTCTCCTCTTCACTTCCTCTCTCTCTAAAGATCAATGAAAAAATCTTTTTTATAAAAAAAGGCATTTGTCGGGGTGCCGAGGAATCTGCATTTTAAGTTGTTTTCCTGGAGGTTTGGCTTGTGCATGGATGGGGTTGGAGTGAGCCTTTGTCTAGCCCCTCTCTCCGCCACTCGGCAAGAACCCCTTTCTGCCGTTCCAGGCAGCCAGAAGCTACAGACTTGAACAAGCAGGGCGCCTCCCTCAGGGGGGCCCTTCCCGTGTCTGATATCCTTTCATTGCTCCGTTTCCCCTACTGCATTCTCCGCTTGTTTCTCCGAAGATCTTGAATAGCTTGTGATTACCATCCAGTCAATTTCTTTGCCTCCCATCTGGTTACTATCCCGTCCTCTCCTCTGGGAGGCGGCTCCGTCATTTGTCTCTCCTTGTTATTCTCCGAGGCCAGGGTTTTACTAGACTCTCACTCCAGCTCTCCTGTTCTTCCCCACGCTTTCTCCTGTCTGGAGTTTGGGTTTATTTTTCTTCCTGCCTAACTACTTCTAATATACTAAGTCAATAAACAGATTCTCTGTGGTTACATATGGCAAACGGCTGAAATTTACAGTTGAGAGTAAAATTTCCTCACTTGAGGGGAAAAAAAATCATTTCACAGATTTAGAAAGTGGTCATTCTGATCTCCAGGGCAAATAAAAGTGTTTTATAACCTTCCACAAAAGCTTACGCCTTGATTAAATTTTTATTATGAATTATTAATTAAACCAAGGAAACACAGAGGCCTAAACCTTTGCTTAAATTTGCTCCAGATTGAGACACACACCAAACATGGCAAGAAACCCTGAAAGGGAGGTTTAATAATGAGTCACACACATAAAACTATCTGTGCCCTGTCATCTGCCCAAGGCTCCAAACCAGCCATGGCAATGAGCCCCTGTGCCCGGGCCTGCGTGGAGGCCAGCCACGGGCCTGGAGGAAACCGGACCTCCTCAGCTCGCTCCTCTGGGTTATGTGTTGGGTTTCCTGGGGCATGGTGACTTTGGAGACACAGGCGATTCATTGGACGCGCGTGGAGAGTGGTAGGAAGCAGAATAGAAAAGCAGCCTGGCCTCTTGCAAACTGAGCCGGAGGTCAGGAGAAGTGGGTCACTGTGCTCCCTGCTGAGTGACTCAGCCAGGGCCACCAAACACAGTGGGGCAGGTGGGCCGACAGGGGCAGGCGGTGCAGAAAGCAGCTCGTGTGCTCCTGACCGAGTCCTGCTCCCGCTGTGGAGGTGCGTCCACTAAGGGGAAGGAGCACCTTTTTCTGATTTGAACAAGGGAGTCATGTGCGGGTCAAGACTTACCCAGAGGCTGAATGTGTCTGAACGGGGTGGGCAGGAGGGATGGGCCTGCTCTCTTCCAGAAGGGGCCTGTTTTTCTTAGAATACAGAGGGGTAGTTTGGGCAGGTGGTGGCCTAACATTCAACCAACAGATGCAGGGGATGCAGATACAAAAAGGACCCTGTCTTCAAAGAGCTCACCGTAACTTGGGGAAGCAGAGGACTACGACACAGTGGTGACATCTGATACAAGACACCTATGCACGTGGGGGCTCCCTCCCCGCCCCCCCCCTCACCCCCAAGATGGAATCGGACAGGAGAGACTCAGGGAAGCTTTCCTGAGCATGATGTCTAAACGAGTCTTGGAAAGTGGAAAGGGGTTTGGAAGGAGGGTGTGGAGAGTTGGAAGGACTGAAGGCAAAGGGAAGTGCATGATCAAAGGGATGCAGGGTGGAGAGGGTCTGTATGACTAGAAGAAAGAGATGCTCTCAGAGAAGAAGATGGGGAGATCCTGGGGAGGCTCCCCACCATATGTGGTTGTGGTTCAAGACATTTTCAAATATGAGCATCTATTCAAATGGGAAAGAAGAGTTGTTGCCCCTCCCCTTCCCCCAATGGCCGGGACTGGAGGGCTTGGGCAGCAATCCCAAGTCCCAGCACAGTGCTCAGCACTTGACATGTTTCAAGGCCAGTTTCGTCCCCTTCACCACTTCTTCCCGTCCAATCCTTTTCAAAATAAAAAGACGTATATGTATGTGTCTTTTAGAACATTCAGAAAGGAATGAACCAAAATGTGAAGTGAAGGGTAATGACCTGGCTCTTTGGCAATGGGCAACACCCCGTGATTTTGTGTCCCCGCTTTTGAGTTGGCTTCTAAGAGTGTATTGCTGTTGAGCTCCCCACATTATTCCCTCCAGAGAAGGAAAGGCGAGCGCTCTGCCCAGTAAGCAAAAGTTGTCTTCTCTGATTACCGTTAGGGGCTCATAACCACTCCGCGTGAATATCTGGGCTTCTGGTCACGCCTACAGATTCTGCTTGGACACCATGTGGCTTTTATTGGCTCTTATTTCTGTTGAATTCACTCCTCGTGGAAAATGGCATGTTGACAATACTGTTTCCTAGCATGACATCACATCAGTAAGTTTGAAGACGATGCTTAATAAGAACCCTGTAAAGAGAAGAGAAGAGGTAGAAAGAATGGAAAGATGCTGTTTCCTCCCTAATGTCTGCTGTGAATCACTGCTCCGCGGGAAGGCAGAGAACCGAGGCACCCAGGTACAGCACCCGGCTCAGGGGCCAGGGGAGCAGGGGCGGGGCTGCCTCGGCATATCTTAGCCTCCTCCCTTCGCTTGGGCCTGAGGCTGGGCAGAGAGGAGTGGAGAGCTGTGGGGCTGGTCTGAAGGGTGGGTGGACTGGTTAGCCATTGCCGGCATCTAGTTTTATAATCTACTACTAGTATACTGAATAAATCCACCAGAAAGTTGCACCCACTCAATTAAGCAGCACCTATACATGCTTCTTGCGAGGCCAGCACCCAGGAGAGGCACTGAAGGAAGTGGACATTCTGTCACCGCCACGGCACTGCCTCAACCCACTGGGACTTCTCCTTCCAGAAAAAGGGGGGACTCTTTCCCCGCTTCTTCTACAGCCAAAGGGAAACTCAGGCGCAGGAGTCCTAGTTTACCTGGGGTTTCTTTAGGGAGAGAAGGCCCTTGGAAAAACAGTACTTTATTCCTTTCTTTTAAAAGTTTTTGTTTTTTCTCTTCCCGGAATACAGTTCAATTATGAGTTCCCGAAGGGCTCCTGAAGTTGTTGTTTTGTTGTTGTTTTTTGTGTGTTTTTTTAAAGAGACCAGGGCTTCAGGGCAGCTGAAGAGGACTTGTGGTTGCTGCCCGCTGAGTCCATTCCTTCCTAATGGGAGCCCCTGCTGCAGGGCTGGAGCCTGAGGGAGGGGGTGCGCCCAAGGGGGGAAGGGGCTGGCTCAGCATCTGACCCCAAGTGACCTCGTCTGAGGAAGACTCCTGCTATCTCCCAGTAGAATGTGTGGAAGCGGAAAGAAGACTCTGCTGATGGGGAGGAGGGAAATGACAACAAGTGGCCTCACTTCTTGAGAACAGATGGCAAATAAAAGGTGTCCCCAACCCTGAGAAGTGCTCAGAGGTCCCCCCAGCAGGGCTGCTGACGAGGGAGGTGGGAGGCGATGCTCTGCCTGTGCGCCTCAGCGCCTGCGAGAGCCAGCTGCTGCCAGTCAGAGGCCTTTGGGGAAGGAGGGGTGTAACCAGGGAACCAGAGAGGTGTGGCTGGAGGAGAGGAGTGTAGGCTGGGCAGGGAACTGAGGAAGAATGTAAGGGAGGAAAGGAAGATGGTCCTTCAGGGAGATCTGCGGCCTCTTTGAAATCCCAAAGCATACTAGCTGGTTTGATTCAGGTTCATGAGATGGTTCAATCGGGCCTTCCAGATTATTTAGCTTCAAGCCCTGAGTTTAGAGTTGAGGAAACTGAGGAAGTTTTCACTTGCTTTTGGCCACAGGGGGAGTTCGTGGCCCAGCACGGTCTGAAGTCCGAACTGCAGTTCCTGGTCTTATCTTCGCTGGGACTTTTGACATTCTTTGCCGCCCAGGGGTAGAGGAAGAACCTACGAGAAAAACATTGACTTCAGAGTTAAGAGAACTTGGCTTCGGGGTCTAATTGCCCAGTTCCCATCTTGCTAACATTTCCCCAAGCTTTCCAGGCAAAGGCAGCGTCCCACCCCCTCGCTCTCAAGCTGGTGCCTGGGAGGGTTAGCAGGAAGAGAGGGCTCCAAGCCCACTCGGAGCCCTTCGGTGTCTCTGTCCCTTCCTTCTCTGGGAGGGAGGTGGCAGTTACTGGGCAGCATGACCCTTGGGGAGGAGATAAACTGCCCCAGATAGGAAGGGTTTATCTTTGACGTTATTGCAAATGTGCCTGACTCCTTAATCTAGTTCTGTCCAGAGCTGAACTGGTAACTAGATAAACTGTTGGCTGCCCGATTTCATCTATTTATCAAGTCCAAACAATTATCAGAAGGCAATTATCCCCTGGGAGGCCAGTGGCTCAGGAGATAAGCACGGCCCCGCTGGTCTGGTTTCTGCCACTGGTCCATGAGTCGTCACTCCATGCCCTGTGCGGGCTTTCTCCTCTTTCCCCACCGTCCTAAATTTCAAAAGAGGTTTGATGTTTCAACACGTCTGTTTTGGTGTTCTTTGGCCCATAACTGAAGAGAAAATCCAATGTTGTTGTTGTGTTTTTTTTTTTATATAAATAGGTGGATAAATCCTTTTTAAAGGCCTTTTGTTATCACCATGGGGTTTGTGAGCACTAAAAGTGGGTTTTAAGGGACCAGGGAGACCTCAAACTAGAATTTGCTGTATCTTGGAAGGGGCCAAGTGACCACGTGGCACAGCCCCTTCACACTGCACCCCAAGAAGCCCAAACACAGAAGGGTTCAATCTCTTGCGAAAGCAATGTGCTTTGTAGAGTTGGGCAGACGTGGGTACGAAGCTTGGCTTTGACTCTGTCCTGCTGTCTGGCCATGGGTAATCTCCTGGAGGCCCTGCTTCCGCAGTCTCATGTGGAGATAGCAGCCCAGACCTGGCAGCGTTGTTGTGAGAGCTAACAACTGTTTGCCCCAGGTCAAGGTCACACAGATAATTGGGGGCAGGCAGTATCCTGGCTCCCAGATCTCTATTCTTCCCATTATACTGTGGAATCTTCTTCTCTGGAGGTCTTCAATTTACCATTAAATAACAAGTAAAGATTCTTCTTTGTCCTACCCAATGTTCTAGTTTGGTGTTTCTCAGACGTGTCCCCTCCAGATGTTCTGAGGCTCAGTTCTGCTTGGGACTCAAGTTTATACAATGACAGCATCTATATTTTTTCTGGATGAGTTAATAATTGACGTGCCATTGTATTTAGGAAAAACCAGACATCACCTCATGGATGTCTCATTGAGAAAGAGAGTCACTTATTCCACTCATTTTGGTAATTTCTATTTAGGTTTGGTGGCTGCAGGAACAGGGGTCTTGGGAGGCATTCTGCCCAGGGAAGGATGCTACTGGTCCACAGGATGACAGCCCCATTCCAAGGTCGGGGGCCTGAGGGTGAGGTCCCAGGACTGGTTTCCAGTGATCTCAGCCTGTCTTTGCCGCCTTTGCCAGCGCTTTGTCTGCGCCTCGGACACTAGGTGGCGCCACAGGAACATCCACGCGGCCCCAGGCAGGCTCGCCGCGGAATTGTTGGGCTTTCACGCAGGGTCAGGGTTCCCGCGGGGCACCTCTTGCCAACCTGTCCTCCCTTAAAACGCATGGCTCCTCTCGGGGGAAGGCCTGGTGCTGTCCTGCCCGGCGACGAAAGTCGTGACCCATTTGGTGTTAGGTTTTTCCAATTCAACATTTTAGACGCCAAAGGGCTAATTGTGTTTGACCCTCGTCACTGGCTGCCCTGGCTCCGGACCCCTGTGTTATTAACTGTTCATTGGCTTTGAACGGCAGCGTTACAAGGCTTTGGGGGTGCGAAAAATATCCCCCTTTTTTTTATTTTTAAAAGACTGCAGACGTGATATAATTCGGCTTACGTGATGGGCGCCTCGGAGTTGGCCTAGAGAGGCTGCGGGTGAGGGGGGTGCGGGGCGGGGGGCACCGTGAGGTGGGAGGGAGTGCAGGTGCCTGCGGCGAAGGTCCCCCAAGCTCTCCAGCCCTGGCGTCCGTGGACCGGCCTTTCCTCCCGCCGCGAGCGCCCCCTGGGGGCGGGCCTGGAGCCGGCACCGGGCACCTCCACCCGCAACCAGGGGCCGCCTCCACTTTTCTGTTTCCCTCTCGGGATCCCTAGAGGTTCCCAATTGTCTCTCAAATGGCAATACAGCGTCCCCACTTCAAAGTCAATCGCCGTCCCCTCTCGTCCCCGTGTGTGTCACCATTTACACCCCGCCCATTACCGAGGCCCCACTGGGCTCTCAGGTCCCTGCTCCCCCACCAACTTCCCAGCTCCTTACTCAGAAGGAGGACTCCTCTCTGGTCTTGACGCGCCAGGCACTGGTTTAGGCCCCATACGGGATTCCTCTCATAGCCAGGCTTCCCTCCACTTCCAGATTCAGGAGAATCAGGAATTTAGCCACATTTGGTCCCTTTTCTTCTTTCTTAGTGCTGAGTACACACTTCAGGTATTCTTTTCCTGTTTACCAGGGCGGTCAGGTCTGGAAGTGATTTGAGAATAAGGGCAGTTTCTCTTTCTGCCCCAGAAGTTTACAATGCCCTAGTTCAGACCCGGGAAGTTGATGGAAATTTCAACTACATTAGCCTCAGCTGTGAGGTCAAAGAGGCACTAAGGCAGAGTGTGAAGAGCTTGCAGAAGAAAAAGGGGGAGAGGGGGTTAGGAAGGAGTACAGAAACCAGGGGCCCGTGTTTGCAGGCCTTGTGGTGTCTGAGAACTCTGGGACTGTGGGGTAAGTTGCTTAACTTCTTGAGCCTCAGTTCCCTGTTCTGTACAATGGGAACACTACCGCTACCTCGTAGGGGTGTGGTGAGGATTATGAACTGTTGCATGTGAGGTGCCCTCCTGGCAAATAACAAAGGCTAATATATGACAGCTGTTAGCAGTGATGCAATCAAAGCCACTGCTCTGGTCTTTCACCAAGCTGATTTTACAGACAGCCAAAGTCCTTGCTTTTCTCACTGTTCTTGGGACCAGGAGAAACTTTCCCCGAATTATTAGTGTTTCCTTTGTTTCAGGGCTATAATGTCCTCTCTTCCATAGGAAGGGAGAGAGGGTAAACGGCTTATTTTCTTCTCCTAGGACTCTTGAGGAAGAATTCATGATGTATCTAAGACACTGGGGATAAACGATGTAGTGTGACAGGGTGGAGTGGGGTATGTCAGCTTCCTCCCTGTATCCCAGGGATTTCACACCGGCCCCTTCCTTTCATGAAATATTCTGGGACACCAAGTATTGCTGTACCATCTCATTAGAATGGGCCTGTGAGTTGCAGCAAGACCATCTCTTTGCTTTTGGTGAAAGTCGGTAGAGTTTGTAAAGATTTCTCAGTATGAGACTGTGTAAACCATCCCTTTGACTAAACATCAAACCAGGCATTCCTTTACCTTTGAACACCTCTTGCTGCCAAAAATACAAAGAAAAGCCCTATTGAAATTTCTGGTTTTGTTCCGCAGAGATGCTCCATGTGCTGTTAGAGAAAGACTACCCTCTTTTTTCTTCTTCCAGTTTTTTTTTGAGATATATTGACATACAACTTTGTATTAGTTGAAGGTGTGTTACCCTCATTTTAAGTGTTTAGAATAATAACACAGTCAACACCTCACATTTGAGGAATGCTGTCTGTTTTTATCTTATGGATACTACCAGAGGCCTGGTGCACAGATTCGTGCACCGGTGGGGCCCCTCGTGCACCGGTGGCCTGTGCCCTCTCACAATCCGGGACCCCTTGGGGGATGTCAGAGATCTGGTTTTGGCCCGATCCCTGCAGGCCAGGCCAAGGGACTCCACATGCACCAGGCCTCTAGTATGCATATAAGATCTTTGGTTAATCTCTTCCTGCCCTCCCCCTCTCCCCTCCCCCCTTGCCTCTGAGATTCATCACTCTGTTCCATGTTTCCATGCCTATGTGTTGAGCGTCTGCCTCCTGGTGTTCAGTGTGCATCATAGCTACTGGCCAAATGGTCTCTTAGGCTTTTATATATATATAGTGGGGTTGACAAGCACATATCTTCTTCTGCTCTGTAGATGAGGACACTGGGACACCGGTCTATGGTGTTACCACTCCACAACAGCACCCACAGAGCTCCAGGGAGCTCTGACAATATCACCAGCCCTGCGGTAGGTCACCTTGTCATTCCAGGGGCAGAGCAAATGGACTTGGATTCCTGCTGTGATCCCGCCTGAGAGGAAACTAACCTTTCCTCCAGCTGGGGACCCTGAACCCTACCACAGCTCTGAGGACTGTCCACCGCAGTGAGCAGAAGAGGCCAGACTTGCTGCTTCTGTCTCAGTGCTCTTGACCCTGTGGTCCTTGGCCCACGGCAGGGAACTGAGCTCGTCTGTTAATAACTGCTATGAAAGTGACTGATACACCTAGGCTTCCTCTAGTGCGAATGACTCCATTTATTAATGCTCTTCAAAAGAGGCTCCTTTGCTTGCCAGCAGCCTTAAACAGTCATTCATTAATACTAGCTTAATTATTTAAAAAAGACGGCCTAATTAAAAGCTATCCATTCCTCCTATGTGTGTGTTTATACATAGAACTGTGTATATATAATGTATATATGTATATGTGTGTGTGTGTGTGTGAGTGTGTGTGTGTGTGTGTGTGTGTGTGTGTGTGCACTAAGCAATTTAATTGCATGGTACAAATTGTTGGGAAAAATATCCAGGAGCCAGCCCCTTCCTGTTGCTAGATTCAGAGTAGAGACCCACGCCCCTCTCCCCCCGAGGGTGTGGCACTGGTGGCTTCTCAGTGACCCCACAATGGAAGTGGGAGCTGCACAGGGCCCTCCCCCAGCCTCGGTGCCAGCAGCCTTGGAAGAGGCAGGTTCTGACCTCTGCTCTAGGCTATTGGGGTGTCCCTTTCCCTTCCCAAAGGTGTCGAGACACTTGAGCGGGGGATGCTAAAGGAAGTGTCCTTGGCAAAGGAGACATGGATTGAGCTTTTGTTTCTGGAGCTGGCTGTATAGCTTTCCCAACGAGCAAATATGTTCTCCTTAAGGAAACAAAGCAAAACACCAATTCATCTGGAATTTGTTCATTTGTTTTAAACACAAACAAACAAAAGGAGAGGGTAGAAGTGGCTATTTCTGTACGGACTATTTCGAATGCAAGTTACTCCATTGCGTGGGGTGTTTGGATGGTGCTCCTCACCACAGGGCTAGTTCCCACCATATTCCGTAAGGCTTTTTTTCTTTCCAAAATTCCCAGCGTTCCTTTAAGGCCCTTTTAACTGCGGGTTTTGTTTATTCTCCCAGCTATCGGCATTTAAAAGAAGACAAGTATTTTTCTGGACTGTGAATCCCCGCAGGCCAGCGTCCACCTGCACACCTGAAGCCAACGTGTCCAATTGAATTTCTCTGTAACCCGTACCCCCTTCAGAGACCTGCCCCCTCCGTCTTCCAAGCTGGAAGTAGAGAACTTAAGCTAGGCAAATGTAATTTTAAGAATTGCTAATGATGCTAGAAATCTGCAATGCAATTAGCATCATTGGATTTGGCGCGCCTCCGAAGGCACAAAACTCCTTGTCACACCGCAGTGGCAGCAGCACGCGCCTCCGCGCCTGCCTGGGCCCGGGTCGGCTGGCAGCCGCTTCCCAGCAAGCAGTGATCATTTGGTTAAGCTTCCTCTCTTTCTCTCTCAGATACTGACTTCTTTGTCTCTTTTCTGGGTTGCAGAAGGATGGCTATTTTCCGATGGTTAAGTCCTTAGAACCGGATGAAGTCACAGTTTTCTAGGTCCTTCGGGCCCTACTTTGTGGACTCATTTTGCTCTGTTGGGTTCCATTGCCCCAGTTCACCGGCGCTCCTTCTGTCCCAGAGTCCCCGTCACTCTGGAGCTGTTAATTGGCACCTCAGCACTCACCGTAAGATATACTTCCTGTTTTCTTCTCTAACTTCCTTTTCTTTGCCACTCTCTGTGGTTCAGAGGTAGTATGAATAGTTAAACATGGGGATATGAGGAGATCCAGGGGGAGAGAAGGAGCGAGAAAGCAAAAGAAAAAATGAATTATTGGATTCAAAATAAACCTTTACTTTTTCATAAGAAAATTGTTTTTGTTCTCTGGAAAAATAACATGGGCCAGGCATGGAAACTATGTCAGCTGGCTACGAGGGTGCAAAATCCAGAGTTTGATCTCCATGGGTCTGTTCAGGTTTCCACTCTGGGGGTCCTCTCACAGATACAGAGGCCCAAATCAGAAGCTTGTAGAGGGGAGCTATTCTTCCAAGATTCCAAATGTGTCTGTGAGACAACACGTTATGGGGCAAATTGATTTCACCCTCGGCAAACTGGAGATTTTTCAAAGTTATGTCTGCAAAGCCAGCTAATGCAATTCCCCATTAGTGCATTAAAGTGTGCCCTTATTAATCCAAACATAAAGGCAACAAAATAAGCTGTTAAATTTAAAATATAATACATATATAATGAGGAGAATGTGTGAAAGCCTTATTCAAATGAAAATACAGGAGTGTTTGAACTACTGAGGTATCTTTTGTATTAAATTATGAGCATATGTAATAGATTTAATTATTAATTTCCCCATTGTTCTATGCACACAGACAGGGTTCAAGGCACAGTCATTCTCTGGCTTTCAGAGATCTAATTTGTATAATTATTGCCTGAATAAAGCATTGCTCCAATCCCTAGCTCCCTCCCCCCCGCCCCCTTTCTAAATACTATTTCTATGTTGCATTCCAAAAGGGGAGCACCTGCCACTTCTTCAAAGTCAGCTGATCATTTGGAATGATGGACGGCACTGCTGCCGATGACGTCCCCTTTCAAGTCTCTTTGTCTAAGTGAATTATCGTGCATCCTTTTAATTTTATTGAACAAATTACATTTGTCAAGGTCTATCTTTGTAAATAAATGATAACTAGAGACACATGGATGCGTATTTCTGCTGTTCAAGGGCTCTTGTTCCATTTCTGGAAGCCAGATGAACATGGAACAAAGGAGAAACTTTCCTCTAAAAGCAATTATCTTTCTGCATTCCCATCAGTATAATTATATTGCAGGGAATTTTAAGAAGCTGTAGAAGTAGAATTGAATGCTTAAAACTGTGTTTGCTGAATTGCTATGCAAAAGTTGAACAGGCTGTATTGCATCACACTAAATAGTCTAACTCTCTCCTAGCTACATCCCTCTAAATGTAGAGTATACCTGAAGGATGGAGAAGGTGTGCAGAGGGTGGTGAGGAGGTAGGTCACATTTAGGGGTTTGTGTGTTTCTTTAAAGTAACATTTAATGACATTTCTGGAACCAGAGGGCTGTTAGCAAGGTGACTGGGGATGTGTACAATCAAGCTACCCATGTCCAGTCCATTTGGAAAGCTTCTGACCTGCAGATTCCTCTCTGCCTGGAACAGAACCCTGCTAGCTTATTAACTAACCCATTAATGGAGGTGGAGTAAAGAGGGGATTGTTCATCAAATCGCAGGAGCAGTAATTGCATTGCCCCCAAAAGCAAGCAAGCAGCTGGTTTAGAGAGATATTGAATGTGGTTTGTGTGGCTATTGTGTCAATACTTCATGTCAGCAAGGATTATTTCTTTATCATCGGCTCCTCCATACTTTAGTGAAGTACTAGTAAACTGTATCGTCTCATCACTAATGGCTATCAATAGTCTCATCCCTCCCCTTCCCAATTTTCCCTAAACCACCTGGTGGACACTCAGAGGGAAAAAAGCATCGGTGGGAAATAACAATAGAAAGTACCAGAATTGTGAGTTTGTTTAGTGCTGGCTGGTAGGTGTTGAGTTACCAGACAATTGATGGGATAACATTGTGGTCTAGAGATTCTGAAAAACAAAAACAAAAACAAAACAAAACACTTAGAAGCAAGGATAACCTTGTATCTACAAAGCCAGATGGGTAAAAGAGAGATTAAAAGCCAAGAAATAATATTCCCTGTTCACAAGAGACTGTAGGGAGCCATTCAAGGAGCCAGAATCAGGGGCAGCCACTTGGCCTCCTGCATTAAGAAAATGAATCCAGTATTCCCACCTCCAATATCTGCAGTGGGCATTTGGTGATCCGCAGGGCTGGAACCCAAGGGTTTCACAAGTTTGAAGGTAACATGGTCAGAAAGCGGTAAGTCTGTAAAATAGGCTTACAAAGGCGCTTGGGCATCTTTGTTATTTAAAGACTCCTCTCTCTGGAGAAAGTGGCTGATGTGACTGACTTGTTGATTCAGATCATCTCACTTAGCAGGCAGTGAAGGGATTGGGCAGAGTGAGCCAGAATGTCCAGTTTAGTATTAAATTCAGTTGTCCCCAAAAGTGCCAGGCTCTATGCCTCATGCTGGAAATATAGTCACATAAGCCACGATCCCTGTTATCAGGACCAGGTTGCATATGTCTGGTGGAGAGGCCAGGTAGGAACATCAGTGATTATAAGATAGAGTAATTAAGGTCATGACAAGGCTCTCCTGGGAGGGGTTGTGCTGTGGAGCCCAGTGAAGGAGCCATGGAAGGAAGTGGGCTTGAGTGTACACAGTCAAATAAAAGTGGGGGTAGGAGAATGGTAATAGAGGGAAGAATATGAGACATGAAGCTATTAGGCACCTTCAGGAAGCTGCTAATATATCAAGATGGCCAAGGAGGAGGGTGAGGGTGAGCCAGTGGAAGGGGATGAGGCTGAGGAAGTCAGAATGTGGCAGATACGCAAGTATCGGCAGGGTGGGGCGGGGGGGGGGGGGGGGGCGGGGACGGGTAGCTCTAGCCAAGAAGCTTGATTTTTATGCTCTAAGTTATGGGGAAGCATTGCAGGAGTCTTACAGGTAAATGACATGATCAGGGTCATGCTTTAGATGGGTCATACTGGGAGCCAGGGCCCCGTGCAGAATGAAAAGTGGGGCTCTCTACTCACAAACCAAGCAAAATGCTGTTAAAGGTACTATAACATAGAGCTTTTTCCTTTATTCTGCAGTCTCTCAATCTGTCATGGTGGTTTTTAACTTTGCTATTTAATGTCACTTCCACCAGGCACAGGGATACTCATGATGCAAGTGCAGACCCTCACAGAGCTGGGGCTCTGCCCTGAGATGTGGGACATGTGCGGCCCATTCGCTGCTGGACTAATGAGCTGTGTGCCAGCTAGAGGTACAGTGGAGTGAGGCATCTATCCTTCCTAGAGACCTGGTGTCCCAGCCTTTGGCAGACAGGCAACTCACAGGGCTATTGCAAGGTCCATGTTAGGTATCTGGGTCTGGTGTGGGTACAAGTCTTGCTTGTACCAAGTCACCTGCCAAATGCACTGTGGCACTATCAACCTGGAGTGGAGATAGCCACTGCCATGCCCAACCCTAGACACTGTGAGGCATGCTTTCCCAACCCTGACCCTCCCCCACCTGTGCCCAGGCGCCTGCTAGGGGTGGAGTTGGCAGTGGTTACTGGGCTTAGGGAGGAGGGAGGCTGTGCAGGGCCTGTGGTGCCACCGTGCCGGTGAGTGAGTGGCTGGGAACCTGTCCCAGGAAGCAGGAGTTGGTGAAAGGAGTGGCACATGTGAGCCAACGCCCCAAGTTCCCAGTGCATGGCCTATTGTCCCATGGACTTCACTTCTAAAACACTAAATTATTAAGAATTTCAAAATGGCAGCAGAGCATCAAACCTTAAATGTGGGGCCCTGTGCAACTGCAGGATCACTTACCCATGAAGCTTATTGGCAGCAGGGAACTATAGAGGAGCCAGGTACAAGGCAGGGGACTCATTAGGAAGGGAGCTATCTGGGCAATGAGTCATGAGAACTGCAGTTCAGGCAGTGGTGGTGGAAATAGAGAGGAAGTGAGAGGGGCGAGGTTAGGAGCTTGGAGTGAGCAAGGTAGTGGGATAGAGGGTAACTCAGAGTTTGAGTGTAGGCAACTAGTACTTTATGAAATACTTTATTTTATTTTTATTTTTATTTATCTTTATTGTTCAGAGTATTACCCTCATTTCATCCCCTATACCCCACACCCACCCCCCTTTATGAAATACTCTCACACAAATTTTATAATCTAAGCTGCAAGATAGCCCTGTGGGATATATATTTTTGTTACTCTCATTTTACGGGAGGGAAATAGCTCAGAGAAGTAAGGTAATTTACCAGAGTTTGTTCAGTCAGAAGACTTGGCACTCAACCCAAGGCAGTTGATTTCAATTGCACGTTCTGTCCACTATGATATTAGCTCCTCTGCTGCTCTAAATGACTCTGGCCTGGTTGTTCTTGCATTTGTTCATTCATCTGTCCATCCATCCATCCATCCATCCATCCATCCATCCATCCATCCATTGCTTCATTTAGCAAATACTTATTAAGTGACCCCAATGCACTAGTCACCCATCTAGGTGTTGGAGGTACGTTGGTAAAGCAGCCACACACAAGGCCTCTGCTCCCTTGGAGCACACATTCTTGCAGGGCCCAGGCACCAAATTTAATCAGAAAGATTCCCATCGGGCTTTAGGGGCTGGAGGAAGCCATTATTTATTTTTCTCTTCTGTTTCTTGTCCTGGTTTCTAATGAATTAGAGTTTGATTAGCTGCAAAGGAGCAATCATGACAAAAGGGGGAGGATAAAGTGTCCTTTCAACCACCCCTATCCAAAAGCTATGGGTAATCAGAAAAATCAACCCCAGTGCTCATCGTCTCCACCTGGGTTGGCAGAGGTCTGCCCATTCTGTAGAGAAATGATTAGGTTGTTTTATTTTTTCATTAAAAAATACATTATCTGTTTCAAAGAACATTATAAACCTCAGACTAGGACAGTGGTCGGTAAACTCATTAGTCAACAGAGCCAAGTATCAACAGTACAATGATTGAAATTTCTTTTGAGAGCCAAATTTTTTAAACTTAAACTTCTTCTAACGCCACTTCTTCAAAATAGACTTGTCCAGGCCTTGGTATTTTGTGGAAGAGCCACACTCAAGGGGCCAAAGAGTCGTATGTGGTTCGCGAGCCACAGTTTGCTGACCACGGGACTAGGAGACTGGATATTCCCGATGGAGGATAAATTTCAAAGTATTAAAGTGTTTCTGAGCCAACAGCAACGGTTCTGAATACTGTTTAGATGACTCAACAATATGGGTCAGGAAGGCACTTAACTGGCTGAGGACTCAGCCCCTCCCAATGTCTTGCACCACAGAAGGCCTCCAGGAAGGCAAGTGTTGAACGGTGTTAGGATGAACCAGTTTTCTCCCTGGGTACATAGCCCCTGAACTAGAATGGGCGCCAATTGGCACGGGTGCTAGAACGTGGGCATTAGGGGTGTGATGAAATCACAGCAAGTTTGGAAATGGATCCTGTTAAAGGCAATGCTTTATTTGATAGGAAACAACAGTATAAAAAGACGAATCTCTGAGTGAGTAGTCATGGAGAACCCGAATCATCGTTCTTGCAGGAGAACTTCCTGGGCCTGATGATGACTCTGTGGCCTGCCTCGTGTCAGAGATTCTGAGGAAATGTAACATGACAACCTGCGGTTCCAGTAGGCACTTCCCAGTCTCCACATTCCAGAGTGTCTGGCATAGTCCTGCCCTAATAGCCAAAAGAGTGTTGGCAGAGTGAGAAATATAGAAGTTGGCCCTAGACAGTCTGGTCCACAGCAGGCCTGGGAGAGGAGTGAATCAAGAAGTCTGCTTCAAACCAAGAGGCATCGAGTGATCTGAGGGCCATCCCTTTGGCACATCATCATCATTCCAACGTGGCCACCCACTGTGTACAGGAGGCCTCCTTGCTATGTGTTTGCTGTGTGAGGCATGACTCTTCCTGAAGGCATTCCCTTTCCAGCCCAGGGGCATTGCTGTTCTCCCACAGTCCCTCTCCTTAGTCACGGAAGCTTCTCCTGAGTTACCACCTCAACCCATTAAGCTTAAGTGCTTTTCAAAACATTTTCTTATTGGTTGAGTGTTTGTGAAGCGACCTTGGACTCCAACCGGCTTCAAGAGATTTGTGCCTCTCCTATATTCCAGAGGAGCTGAGCCCCAAACCCCGCACATTCCAGCACCAGGCCTCCACCCTTCCCTTTCCTTTCTCTCCAAACAGTGGGATGGCACTCATGGGAAGGTCGGGAGAAATTTTGATTTCAGCCTTTGTATCATTGCCAGGCCAATTTAAAGCGGGACATCATCTCTTCAAAAACATATGTTATGTGGATGGAATCTGCCCACCAGCATCAGGCAATGAGCACATGACTAGATGAGTCAGGAGTGAAGCTTTCTGTGTTGCTCTGTGGAGTGAGAAGCCTAATGGGCCATGATTGGGTCCTTCCCAAGACCCTCCCCAATTTTAAGTTTTTCACCTTCTGTCGGCAGCTAGACACCTGTGTGTGCATTCATGTTGCAATCACGATGCGATAGTTTGGCTATTCCAAGGAAATAATTTTCATTTGTAAACATCTTGTTAAAATTAATTAAATAGGCACACCAATGTTTAATAGTAATATTGTGTAAGAGCTATGAATATTGAGTGAATTTGACCTATTCATGATGCATCTTCAGAGACTCATTTTAGTTTGTGTGTGTGTAAGGGGGTCTGGGGATTACCATCAAACATCAAAAAGTCGAGTATGCAATAGATGCAACAGATAAGGTATTGATTACAATGGAACCATGCCAGATTCTGTTGTGATTTTCTTCCTGTACCTAACATTGGATGTGCAGTAAGTATAAAAACTGATGCATATAATAAACTGGGTAGGTAGATTAAACAAATACTAGAGTAAAGAATTCTATGATAACAAACCACAGTGCATATTCACAACTGGTGAGATAAACTCCATTCATGTAGAGATTTTGATTTCAGCCCCTTATAAGAGAATTGTAAGATAGTGGCAGCATCTAATCTTGAGGTAGGTAGATAGCGGTAAGATGGCCAATGATGAATAATTTTAAAATCAATCTGTGGCTCAGTGTGGTGAGCTTCAAATCACCTTCCTGCTGTGGGCTGTGGGGTGAGGGAAGCCACTGTGGTGAAAGGGATAAAACAGAAGTTGCAACACTCTCAGCATTCCTTGCTCCAAATTGATTCCTGTTCTCTAATTGCTCAGAGACCTAAGATTCGTTTCCCTAAATTTTCCTGAGCTATAGAGGTCCCCATGTTTCCCAAGCTGAGTCCCGCTGCCTTCCTCACTCAGTGGCCCTGCTGCTCCCACTTTCTTCTGGGGGTAGGTGGGAAACCTGGGGGAGGCTGGTGTCTGCCCTCTTGGACATCCCTGGTGACCTGCAGTCCATGATGAAGAGGCCAGTGAAGGGGTGGCTATAGTGTCAGAGCTTCTCCAAGCCCCACAGCTTCAGAGACACTGCAGCAAAGGAGAGAACTGCCATGTGAGGGTTTGAAAGGTCCCTGAGCTGGAGGGTGATGAGAAAATCCAGGTCAGGAGGAGCCAGCAAGGAGGGAAGAGTGGTCCCAGCCACAGCAGGATGAGAGGGGTGGTGCTGGGCTGCAGATGTGTTTCCAGCTCATTGGAATGCAGGGAACCGGTGGGCGAGGCTGTTCGCATTGTGCAAATCAGACACTTTTCTGAAAATTCTCTCCCATGACCCCCTACCCTCATGTGTGGCCTGACCTCTGAACCTAAAATATTCCAACAGTATATTAATGACAGCTAAATAGTCATGGCACAGCATCACGTTTACTTGAGCACTGCCTTTCAGCCATCCCATGGGTTCCCTGTATTTGCAGCAAGTTTTCCTACAGGAACAATGACACATCTGTCTTTACTTTCAGGTCTTCTTTGTGTCATGTCCTTACTCACAAGTGGCAATGATGATGGCAGTGATGATAGCAGGGAACATTTACATAACGCTAAGCACTTCTCAAACATGAACTCATTTCATCTTCAGGAACACCCTCTGGGGTAGGCACCATTATTATCATTCCTATTTTACAGGTGAAGAAACAGAGGTACAGAGTTAAGTAATGTACACTCTCACACTCTGGTTAGTGGTGGAGTCAGGATTCAAATCCATTCTCTCTGGCTCTGCTGTCTGCGCTCATAACCACTTTGCAATAGTGTCCTCCAACTGCTGCTGCTTCTTTTAAAAAATATTTTATTGATTTCAGAGAGGAAGGAAGAGAAAGAGAGAGAGAGAGAGAGAAACATCAATGATGAGAGAGAATCATTGATCGGCTGACTCCTGCATGCCCCCTACTGGGGATCAAGCCTGCAACCCAGGCATGTGCCCTTTACCAGAATTGAACCTGGGATCTTTCAGTCTGCAGGCTGACACTCTATCCACCGAGCCAAACTGGCTAGGGCCTCCAACTGCTTCTCAAATGATATAGGAACCAAAACCATCATTTATAGTGTCCAAAGGTTGTGGAAATTTGTGTCAGCCATAAAGTATTCCCATCCTCGCATGAATGTATCCAAGCATTTACTGACCACCTCTTACCTGCCAGACCACCACACTGGGGATAAGACCAATACAGACATGAGATTACAATCATTTTGGGAAGTCAACAAATTAAACAAGAATCACAGTGATGTGTGACAAGGATTATGCTAGATGAAATATAACATAACAGATGAAGTAAAAAATAATAATAGCTAATATTTATTGGGCATTTTGCTTTGTACTGCTAGGCACTGTTCTCAGTGCTTTTTATGGATTCTCTCATTTAATCTTGACAGCAACCCTATGAGGAAAGTAACCTTTATCCCCACTTTCTAGATGAGAAAATGAGGTGCAGCAAGATCACATAATTGCTCAGTGACCCAGCTATTTAATGGGGGAACCAAGATCATAGGAGAACACCTCTGGAGGGTGAACTTAGCCTGGGGGTTAGAGAGTCCAGTTCCCATCCACTGGTGAGCAGTATACATTGAGATAATAAAGAATGGGAAGACTTTTCTTCATTTGCTCATTCACATGCTCATTCACATTCATTCGCGACCCACAGGTTGAGAACCGCTAGCAGGGTCACCTAAGACCATTGGAAAACACAGATATTTACATTACAATTCATAACAGTAGCAAAATTACAGTTATGAAGTAGCAACGAAAATAATTTTATGGTTGGGGGTCACCACAACATGAGGAACTCTATTAAAGGGTCGCGGCATTAGAAAGGTTGAGAACCACTGATATAGAGTGTTTGCATTTCAGGAGACACAATTCAGTAGCCATACTGTATTAAGTTTTTTTGTTAGTTTTGTTTTTAAAATATATTTTATTGATTTTTCACAGAGAGGAAGGGAGAGGGATAGAGAGTTAGAAACATTGATGAGAGAGAAACATCGATCAGCTGCCTCCTGCACACTCCCTACTGGGGATGTGCCCGCAACCAAGGTACATGCCCTTGACCGGAATGGAACCTGGGACCCTTGAGTCTGCAGGCCGATGCTCTATCCACTGAGCCAAACTGGTTAAGGCCTGTGTTAAGTTTTTAAGGATATAAAAGATAAGAATCGCTCCTTGGTCTCAAATGGATTAGCATTTTAACAGAGGAGTGGAGGCAGGCAAGTTGGCTCATGCTTGTCTGTGCACACAGCGTGATGGAGAGCCTAGGGTGGCCTCGATGAGAGCTGAAGATTTCGCTCACTTTGAGATCTTCAGTAAACTCTAGACCTCAGAACATTAGGAATGAAGGCTCAGAACCCTCATTTTACAGATGGAAGTTGTCATAAAGTAGAGAACTATTTGAAAACTGACAAATTCTGTTAATTCAAGTGTCCCTTTCACAATCTAAGATTGTACAAATCTTAACTTGTAAATTATTGTTGAATTGCTCAATACTTAACATACTGTCAGGAGCTTTGGTAAGCTGAAGGTTTGGGAATACAGTACCATGAAGTCTTCCTAGAATCTATGAGAGGAACTTAAAAGGAAGACAGCCCAGAGAACATGCAGGGGCCGCTCCCAGCACATGGAGTTCAACTGGCAGGAGCTTGGAGGTAACATGAAGGAGAATGGTGGAGCTGGCATTGAGGAGGGTGGCAAGAGAGAGTGCAGAGCCAAATGGGAGCAGGTGGGAGGTTTGGGAAAGAAGAGGAGGAAGAACAGGAGAAATGTTTTTCTAGGTGTAAAACTTTTCCTTATTCATTAACATAGGACTCATGTCTGATGTCAATATCTGCATGAGTGTGCCTTGGGCTTCTCATACGTGGTTGACTTAAGTAAATGGATGTGGAGGTTTAACACCACGTTCATGAAACTGGCAGAGATCAAGGTCCCCAAAACCTCTTACATGGAGCAGAATTTTTATAATCTACTAGAGGCCCGGTGCACGAAATTCGTGCACGGGGGTGTGTGTCCCTCAGCCCAGCCTGCACCCTCTCCAATCTGGGACCCCCTCGAGGGATGTCTGACTGCCCGTTTAGGCCCGATCCCAGCAGTCAAACATCCCTCTCACAATTCAGGACTGCTGGCTCCCAACTGCTCCCCTGCCTGCCTTCCTGATTGCCCCTAACCACTTCTGTCTGCCAGCCTGATCACCTCCTAACTACTCCCCTGCCAGCCTGATTGATGCCTAACTGCTCCCCTGCCAGCCTGTTTGCCCCTAACTGCCCTCCCCTGCAGGCCTGGTCACCCCTAACTGCCTTCCCCTGCAGGCCTGGTCCCCCCCAACTGCTCTCCCCTGAAGGCCTGGGTCCCCCCCAACTGCCCTTCCCTGCAGGCCCGGTCGCCCCCAACTTCCCTCCTCTGATGGCCTGGTCGCCCCCAACTTCCCTCCTCTGCTGGCCTGGTCACCCCTAACTGCCCTTCCCTGCAGGCTTGATCGCGCCCAACTGCCCTCCCTTGCAGGCCTGGTCCCTCCCAACTGCCCTCCCCTGCTGGCCATCTTGTGGTGGCCATCTTGTGTCCACATGGGGGCAGGATCTTTGACCACATAGAGGCAGCCATCTTGTGTGTTGGAGTGATGGTCAATTTGCATATTACTCTTTTATTAGATAGGATAGAGGCCTGGTGCACGGGTGGGGGCCAGCTGGTTTGCCCTGAAGGGTGTCCTGGATCAGGGTGGGGGTTCCCTTGGGGCGTGGGGCAGCCTGGGTGAGGGGTCTGTGGTGGTTTGCAGGCCAGCCACGCCCCCCCCCCCCCCCCCCGGTGACCCAAGCGGAGGCCCTGGTATTTGGGATTTATTTATCTTCTACAATTGAAACTTTGTAGCCTTGAGTGGAGACCAAGGCAGGCCAGAGCTGCGGGAGCTTGGCTTCCTCCATGGCCGGGGGCAACTCAAGCCTCCTGCTTTCTCCAGCTCTGTGGCTGCCGCCATTTTTGTTGGGATTTATTTATTTTCTATAATTGAAACTTTGTAGCCTTAAGTGGAGGCCTGGGCCGGCCAGGGTGTGCGGAAAGCTTGGCTTCCTCCATTGCCGGGGAAACCCAAGCCTCCTGCTGGCTCCGTGGCCGCAGCCATCTTGGTTGGGTTAATTTGCATACTCACTCCTGATTGGCTGGTGGGCATGGCTTGTGGGTGTAGCAGAGTGATGGTTAATTTGCATATTACTCTTTTGTTAGATAGGATGTACTACTCTTTTACACTCTGAGCCTTTCTTCTTCAGGAACCCTCTTTAAACTGGGCCCCTGTTTACTTGCTAGAGTTGGGGGGCAAGGGAGAAAGATGAGTTTATTTCCTTTTAGACAGTGACTGTACCCTGAGCATCATCCATCATGGAGAAGGAAAAAAAAAAAGAGGAAAAAAGTGGGGAGGGGAAGGCAAAAGAACCTGTGGAGGGCACTGCCTGGTAGCTCCAGTTCCTTTGGGCTCCTGCTCTCCTGATTGAGGCTGCTCTAAATGCCATGCTGGCTTATTTATTATGGTTTATCTTTACTATTTAGTGATGGTTTATTTTATTACTTGTCATTCAAATCTGTACATGATCTTTTCCTCATGTTCTTCCTTTGTCACAAGGGCACTGTGGCTTTGATTCCAAGAACAGCCAATGAGCAGCTACCAAGGGCTGATCCTAGAAGTCATCTGTCTCAAGAATGTCATCTTGGCAACACTGTCGTGTCTTTGCCAGTCAGGGAGGAATAGAGTCAGAGGCCCATTACATGCACTTCAGACATAGACCTATTCATATATATAGATTTCAGAAAGGAATGGAGAGGGAGAGATAGAAACATCAACGATGAGAGAGAGTCATGGATCAGCTGCCTCCTGCAGTCCTCATTGAGCCCACAGCCCAGGCATGTGCCCTGACTGGGAATGGAACTGTGACCTCCTAGTTCAGAGGTTGATGCTCAACCACTGAGCCACACTGGCTGGGCAGACAGATATATTCTGAGGGAGGTCAGGACAGGATGGTCTTTTCTGGTGGACTTTGCCTCAAGCCTTGATTACATTCTCTCAAGAGTAGGACATGGAGATTTCCTCAGACTTCCAGAACATTTTAGTGTTATCTGAAGAGTACGTAAGAGCTACTTGCTGTGATAACAATTACACCAGGCTTGGAATCTGAAGACATAGGTCTGAGATCCAGCTCTTTTACTTCCCAGCGACGGCCAAGTTGCCTCCTTCACAGCAGAGTTATAAAGGGCAAAGGAGAAACGTTATGACAACACTTTGTAAGCTGTAAAGTTGTGCAAATATTAGTTTGTTATTGTTACCTAGCAATACTCAGGAATTGTCCTTGTCTGGGTTCCAGTTAAGTAGCCAGGGCCTGTGTAACCCTGGCTTGGCAGGTTCAATTACAACTGAAGGGTGAAATTAGATGACAAAGGTTCTAACACAGGTTTCACTTTGAAAGCTAGAATAACCCTGTGGAGGAACCCTGTACAAGTTTCTTGAACAGCTGCTTTGGTGCTAACTACTAATTCCTTTTCACCAAGGAATGGATGAGAAGCATTGTATTTCATACCACAGATTGTATTTAACTTCTGTCCCCACCCCCACCCCAACATTTGGTTTTGGGTGTTCCTGAAGACATGGCACCCTCAGCAGCTCCTTCTCCTCCCCTGGGCTCAGCCACAGCTGCTTCTCAAGAGTTGCTGCTCCTCAGTGGTCTCTCTGGCCTCTGTCTTCCAAACCTGCTCCCGCTGTCTGCAGGGCTCAGGGCCTGACGCTTTGCTTCCATGTTAGTCCCTGCTCTCCAACTCCTCCCTGGACCCGATGCTTCAGAGTCCTCCAGGCCTTCCAGGACCCTCTCCCTTCGCATTTTCACCACCTGAGAGGGGAGGTAGGAGATGTGGGCTCCACATCCCCATGCTGGGCAGCCTGCCTTCTGCTGGAGCGAATGTTTTCAAGTGTCAGGATGGGAGGGTCTTCTCATGCTCCTTAGCATTTACAAAAGTGTGCTTTCTGATGCACAGGCGCTCCTCTACGTGGCCGCTCCTCGGCTCCTGTGACTCTTCCAGAGCTCACTGGGTGGTCTCTCTGAAGCTCCCGCAGTTACATATCACATTATTCTGAGAACAGGGAGTCACTTCTTTCCGCTTGGGAGGATACCCCGAGTCTCATTAGCCTGGGTGCTTTTCCTATGCTGCACTCACTGCTGGGCCCTGTTCACCTACACTACTGATTTTTTTGCATCTTCCCAAGATAGATTTTCCTATGACCACTTGTGCCTAAAAGCCAGTCTTAAGCCTCCAGATCCTCCCAGACAACTCAACTTGACCCCAAGGATAACTTTCTTACATGCTGGGCTGCATACATTTTCTGGGCTTGCCTCTGTTTTAGATTCCCTTTGTCTCTGCTGAGTCCTGGGGCTTCTGGCCCCATCTCAGGGCTCCCCTCCCCAGCTCCAGTGATTGCTTTGCTCCCAGCATTGGGCACTGGTCTGCTGATCCCGTCTCTAGTCCCCATAGTCGGAGCTGTGAAGGAAGAGCTTCCGGGCAAGATGCCACTTGCAAGCCTGTCTCCCGAAGAACAGCAGACCCGTTTCCTCTCTAGTTGTTCAGAAACCCACCCCTTCTCTCACAGCTGTGTGAAAAGAAGCCAAATGCCCATTCTTAATGTGTAACAACTGAGGCTCATATGCAAACTGCTGTTATCTCAGCAGGAGAGCAATTTGCAACCATTTAAAATCCTTTCACTCTTCTCTCCTCCTCAGTGTAAGGGTGTGCACATACCAGTCCATATTTATTAGTGCAGATGGTGAGAAACTCGTCATTGAAAGGGCTTAGAGCACAGAGGGAAATGGATTTTTGGCCTCACTCTGGCCTTATAAACAAGAAGGCTTGAATGATTTTAGGTTCCTGATTCTTGCCTCAAAAGAGCACAGTTTGCTTCTCTCCAAACACAAGAGGTTGCAAATTGGTAATTCATCTCAACCAAAGGCCACATGATGAGCCATTGTAGATGTATTTTTTTCTTTGTGTGCAAAGGAGGAACCCAACATCTGAGTGTGGGTTCCAGCTGGCATTTGCCTTTCACCATTTGCAGCCCGAAGACACTGTCATGGCCAGCCCTGGGCTCCGTGCCTCCTGCCCCCCCTCCCCCCCCCCCCCCGGCCCCCGCCTCCCCACACACACACTTCCACTTGCTGGGCTATCGCTAAGAGAGAAGTCAGCTCCGCATTTCCATGTGACTTCTTCCTTTTTCATAGCTAAAAAGTAAATCAGTTCTAATAAAAACATTTATACTATATTCTTTATTGTCAGCTAATCCTGCCCAAACTCATTAAATGGCAGTGTGTGGGTTATTTGCTGTCAGTGAAATTACCAAAGGCATTTTTCAGCTGGGGCACCAGGAAAACATATGCTTCAATGCCAACTAAAACAATAATGAGGAAATGTTATGATCAGTCTTGACCAGATGACCCTGCCCGTTTTAGATTAGTTCTTAATTTCAGCACAAGGGTCATCCTGTGAATTCTTACAATAAGTCACCGCTCACCACTCACATGAAAAAGATGTGACTTATTAGAAAACTCACTGTACTCATTGCAGTTAATGAGATGTGGAAAGCTTTGTAATTTGATTTGCTGGGCCATATGCTGTAAAGGGATACTGCTGATTTCATTCCTCCGTATTTAATTTAAGCAGTATGCAATCCCTTCTTCATATGGCTACTTATATAATAAAAATTAACTTGGGGTATAAAAAATACACCATTGTGGGGTTTATTACTTGGTGTGGTTCAGTTTCAAGTGTTTTTCATGGAAACATCTGTAAGTAATGTGTGTAGGTCTAATTTTAAATCCCGCCAAATATTTTCCATTTAACATTTGGTTATACTGACAAGCTTGCTAAGGTGGTTTTCAGAATTGTCGGTAACACATATGTACACTATTCCCAAGGCTATAACCTTTTTAAAAGTAGAAGATAACAGTAATGCAAAACTTGGTTTGTTGACCTTTTTTACATTTCAGTGGATACAAACAGTTCAGAATGTAAGCAGTTCTAGCTCTTAAAGAGCCTGCAGCAGTGTAATCTATTACCCCCTAAAAAACAGTAACCTTGGTTGTGACAATAGTTACCTTGTGTGAGCAAGGACACAGTGCAGGAAGGCTGACTGTGGGAAAGGGACCCTTTAAGACAGGGGCCTGCCCCCCTCTGGAGAGCTAGGGAGGGAGGAAAGGAGGAAGAGGACTGAGAGTCTGAGAAGTGGGCCAATGTTCAGGGAGGTCTGAGCTTCCGGAGAAGTCACGTTCATTCTGTTTTCCCACTCTTAAAAACACACACACAGCAACCCTGGTCTAATGCTTAGGACTATCCAAGGGTCTGGTCAGGAGCTGATCTAGAAAACCACAAAACAGAGCCTTTCCTTTCTTCCCCAGGTGGGGTTCCCAGAGAAAAGAGAGAACCCTGAGCTAAATTTGAACTTCTGATAAACAGCATATATTTTTTTTTTGGTATGAATATGTCCAAAAATATGTCCTGTATTTTTGCCTGCTAAATCCGGACCCCTACCACCAGGGTGGGAGTCGTTTGCTGACTCCTAGTCATGGCCACGGCGTTGTTTTCGTTTCGTTTTGTTTTGTTTTCCTCTGCAGGTTGATTTCCGTGGCTGACCGGTGAAACAGCTTGACCGGGCGGGCGGGACTGCAGCATCCCTAGATGCCCACCTCTGGGCGGTCCATTCCCACCGGGCTCCGCGGAAATGCTGACTCAGCACCGGGGCAGGCACGAGGCGGGGACCCCAGAAACAACTCAGCTGTTTCCATGACGGACTGAGCAATGAGACTGCGTGTGGGAAGAGCAACATGAGGGGGAAGGGCCAGGACAAATGGAGAGGTGCGGAGTGGAAACCCCAGGGGAACTGCTGGTTTTGCTTCAGGGGAATTGAAGGGTGAAACTGGCAGTGCGAAATTTCACTCCGTTGATTCCTGTGAGAACCGAAGTTTGTTTTAACTGACAATGAAAGCCCACGGTGCCTGGGTCCCTGGGACCCGGGAAACCGTGGTGCGGGGCGGGCCCGATGACAGGGCTGGCCACTGGGGGTCAGGATAAGCTTGCAGAGCGCCCTGCTGCGGCCAGAACTTGGGAGGAAAATGCGCACGCCCGGAGGAAGCTGAGGTCTGCCGGAGGCTCTGAGATGCACCCCGAGCAGGCGCCTGGAGACTCCCTCGCAGCCCTGTTTGTAAGGCGAATCTAAGCCCACACACGCATTGCTCGCCTGTCAGGTACTAAATTGCCTTTATGAGAGTCGAGCAGGCTTGCCGATGACAACACTCTGATAACAAAAGAAGCGTGGCCTTGTTGAAGATTTTATGTAAGAGGAAATGATTCATTTGAATTCAGATGGAGTTTTAAAACAAGGCAGAAAGATCCAAGCCCTGGATTTCCTGCCTTGTGGCTTGTTTCGAACGACCTGTTTAAGAAAACAGAGGCAAAAAAAAAAAAAAAAAAAAAAAAAAAGGAAAAACGACCCAAGATAGCCAACCAAGGTTTGATTGCTGTTTGTTGCTGCTTTTTTCTTCACGTCAAGGTCGCCTTCTTGTTAACCCTAGACTTCAGCTGCAGAAAATGAGATTCCCCTCACTGAGGGATTAGCCGTCTAGAGGAGCAAGGGAATGGGAGGTCTTGAGAGACTCGAGATTGACGAGTTTGAAATGTTTGAAAGGAAAATCTTCAGTGGTTTAAGAGCTTCACTAAGACACTTAAAAAGAATCAAAAATGTCCTTATTTAAGAGCTTTGGAGATCCAAAATACAAGTCCCCTTTCTTTTGCCAAGAAGCCCTTTATCCATTCTATGTGTCTTTAATGCTTAATAGAAATGCCGAGGTTCCTCATCGGTCCCTAAACAGGAATCTCACAGCCCACTGCTCCCTCTGGTGATGGTACAGTGCAGAATCAGTGCCTTTCTCAGGACCTGTGGGAGAGCAATGCCTCCTGTCTTTCGACCAGGTCCAGGACTTTGTGTGGGGCTGCTTGGATTGGGAGTGATGTCAAACTGCTGCTTGGTTTAGAGGTGGCCTGTGTATTTTGAACATCCATCCATTCATTCACGCACATATTCAACCAGCATTCATGAAGCACTCACTGCATGTGGTGCAGTGCTAGGTGTGAGGATATAATGTCCTAGTCACACCGAGTCGAGGTCTCACCTTCCAGGAGTTCACAGTCTGGTGGGGAAACAGACACCATGAAGAGAGACAGAGGCTATTCTATTGTAGTGGAAGAGGCACCCATCTTGTCCTCTCTTTTTCATCTAGAAGATGAGAAAAAAATCCAAGTTGTCAACATGGTTTATTAAGCAAGTGGTACCTCAGCAATAACAAAGTCCAGTTTAATTTGGCAATGACAGGAATCCACCCTTGTTGACTGACTCTTCCTTTTTCCAGGGGCCCATCTTCTCTCCCCATGACCCAAACTGCCCTTTGAATCCACATTCTCTGCCTGCAAACCAATAGGGTAATGGGGAGATGAGGGTAGAGAGCAATCTGATCACTCATACCGTCTGACTTGGGGGCCAGCTGTTGGATGGCTTGACGTGGCTTTACTGTGAGAGTGGGGAAACCCACTTTTCCTTCTGGAAAGAGGAGAAGCGAGAAGTTTATTCAATCTTTTCTAGGCAACTTATTTTATTGCATTTTTAATTTTCTCTCTTGCATTAACATGACCCTTTTCACTGGCTTCCCACGCCTGGTGCTTAATTACTTATCATTAGCAATGTACACGGGGGCCTTGCTGCATATTTATAAATGTGATCATTAGTACATGGGAAGACAAAGGCTTCTTTAAGACTGTCATTAGTTATTCTGTTTTCATGGAAATGTTCATTAGGAGAAACTACCCACCTGGTTAAATAATTATAATTAAGAATTGGTAATCTCCTTTGCATTTTTAACTTGATCTTCCGTCTGTTTGTATGAAGCTAAACAAGCTGTATTTGGCCAGTATTCTATCTTTCATTTCCACAAGAATTGTCAACAAATACAGACTCTTTGTTTTTAAACTATAGGTGGTGACTGATGTTGCCGTATGATCGGTGTAATTTGTGTAATGCAGCTGTTCTCTCCAAACCCATTAACCAGCCGTGGAAGGCTGAGTCGGTGAATGGAGCTAAGGATTGCTGGTTGGTTTTACTTTCTGACTCTGTCAGTGCAGATTGAACTCCAGGCTTCTAACCAAAGTTAGCCAAGAGTCACCGTTCACTCCTCAACCACAGAGACACCAGGCTGGGTGGCCACTGGCCACGGTTCCTTTGTCTGTGCCAGGCCAGGCGAGACAAGTGGCAGTTGGATGGCGTGTGTCTGTGTGTGTCAGCATCTGACTCTCTCCCTATTTCTGACGAAGGGTAATCACGGCGGTGTTAGAGCCGTGGCCCTGCCAGTGCCTCGGCAAACAGAGTCCACGAGGAGCCTTCGAATTGCTAGCAAATGTCTTTGAGGCCCATACATGGTTACGTGTCAGCTGAGCCGAAACAAATGAGGTGACAGAAACACAAGAACGGAAGCACAGTCATGCTGCTGCCCACTCCCCTCTGCCCAGACTGGTCCTCGGCGAGCCGCCACCCTGGACTGCTGAGAAGATGCCAGTGATAAACCGCAACTGTGGGAAACGCTGGGTGGGGGCACACGTATCATCTGTAAACAATTAGGCAGCCACTGCTCAGTCAGTGCCGTTTTGAGAAGCTAAGGAAGTCTGCAATCAGTTATATCTCCAATTACCATAAAAATATATTAGCCATTCATTCATTTATTAATGATTCATCAGTTAACCACACATAATGAGCAAATAATTAGCAGTGCTGTACGGTTGCCAAAATTGAAGAAGTGTTGGCATTTCAAAGATGAAAGGTTGCATTTATGCAAAAGTCTGGTGATGATAAAGTTAATACGGAAGATAATTATAAAAGTGGCTGTCCTATATTACAGGCTGAGGTACCACAAAACTTGCCTAATTGAACTGAAATTAATATTCTTCTAGAGCCTGCGTGTTGCCACACACAAACGGCTGGATTTCTCTCAAAGATCTCCCTCCAGTAAGGTGCACTGCACAATACAAGTTAATAAAATGCCAGACAGCTAGACTGTGTTCTTTGTTTGCTTGGTTCAGGGCCTCGTGGAAAACAATAAATTGCATTCATGTCAGCTGAGGCCCATCCCTTTGCTAATTACCGTTTGGTGCTGAAATGACTTCTGTGAAATTGGGAGCATGAGGAAACATACAGCCATACAAGGAGGCTTTTCAGAGTTTTGCAGTCAATGTGAGATAGGCCTCAGGCACACAGATGTTAAAACAGTGAATTCCCCCACAGATTACACTAATGGAAACCCTGTCAGGGTAAGTCAAATCCGGGTCTGTGGTCAAAATCTAATTAAGGTTTCTGTACTTAAAAAGAATATGAATGCCTGGGGGTGGCGATGAATGTATAAGAAACTCACTTGTTTGTAAAATTGTTAGCATGAATAGTAAGTACCGTGGGGCTGTTACCTGCGAAGTAACACCTGTTTTCTGAGTCACTCTCTGCTTTGTGGAATGTGTCAGGACGGGTTATTTCGGAGGTCAGGGAACTCAGCTCAGGCCACAGTGGCCTTCCCTCTGCAGGGCCTGGGACAAGGCATGGCTTGAGGTCACGGGTGAAAATGGATCCTTAGAAGTGGCTTGGAATCCCAGAGGGTGCTTTGCTTTGCCACATAAAAAACCACCCCAGATGATTCTGCCCAACTGCCTGGCGCCACTGAGGAAATAGTTCTTGCTGAGGGTGTGGGGCCAGCCAAGTCTCCCTCGTGGGGAAACAAAGGGTCGCCCGCTCCCAGGGCGCGCCCTCCAGCCCGTGGCGACTGCCTCCCCCAACAGCTGCAGCACAGGCACGACCCTGATTCTAATAGAGGAAATGAATTTATAATGCCGCAGTCTCTTCATTTTCACCATGCACAAATTTCCCCTTAAATACTTAAAAACAACACCCAGAGCTGGATATACCTTAAATTTCGAATAAATGAAATCTTAATCCAGTCTGTTGCTGAGTCTGAGTTGTTATTAAAGAAATAAATTTGAAACAGCAAGTGGTTTGAGAATTTTGAATTTAATTATTTAAATCTACTTAGGGTAACTCTCGTGCGCTATTTCAGTTTCCCAGTGAGAACATGAATTCTGGGAAAGGTATCTCACGAAGGGCCCTGGAAATATTAACTTTCATGTACAACCGTGGGCTCAGCCGTAGACAGACTGTGACGCCCTCCTCCCCCAAAAAGCAGAAGAAAGAAACTCTGAGATTCTTTTTCCTCCCTGTAAATTTCAGCTGAGTGATACAGGACATATTTTTCAAAGAAGGAGGGAAGCCAAGACCTCTTTCTTAGACTTTTCCAGCCCTCTGCACACGCACGGTGTACATGTAATCATCTGAAGCTCCTTAGAGAGCAGTAGGTTTATACAGCCTTTCACTGAGCAAAGTGAGGGAGCAAAGGTAAAGAGAAACGATAACCTGCATAATTGAAATGGCCAACAACTTAATTAGGGTATATTCTGGCCAAGTGTGTGTTCAGGGCCTCATTTTTGACATCTGAGGGAATGGACCTTCCTCAGTGACCGTCCCAAGGGTGGTAGCTCCAGGACAGGGGGGCAGCACATGGGCATTTTCATGCCACTTTGCTTGGAGACATTCTGTTTTTATGATTAGGACCAGGTGTCACCTCTGCCTTCGTCCTGAGAGCAAAGGATACCTCCAGATATCTGCAGTCCAGCTTTTTAATGGCATCCACACTGGGATGTGGGAGGGGCAGAAGGTGCAAGATGCAGGCACAAATTCGTGACTTTATTTGTCTCTCCAGTTCACTAGGATTTTTGTCTGGCACGTGATAGGTTTGTTTTGGACCCCATGAGAAGGGGTTCAATTACCAGACACCTGCAAAGAACCTCTCTGGAGAGTGGCCTCACCCACTCAGTGAGACCCTAAGGCCTGAGTCAGAGCGAAGCCTTGAGCTCAGTTTAGTCCTGTTTTCTGCTGGCCATTTGATAGCAGTCAGGACCTCATTATAATCGGAACTGCCAAATGGAACTTTCCCACACCCAACCCAGACTAACAGGAGAATATTGACTTGGAGTGATTTTTAGGTCCAGAATTCTATTTTTCCGCTCAATATAAAAATTTTCATAGAAGCCAAAATCTTTAAGAAAAAAAGCAAATCTTAATGTGGGGCCCAGCCTTAGCCTCAACCTTGTCTCCAATAAATGCAAAGGGCTACAGGAATTGCATAATTCACAGTGTTCAGAGGGTGAGTGAGTGCTTTATGGTAGAACAGACAGAAGAGCCCAGATGGGGGTTTCTACAGGAAGTGAGGTCCAGGGACTAGCAATGGCTCAGAAGTCAAGAGTGTCTGGGTTTATGTTTTTAATAACTAGAGCGTAGCCGTAGACTTTTACAGCTAATTCTCAGCATATAATTTTTTTTAAAAAAAAATCTATCTACGTTTATGGGCAAACTCCTCTTTTCCAGGGGCAGTGCTGGCCCCTAGGACTTCAGAGAGGTCATGGTCCACTCTTGGAAGGCTCTCATTTCTGCTGGGGCTCCAACAGCATGAATCCAACCCAGGTAGCCACATTTCTGCATTGTTACAATGCCTAGCTTGTAGGAGCCCAATAAATGTTTATGGAATTAATTTATCTGTTAAAAGGAGAGTGTTGTGTTTCTTTCTGTTGTGTGAGTTAGAGAGTTAACATTCACAACTCATTTCAGGTCCCTACATGCTATATAAGTACACATTATTAAATATCATAGTAATAAATTAGGGCCCTAAACAGCCAATTATATTTTCTTATGAAGTTAGTGACATTTAGGTCCTTTTGTTGGGCAGATGGTATTATATTGCACCTGTTGGAAAAGTAGGCATTTTGGGAAGGGACATTCATTCAAAACTATTTATAATATAGCGAAACACTGGGCTTCTTAATATATGTGTTTGTGTTGTTTTCCAAGGAAGTAACACAGCTGACCTAGCCCTAAATTATTATGATTTTCTGCAACACTCTCTTTGAATTGGAACTTCTGAAATCAGAAGACCATGATTTCTTACAGCTCGACTCCATTTCTTCTTCATTTCTGGTTTTCACTTTCACTTTCTGGATTGGCTTTTAACTCTAATTTGTTCTCAGCCTCCTCTCTCCTTGACATGGCTCTCTCCTTTGTGTCTGTCTCTCCTTGGCCCTCTCTCATCCTTTTCTCCATCCTCCTCTCTTTCCCACTCCTGCCAACATGTTCCATTCCTTGGGGGTGTCCCTCACACCACTTGTGAACCCAATTGTACTATGGTCTTTTGGGGTCTCCAGAGCAGCTGTTTGTGACTGGATTTCTAAGCTTCCATAACTCACCCCCTCCTAGTCTACTTCTGGGCAGGAAGCACTGTAGCAGCCAGAATGACTTCCTCATCACCCTGCAAAGGCCATTGTTGCTTCTTGGGCCTTGGCTCTTGTTAATATCCTCCCTAGAAGTTGTCCTCTTCTGTTCCACCTTTCTAAACTTCATGTATCTATGTACCATCTCCTGTTTTTTTCCCTTCTTTATTTCCTTCATTTTTCCCCTCTTCTAAGCGTCTACCACCCACAATTTTGCAAGTGTGTTGTATCTTATAGCTTAGTCTTAACTTCCCATACAAACACTAAGCTTCTTACAGCTACAAGAAGCTCCGGTGCTGATTGTGTGCCAGGCTCGATATGAATATGAAGGTGCACCACATTATTATTTCGTTTAATGTTCATGACAGCACTATGAGGTTGGCATTACTGTTATTTCTATTTTACAGATCAGAAAACCAAGACCCAGAGAGCATACTGGCTTATCTAAGGTCACACAGTTGATAAGAGGTAGAGCTGGATTCTGTTGTCGTCAGTATGCTACACCACCCAATCCCATCAGGATGGAAGGACTTAATCCTTCAGCTTCTAGGAGTGCTGCTGGCCCATAGGCCTTAGCTGTCAGCCCCTCTGCTAATTGCCTTTGCTCAAGTGAACCTCTTCATCCAATGTCACATCCCTTTGCTGGGGAAACCTGTATCCAAAGACTGATTTCCAGGGGGCCATAAAGGTCTGTCTGCCTCCCCTCAGCTTGGGACAATTACTAAGTGCAAACCAGCTTAGAGTTCTCAACCTCTTAGGTTGAGGCCTTTGTCGTCACTACATCAGAGCCCACCTTCTCCCTTGGCCCAGTCATCTTTCCTTCCCTTTGCTTTTCCTCTGAAAATAGTGATTTGAGCAAGAGCATGCATTAATAAACTTCCTGCTCATAAATATCTGATTGAAAGTCAGATTCTCAGAGAACCCAATCTAAATAGTTGGTACCAGAGGTAGTCTGAGAAAGGTGATGCTAAAAAGGGATTCTGGAGCTTGATCACCTGCTAGCTACTGGCCACAAGGACCCCATCTCTAGGGTTAGAGAGAGCAATGAAAGATCCTGGCACAAGGTAGCAGAGGTGAACTGGAACAGTTTGCTGATGGAAGGGACTGCATTAGTGGGTGAATTTGAGAAATACAGAGAAATAGTAGTGATAATAGCAATGGCATTGAATGGCTATTGCTGAGGGCAATTAATGCTTTGGGAAAAAGAGCAATAAGCTAGCAGTTAAAGGCTTGGTGTGAAAACCAGAAGGCCTCACTGATTGGACATAGGGTGAGCCTCATTTCTTCTAGTTAAAGTTGAAGATTAGGGCTAGAACCTAATTATAAGATTAGTGGAGTTTCAGGGAAGATTGAATTCTCATCCTTGGTAGGTGTGCTATGCCAGCCAGGGTTCTGATTGGAGAAGAACAGGATTTTGAGATAAGAGACAGTGACATCTGAGCTGACGCATTGAACATCTTGGGTCTTCAGATTCCCCTGAACTCTTTGAGCCTACAGAGGAGGCCCACTCCACTCTGTTAAAGACTAGCACTATTCCTTTCTTGCTTGAATAAGGTGCAGAGGCCTCTGCCTTGTACAAATGTGTCCCCCTCCCTTCAAGATCTGCCCTTATGTCTCCTCTGTTGGCAGCCAGACTAATAAATAGTATTAAATTACAACATTGGGGAAGTGCTGGGCCTGCTAGGGGAAGAAAGGCACTATGCCTTGAAGGAACTGCAAGATCTAGCCAACAAATACTGGCAGGATCTGGGTCATTATTTAAGGGACTGGGGTCTGAGAGTACTGGATCAAGGTGGGTGGAATATAATGTTATGTTACAGGGAATTTATCTATATGGGAACACTCTTCTGGGATACAGGACATCCGACAAAGGTCCTGGGATGCTGCTACTATTCTGATAGGATGACTCCCAGAAACTTGGATAAAGTAATAGTCCATGTAAAGTAAAGTAGAAATAAATTACTATGACAGTTGGCGGGAGAATGAAAAGTCTCAGAGAAGTGGGCATGAAAGAGTGGAAATATTACAGTAAGGTCAGAAATCCCACTCATTCATTATGCTCAGTGGCAGGGTTCAGAAGACAGACTATGTACATTTTGAAAAGCAGCTCCTGGTATGCTCTGGTAGTCTGCCTATTAGTCATCAAATGATTATGAAGCTAGAACTGTCCATCATAAACTGATTTCTGTCACACCCAACAAGTCATAGGTTGAGTGGGTAAGCCCCGAAATAATCCATTTCAAGATGAAAGGGGTGCACTCAGGACTGGACGTGAGCAGGCCAGAGGGCATAAGTAGACTACCCAATGAGATATCCCAGGCCCCCATGTCATCATCTACCACCTCTTCCTCAGTGCACACCTGTGGCCACATGGGAGTCCCTTATGACCAGTTGATGGAGACTGTAAAAGGCTGAGCTTGGCTCGTAAATGTGTTGACTTGGCATGTGGCTGCAGACAGAAAATGGACTGCTGCTGCATGAAAGCCCTACTCAGTGGTGACCTTGAAGTCAGCAATTAGTAGGAATCCTCCCTATGGGCATGGCTTCAAATGATGTACTTGCTCATTTACTTTGTGAGGAAATACAAACTCATGGTCATTGGCTGAATGATCAGGAGCCAGAAGAAATATGGGAAGACAAGGGGTTCTGAGAAAAAGGTATTCCTGTGGAAATGGGTGTGAAAGTATGACAATCTTTGTATCAAAGGTTAACATCTACTAGAGAACACCGAGCACTGAAAAGGTACTAAATAAACATGAAGATAGCATGGCTAGGCCAGTTGACATCAACTAGCCACTGCCATAGATTAACCGAGCTCTGACACTATAGGTACATAAATGGAGTAGCCATGGGGGATTTGGAAGCTATACATGTATCCACAGCATGGTTCCCACTCACCAAACTAATGCAGCTATTGCTGCTGCCAAATGTCCAATCTGTCTGCAACATAGAACAATGCTTAATATGGCCTTATCCTTTGAGATTGCCAACCAGCCACTTGGTGGCAAGTTGGCTACATTGCTATAAGGGGCAGAATTTATTTTAACTTGAAAAAATAATATTCCAGGGTTTGCCTTTTCTGCCTGCAGAGCCTCAGATGGCACCACCATCTGCATCTCAGGGCTTAGAGTATCCACTGACAGGGATTCCACATCACATCCTGTGACATCAAGTGATCTACTTTATGCCAATGGAGGTGCACCAGAGGGCACATGGCAATGGGATATCCTTACCTCTCTCATATAGTACTACCTAGAAGATGCTGGTCGGCTGGAGTGATGGAATGGCCTCTCGAAGGCAAAGCTGAGGCACCAGCTTAGCACTGTTGTCTGTGAAGATCGGGCACCATCCTCTAGGGTGCAGACTACATTCTAAATCATTGGCCATTATATGGAGCTGTAACCCAATAGGAAGAACACATGAGTCCAGGAGCCAAGGGGTGAAAGTAGTGTGGCTTTGCTTACCATTACTCCCTGTAACCCACTCAGGGAATTTGTACTTCCCTTCTCCCAAACTGGACTTTGCAGGCTTAGAGGTCTTGGTTTCCAAAGGGAGAAAGCTCCCATTGGGGAACACAGCAAAAGTCTAAAAAACTGAAGGAATGAGATAAACTGTAGGCTATGGCTACTGGCTAAGCACTTCAAACTTCATGTGCCAAGGGCCACGATGTAAATAGCAGGATTTGATCCTGACCAAGAAGAGGTAGGACTGCGCTTACATGATGGGAGCAGGGAGACCTATGCTTACCACCCAGGTGAACCACTTGGACATCTTTACATATTCTCTTGCTCAGTTTTCATGGGAAATGGACAAATGTAACAACCACGGCCTGAGAAGAGGCTCAGGGCTCAGGCACCCTCAAGGATGAGGGTTTGGGTCACTCCAGCAGGTAAGCCACCGAGTCAGAAAGTTGAGGATAAAGGGAATCTAAAAAGGTAATGAGAAGAGGGAGATAATGATATGAATTGCAATCCTGAAACCAGCTGCAGATAGAGTTTGCTCTAGTCGTAGGGAATGTGTCTGCAAGGCTGGGGCTGGTGGGGTTGATACTGCTATGCTTAGGGGCTCCACTTTTTTGTCTTTCAGGCTGATATATCAGGTGAGGCTGTTGGATGGCATTTACCATCTCTCCATAGGCCATTTATATTATTTGAAGCCTATTATTCATCTATCAAGCATTTTTTACACTTCTATATCTTAGGCTTTGTTCTTAGCACAAGGAATAAGAAAACAAATGAGAGAAATAAGACATAGTTCTTGCCCTTAAGAAACTCACGGTCAAGTGAAGGAAAAAGATACTTAACCAAACTATTACAAACACTATGGTAAATGGAGTGGTAGAGATGAGAATAGAGAAAAGATGCCTTATTCAATCTGTTGTTCAGAGAGGAATCATGAGAATGCAGTTTCCAGGGGGAGTTGATACCTATGCTTAGTCTTGTAGAATAAAGAAAAGAAGATCAGGGTGCAGTGGAAGAATATTCCAGATACAGCAGAAGTACAGGTGAAAAATAGTGTGGCTGGATGCTGCTGGAGCACAGAGGACAAGGTCCAGTAAAGCAGGGCTCTTCTATTCCATGTGGAGGAGCATCAGCTCTCTCCTGGGGGTGATGTGGATTCAGGGAGGAATGGGGTTCTAATGTGTCCTTCAGTCTTTTTTCTTCTGTCTCCTGCTTGAAGCTCTCTCTCTCAGTTCCCTGAAAGGCAGCTGCCTGATTGTTGTTTGGTCATTAAACATAACACCTTACAAAAGCATTTTGCACAGATAGCAGATCTCAGTTCTGGCAGATAGTAGTGAATCCAACTGGCTGCTGAAAAGACATCCTTGAGGTTGGTCTATAGCACTGGACTTGCTGATGCCTTTTTAGCTTTTCTATATTGCTGAAAATTACCCCATTTCCCCTTAATTATTTAAAACAGCAATGTCCAAAGGGACAGTAAGGAAAGCCAATGATGGATTGTGGGCTAGAGCTCCAGGAGAACATTGGTTTTTGAAATAACCATCTAGAAGCTTCTGGATGTTGTTGAAGCTTGGAAAGACCTTGGTGGTATGGGCCACTTGACTGAGTCAGTAAAACTCACTGATGATCCTTCTGAGGACAGAGAGCCCACACAAGATTACCACCCAATTCTAGTTACGAAACCCAAGATTTCAGCATCCCCAGGAAGCCTAAAGAAAGGCTATGAACGCCAATGATCCGACAGTATTGTAGCCAGGGATGAACTGATAGGTGAAAAAGGAAAAAAAAAAAAGTCAAGGAAAACCATCCTGTATTAGGAAACAAAGGAGAACACGTGAACTACTTTGGCAACAAGTTCCTGACCAAGTTAAAAGTCAGCACTGGATTCCAGGTAGAACCCACCATTCTATGTAGATAAATTCAAATATGAGGTAGAGGTCACCTTTGGTTTCTTGGTTGTTTTATTCCTGAATAACCATACAAAACACAAAATAATGGTTTGAGGGATAATCAGCAATCAGATTAAGAACTATTGCCAGTCTACAAGCATGGAAACCATGCTTATTTGCAGAAGTGTGGTATTGAAAAATTATGTCACCAGAATGTCCCACTTGGGCCAACTGTTCCAAATTAGGGCTCCATAAAAACCTCTAAGAACTGAACAGTTTGTATCCTGGGTTAGCACTTGGTCTTCCCTCATTTCCCATCTAGTCCACACAGATCTAATGCCAAATTTGTTCCAACATAGCCCAAGGTGTCAACCTACATACTACACACAGAGACTCAGAGCCGAATGTCTGTGATGGGCTGCTAGTGAAAATCAAGTTTGAAATTAGACATGATAATTGAGAGATACAGGGTATCCTTTAGAAATTAGATAAAAGTTTAATACAGCTAAGATTGTGTAATACAATCACAAAAGGTGAGGGCTTCAACCGAAACTGTGGGACCATCCTCTTGTGAGTAGCTTTTTTTAAGCAAAACACCTGCTATAAATTGAATGTGGGACAAGCTTTAAAATGTGGTTTCTTTTTAACCTATTAAAACCACTATTAAATTTAATTCAAATGTTGTAGATCTGCATTAAAATGGTCAGATTTCTAAGTGGCTGGAAGAACGGAGAGTTGAAAGTCCTCTGGGGGGTCTTTAGGTTTCTAATCCTGTCTCTGTCCCCTCCTTCACCCAATTGCTGCTCTCTCCTCTGCAAAAGTCCCTTTCAGTCCCTAGCAAATTAGATTTTGTTAAGCCCAGTATAATTTCCATCCTGTTTCCATTAGAAGCCAGGTGGTTCTCACAGCGATTCACTTGGTTGCCCTGCCCAGAAGGGACCAAAGTACAGAACATCAACTGCCAACAATGCTTGTTGAGCTGGACTGAAAGATTGATCAAAAGGGGAAGTGAGTTCTGCTTGGCTCCCAAAAGACATTAGAATGGAAAAAACACAACCACCATGTCTTTTTCTGGAGGAGAGGACAATTTAAACAAAGAGATAACATTGGACCCAGATAGACTTTCAGCCCCAAACCTATGGATCTGTTTTATGAAGGTCTGAGTTATAGAAAAAGAGGCGGAGAGGTGGAGTTTCCGGACCCAGCTTCCAACCTTAGGACCTCGGTTTCCTTACCTGAAGCATGGGAGGGTGATGTAATGATCTCTGAGTTTCCTTTCACCGTGAAAATCTCATGACAAAGAATCACATATGGCCACCCTGGATGGCAATATCGCTACTGTGTGTTTTCTTTAAACTGAGTTTCAAATCCATTCAATATGAAATAGATTAGTAATGGAAACCAGAAACTCTGAAGAGGCCACCCTTATACATAGGGAATTTACTGACTTGCCTTGTGTATTTGTTTATTTCTGCTGACTCCTATGTGGGGGTGGATTCTAGAGAAGTAACATTTATATGAATCCAAGTGGAGAGACAAGTTTTCTCCCTCATCTCCCCTTCCCAAACAATCCAGCTTACTTCATCATCTTGTGTTGACATTTCTTATGAATGCTAATGAGCTCATAAATGCTAATTAATAACTCCATGTGCTTCTATATTTACTGGCAAATATAGGGATCCAGGTGCAGTGTAGACCTGGCCCCAAACACAGTACATCTCTCCACCTCTGAGCTGAGAACATGGGTGGGATGACTCTTGCTGTACTGCCAATGTTGGGGTCCTTCCACACCTCTTAATACGTGCAAGAGCTAGAATTAAACTCATAAAAGCATCATCCTCTGATGTCCCACTGAGAAAACAAATCATAGTCAAATCCAGTACATAGCAACATTGGGTTGGACTCCCAATCTTTGAGGGACGCCGAAGTTCAGTGGCAGTCTGGGAACCCTCCCCAGCCCGGTGTGGAGCCTTTGTTCTTTTACAGGTGTCGCTGTCTCTGTCCCCTCGCCAGGGCGGTGAGCAGGGTCAGGCAGGAGCTCCGCCTGCCAGAAGCCAGGCCTCCCTAGATATGTGCTGCTTTGACTCTGCTGATTGAACTTGTGCTTTGCTTTGGAAGACCCTGAACTTTCCTCAGCAAACAAGATGAGGTCAGACCATGGGTCTGGTAATCACATCACCTGGAACTTATCAAACACTTACCACGCACCAGGCTTTAGCACCGAATGCCACACGACTATACAATTGTGTATATATACATGTGAGCATTTGGTATACTGAGACAGAAGAGTTATGTACCTTGCCAAGGTCAATCAGTAAGTAGCAACGCTGAGATTTGAATGAAGCTGCCTCCCTGAATGAAGCTCTCTCTAGACTGCCCCCTTGGTGCAGCTCCAGGGGCTACTGCAGACTACTCCGGTGCTAGGGGGGTCCTGCTCAGGTGGCTCTGTGATGGCGTGATGGCAGCAGCCTGCTCTCTAGGGGTCTGCCATCCCCTTCTTTTACAAGACCAGTTTCCTTCCAGCCTGGAGAGTTGGGCTAGGACCTAGTTCCTCGGTTGGCTGCAATTGCCTCTGAGCCCCGGAACCCCTCCTGACGGAAATCACCCTTTCCCCACCAGTGCTCTCCCTTCTTCTTCCTTCTCTCCTCTCAGGGCCCAACTCCATCCCATAGTAGCCATGGCCTGGCCCTATTTTTAAAGTGACTGCAAAATCAACTGAGGATCACCCTTAGGACAGAGCTGCGGTTGCAGGGGACCCCAGCTGGGGGTGCACACTCACATCCTTCATTAGATCCAGGCTGGGGAGCAGCACCAGCTATTGCTTTCAGATGAGCTTCCCAGGAGTGGAGGAACTTTTCTTTGTGAAGAAAGAGAGAGGTTTTATAAACCTTGTGCTCTTTTCAAAGAGGCCTTACGGGTGGCAAGGCACAGCCACTGTGGTGAGGAGGAAGCAGAAGAGGCAGCAAAGAGTTCATTATAAGCCTGTGCAACATGCTTTTTAAGGGTGGGCTGAGGGAGGCAGGAGGGGAGACGCCCTCAGCCCCTACCTCCTTGGGCATGATGAGCCTTGGGCGGTTGGCACCTCTGCTGCTGTGCTCTCGGGCAGCCCAGCTCTCTCCGTCCCTCTGTCACCGCTCCTTGCTCTGGGTGGTGCTGGCAGAGAAGGGCCCAGAACTGTGTCTGCCAGCCCATCAAATGCCAGCAGCTGCACAATCCTGGGATAATTGCTCATATCTGTTTCTTCTCTTCTCCAGGCCTCGAAGAGTGTTCCAGGAACGAACTTTCCACAGTATGATGACCTGCAAAAGCAGCCCTTCCATTTACATTTCAAACTCTAAGTCAGCCGTGTCAAAGTTTGAACCGGGGCTGGGGAGGAGGATAATGGGTCAAATGCAATTAGCAGCCCGGAGAGCTGCGCATTGCAGTCTGATTTATTTTTTTGCCCATCAGATTCCAAGAATCCTAGTGCTTAAAAGCAACGAAACAATCACTCTATTGTTCTGCAATAAAGCCCAGTTAATTCGAAAATCAATTGCCCCACCAGGTGGGGCACACCCTGGCCCCAAACAGATGGGGTCGAAAACTCCCCCAAAATGCAGTCTTGTTAAATTAAAAACTTGATCCAGGAGTGGAACAAATAGGAGCCCTGAATGGAACAGAGTCAGGTCCACTCAGGCGAATTCTTTCTTCTCCCACTCCTTTTAAAGAAAAGAAAATCCACCATTCCACTTTCATCAGTGCTCACATCTCCGTAGAAGCGCAGGCGTCCACCCTTAGCAGTTCAGTGTGTTACTTTAATTACTCTGAAAATTAAAGGGCAACTCTGGGCCAGCGTGAAAGATGATGAAAATACATGTGCATCTCATGCAATCCTCTCATTTAATGAATACTCTTGTAAACTATATGGCTCACTTTAAGGCGGTCTCGAGGTATAACAAGTCCATTTAAATATCCACTTAATACTTAACAGGATGTGAGGGATACAGTATAGCATACGGTCCCTTCTCAAGTTTCACTGTCTGAAATGTTTCAAAGCTGACCCAAGTTAACCCAAAAAATGTTTAACACCCTGGGCTTGAACACAAGAAACTCTGTGATGAACAGACATTCAATTACATTTTTTAGAAGTGAGAAGCATTTTTGTAAAATAGCGACTCTGGAAACTAATTGGCAGCCGCGAAACTTGTGAGCGAAGGCCAAATCTTGTGGGGAACTTTTACTACAGTAACACGACTCAAAGAAAATGGGAATAAAAGGCATCTTTGTTTCCCAGTCAAATTAGCTGATTAAGAAATAAAACATCCTAACGTGCTTTTAAATGTAGAATTAATTATTTATGTGAAAAAATTAAAGGCACGTTATATGAATCCTACTCAGTGTGTGAATTGAATGGGGCAGAAATTATAATCCGTGTGGATCTGCGTCTTTGGTCATTAAGCAAAACTAAATATTAAGAGCTCTGGTGATTGAAAAAAAATTGCATTCAGGTCACATGTTGTGCTTCCCATTTTGATTTTCAAAGTCCAGATTAGTTATGGTGCACATGAAAAATGTGACTCAGAACAAGAACCCTGCTCTGTACAGGCTGAGTACTGAGGGCTGAGTGGAAGAGAAAACTGCCTACAAAGCAAAGCCGACTCCTGGGAGAACACAGGCCTTTTGCTCTAAGGGACCCAGGGAAGGATTCACAGAAAGAATCCGAACAGGCCACTCTTTATTTTGCTAATGGGTGAGTGTGGAACTCATGAAAACAAGAAAACCTAAGTTACTCCTTAGACTCAGAAAAGAAGTGGCCAGGTGACCTTTGACATCTCAGGCCCCCTTGTCTCAGCCCAAGACCTTCAGCCCTGACCTCTTAACATTCCAATATCCTGAAGCCAGGCCCTGCTCAAGCCAGGACTGCAAATTATCTCTGAGACGTGGATAAACATCTACTGGGTGACTGCTTTGCAAGGTGTGGTCTAAGGACCACCTGCATTAGAATTACCTGGGCCCTTGGAATCACTGAGCTAGATGGGGATGGGACCCAGGGTTTTACCTTTTGAACACATTGACCAGACACTATAAGAATAATAAAGTTTGAGACTGCCTGTACCAGTGTCCACTTAGAGATGACTAGAGTACATTTCACTAAATTTCTTTAATGGGTTTCCTTTAGTGAAACCCATTTATTCAACTGTGGAAGCTTATCCATAATTCCTTCAGTAAACAAACAAACGAAAAAAGTCCTCCTGTCCTTTTCTTCATTTCTCACAGCATCTCTTCACAGAGGGAGTATAGCAATGCTTTGTCCTTTAAAATAAGTTCAGCGAGTACTTGGAAAGTCATTTGGCAGGAGATGAGGGATGAGACAAAGGGGGAAGATTAATGACGAACAGAATCAGAGTCCTTGCTAAAATAAAAATGGATTCACACCCAACTTCTTATGAAGGGTAAGACATATGGCAGCTCATGTGGGAAGCGAGCGTGCTCAGTAGAAAGAGGTCCTGCTGCGGAGCTGTGTGCTAGAGGGTGCAGCTTTCTCAGCCAAAAGCAGAGCATCACGTGCTCTGGGGAGAGGCACCGTCTCTCTGATGTGATGAGAGAGGCTGACTTTCTAAAATTCAAGTGCTTCCTGAATGGCTTTAATACGTTTAATAAGTTTCTCAAGATGATCAGGTTTGGGGGTTTGCATCCTGGTTTTGCTCTTATCTTTGGGGTGGCCTGACAGCCCATCATCTTCTGTAACTGTGAATGGAAGCCGCTGATAGATTAAGGTTCCTCATTTGTAAAATGGAAAACACCGTCCTCGATCATTTCCAAGAACTGCGAGGAGGAAAGTGCTGGCCACTAGAAATTGTGTCTAAGTTTTAGCTACAAACTATGGATGCATTATTCTTCTACATCTTCTTTTGGGCTTTTTAGAGTCTTTGCCAGGAAATGCCAAGACACACATGGAACTGTTTTGTTTTGTTTTGTTTTGTTTTGAGGAGAGGGAAGAAGGGCAATCATTTGTACTTAGTCATGTTATGCACCAACCTTAAAGTAGCAAGTGCCCAATAGACTTCAGGATTCTATTTCTGGGATTCACTCAAAATTATAAACATATAGATACACAAAGGATATTTACAAATGTGGCTCTTGTTATGCCTACAGTAGCAGGGACAAGAGTGCAGTTTTAGTCCATGGAAAATGACTGCTTAATAAGAGCTTTCCCAATCCCGTGTCCCCTTTCAGATAAGTTTCCACACTAAGTTTCATCGCCCTACTAGAATTTCCTTTGGAATGTTTGTGCTAAATTCCTCTCTCCCTGATTGAAGTATACAACACAAAATCTAGCTTCAGGACTTAAAAAAGTAATGCACCAAAAATACACAGAGACGTAGAAAAACTTGGGAGAGGCAGTGGGCAGGAGGGAGGCAGAGGAGAGTTGGGGAAATGAATTAAACTCCCCAATAATTAAGAAGTGATTTACTTGGCACATTTAAAATTTGGAATGCTTGAACAGTAGGGCAGTGTATAACTTCGTTATATGCCACAGGCAACCCCAGCAACTCAGTTTTGCTTCATGAAACTTTCTTTTTCTTTTTTTGGTATTTCCTGACTTGGTATGTGCAGTTGTGAACTTAATTAACCCACTAGTGATTCTGCACCCTCAGGGAAAAATGGTAAATTTTGTGAAATGTAAATATATATAATATAAAAAGAAAGTTCCTTTCCTTCCTGTTCCTCGCAGTCTTTATTCCCTCTCTTGCACTCTGCATCAGGAAACCATGAAAGGCACATGAAGGTTTATAGAACCCAAGCCTTGGACCCCACTAAGGCACAATACCCAGGGATTCCTAAATCACTCTTGTATCTTATAGGCTAACTGCTTTTGTGTGAGAGAAGGCAGGGTTAATAGTAGCAAAAGTTAGCCCTTTAGATGATAGCATTATATCTTATGTGCCTTTTTGTATTGCTCTCATTTGGAAGTAGCTTGTACAATTCCCTTTTGAATCAAGCCCTATAAATTTGATCAATATCATTATTTTCATGAGACAAGTTTAAACCAATAAAGTTGTCTTGCTTCTTCTCTCTTCTCTTCCACCCACCCTCTTAAAAAAAAGAAAAAGAAACAACAGGGTGAGTCACAACTTTGGCATGTAGCTTGAGTGTGAAGCTCTGGTATGGAAATGTCTACGGAAAGATGACATTTATAGATGGGTACATATATATTTAATTTCTTGTGTGTGAGTGCATGAGTGTGTGTGTGTGTGTGTGTGTGTGTGTGTGTATTTCTGCTTCTGTTCACCAAGGATACGACATCATAATTAAGGGCATTTTATTTTATCCAATGAAGAGTTTTTTTCATTTCTCTTTAATTGGTAATTTAATTACAGAGCTAATTAGGAACAGAGTGGGTGTTGGGATTACAATGATTGCTTTTAACTGGAAATTCTTACCGCTTACAAAGCAAGGAAGTTTCTAAATTATGGAACACTTAAATAGTGGATTAATAAGCCGGTAAATACAACTGTATGAAGGTAGACCATTCTCATGCCCTTCAATTGGCAAAATTGAGTAGTCTGATCTATTCCACTAAGTAATTATCACTCTGCCTTTCCAGCCTCCTGGGGGGTCTATGCTGAGGCCCCACAGAATTTATGTGGTAAACTCCAGCGCTGGGATGCTCGGGCCAGAATTTAGGCAGAAGATGGATCAGCTGAAAGCTCGTTGGGAGGAAGTACTGCATGGCCCGATACTCAGAGCAGAGTTCTATACCAGCCTTTGCCACTTACACATGGAGAAAAGCAAAGGAAGAGCTTTTGTCTCTGCCTCAGTTTTTCTACACCTTTGCCCACTGCAGTGGACACCTGTGCCCTAGTGTGGGAACCTCTTTCACGTCCCGCGTGGTTCAGGGTTCCGGTTCAGGGTTCAGGTTCTGGAGAAGGCCGCACACAAATGAAAGAGACTAGAAAAATATTAATTTGGGAGATGGGGGCCAGGCGGAAGCCCAACTCTAGTGGGAGGACTAAGCTTTGCTTTGGCCTTGCCATCCCTTTTATTCAGGTTTGGGGATATACCCATTGCCCTTAGGCAGGTAATTCCAGTAACAGGCAGATTATTTTATCAGTAAGGATTTACATGATTATTTGGTGAGGAAGTTGCTTCAGCCACCATTGTCTCAATTAGATAGGGAGTGGTTGGCTCTGACCTTTCAGAGCTTCAAGGTTGACCAGCCTTCCGGGTTCCTAGTCCACACCTTTCTAATTAGTGAGACAATGATCGGTTTCCAGCACCCTAGGGGTACAGAACAGCATTGGGGAGGTGGTGGGAGGATGGGCTTGGGCACAGGTGCCTCTAGCAATGGCTGGGTAGCCTTGGGTTCAGTAGGCAGAGGGGGCTGCAGCTGAGTGAGCCAATCCATTCCCCTCTCTGGCCCACTCATGAACTGAGGGTCTGCCGAGGGCTGAGCTTGGCCTGGGTGTGGTGGGTGGAGCTAATAATCGAATCAGAACACAGCCTTAGTATTTTTTTGTATTCTGAGAATACTTGTGACTGATCTATTTAGGAGGAATCATCTGTTTATTCATCAAACATTTAGGACTGTTTGGGGCTACATGCACAAGATGCTCACAAAAGCACCAAATACAAATATGTTGTCTCTTTGAACACAAGTGACAGAGAATTCCCTAAAGGACAGATTTTACAAGTGCTTGGAAAAAACCTAGATAAGAATTGCTCAATCTGGGTTCAAAGGATGCAATTGGGGAACCAATTCTTAGTTGTCCATAGTGACTGCAGGGGAAGGAAGGCGGCGGGGGGGGGGGGGGGGGGGCGCGGGGAAGAGATTACTGTGCTAAGTACATGAAATCCACAGATCATCTCTCAATTCTAGTTTCAGTCAATAGCCGCACGCAAGCTCACTCTCCCCCAAACTTTGGACCTAAATTACTGCCTGGAACTGAATTGACTTGAACTTCGCTGGTTTCCTTCTGCTGCCCATGGCACGGCCAAGAAAGGCCTCAGTGGCCGGGTTGGGAAGAGGCCCACACAAACCAACTGCAACCTCACCCCCCAACAGAGAGTGGCTTAAAAATGAAGGCAACGAAGAACAGTCTTCTCCCTAAACAAAGAGTTAATTGTGAATGAGCACTTTTATCAGGTTTAGAACTATTATCAGTTTCTCCTCATTCACCAAAAGAAAGAACTTTCTGATGTTTTTTTTTATACTCTCACCCTAAATAACTCTTTTTGTGCTAATGCTTCCACATCCTGGGCTGAAAAGGCCCCTTATAGTTTATCTTATTTGCTTGTTCTCTGTCTTACTTCAAAATGATTTAAGCTGAGGTCCCCCATGCTATTCGGCCTAAGGCAGTGGTCGGCAAACTGCGGCTCTCGAGCCACATGCGGCTCGCGAGCCGCGGTTTGCTGCTCTGTTGACTAATGAGTTTGCCGACCACTGGCCTAAGGGAAAAGAGACTGTGACCACCCAAACAGAAAGAGCCTTGAAAGAAATGAATAAAAGAAGTCCCACCCTTAAATATTATCTTTTCATTAAATTATTGAATTCCCAGTTTCATCAGAACATTCATTCCTTTATTTAATAAATCTACAATCTCTATCAAGAGTTTAGGATGAATAAGGGTCATATAATTTTAATCCACACCCTGTTCTCTGTGAGTTTCTGGTTAGATTGGAGAGATGGTGTGTGCACAATATTATGTTACATGACAGAGGGTAATAAGTTCCATGTGTGAATGACGAAGCCAGGAGAGAGAAAACTCTCTTGCCACCAGGCTAATCAGGAAAGGCTTCATGGAAGGGAAGGACAGGGCTCCCGCTGGGGCTTCCATTGTGGAGGAATTTGATAGGCAGTTGGGGGCAGGGCATTCCAGACAGGGGCTTACATTTATCTGAACACTTACTTTTTGCCCAGAACTGTGGTAAACACTTTATACACATCCAATGAGGGAGGAATGATTATTTTTCCCAAATGCAAATCATAGCAATTATGAAACTTTATTAAACACTAGAGGCCTGATGCATGGATTCATGCACTGGTGGGGTCCCTTGGCCTGGCCTGCGCCCTCTTGCAATCCAGGACCCCTTAAGGGATGTCAGAGAGCTGGTTTCAGCCTGATCCCTGCAGGCCAGGCCAAGGGACCCCACCGGTGCACAAATCTGTGCACCGGGCCTCTAGTATGTATATAAGATCTTTGGTTAATCTCTTCCTGTCCCCCCTTCCCTCTGAGATTCATCAGTCTGTTCCATGTTTCCATGCCTGTGCATTGAACGTCTGCCCCCTGGTGGTCAGTGCGCATCATAGCTACTGGTCGAACAGTCATTTAGGCTTTTATATATAGAGATTCCTGTGTTTCAGGCGCTGTTCTAAGTGTTTCACACAAATTATGTCTTTTAATATTCAAAGCAACTCTTTGAAGTGGATACTATTACTATTATGGTTCCCATTTTACAAATGAGGAAACCAATGCACAGAGAGGTATGTAACTTACCCGGTTTACCCAGCAAGTGAGTGGCAGATGGAATAGAACCGAAAAATCTCGCTTCAGATTTTCCCTTCACTTTCACTCCTGCTCCCAAGTTTCTCCTGGGGAAAACCACAGAAGCAGGAAGAGCCAGTGAAAATGCCTAAGAACTCAGTACTGATGTTTCTCTGTGAGGTGTTTGCAAATATCACACAAACTGAAACATTTTTAAAGGGACCAACGGAAGACAGTGTTTACATTTTCTATTTAACAACTGGTGCTGCGACAGAGGTGAAAGGATCATTTTCAGCTCATGACTTCTCGTCTCTGCTCACTTTCAGAACTGTGGGAGAGTTAGGGGCTCTGGAGGAGATAGTGGGGGAAGAAGGAAGAGTTGAGGAGGGGTATTCATAGGGGAGGTCTTAAAGAAGCACTGTGGGAGAGTTAGGGGCTCTGGAGGAGATAGTGGGGGAAGAAGGAAGAGTTGAGGAGGGGTATTCATAGGGGAGGTCTTAAAGAAGCACCTCTCTAGCAATGGCCCAAGTAATCATCCTTCCCCAGAATACAAACCCCTTTTAGGCAAGAAGGAAGAGGGTGAATGATTTAAGGAAGCCATTTTGTTGAGTTTGGGGAGGCAGAAGCGGTGGAATAGATTTTGGCTGCATGCAGCTGGGTGCATCTTCTGCACTGTGAAGTCATTTGGAGGCATGGTCCCAGCTACAGACCCATGGGAGGTGCCAGGCTCCAGCAATGAAGAACTGTCACTCCGCTGCTCAGTGTTCAATCATGTAAAGATGACCTTGGTGGATCATTTGGTCTAAGTGTCACTTGAGCAGTGAAGGATTCAAATAGCACTCTTAAAGGGTAAGTGTAATTTTGTCTTAAAATCCTTATCTAGGGCTCTACGGTTTTCAAGGTAGTTCCCCACACATTCTATTGCCGGATTCCACAGACTCAGCAGGGAGAGCAGGGCATTTTACAGAAAAGGGATTGAGGTGGAGGGAGTTTAAAGGCAATGGACTAATGACATAAATCTCGGGATTAGGCCTGGTGCTCTGCCTCCTGGTAGCTTCTCTGTCAGTGACTACACTGCATTTACAAAGGCCCCTTCCTCCTCTGACCAGCAGGACCTGGGTGAGGGAGGGGGGCAAGTGGGCAGTTGAAACTTGAGAAGAGCTGAAATTCCAGAGGAGACAGATGACCAGCCTCCTCCAGGTGGCACTGGAGAAGGAGAATAAAAAAGGGGAGGAAAGAATTCAGAACAAAGAGGTAAGGCCTTCACTTTTCAATTGGAGAACAGCACGTTCAAAGTCTTAGAAATAAAGCCCTGAAGACAGCTCCCTGAAGCAGAGATCTTACTTAGCCACCTCCCCGGGAAGGACCCAAGTGGGCAAAGAAACGAACATTCATATGTTTGTTCAACAAAGAACCTGTTCCGTCCCTGGCTCTGGGGAAACCAAGATGAATTAGGGCCTTAGTCCCTATAGAAGTCATGAGTATAGTCACATAGAATAAGAGTGGGAGTGTGTAGAGAGACAAGTACACAGTGATAACACAGATGCTGTGAGCCTGGCTATGGGAGGATAGAGGAGGGACACCAAATACTCATGTGGGCCAACCCTGTGCCAGGACTTTCCAGACGACTTTGTGCATGATACCTCAGAGTAGTCTCACATCATGTGATGGAGGCAATATCATCCAATTTTCAGAAGAGAAGTGAGACTCAATGAGGTTGAGAAACTTCCTCAAGGTGACCTGGTCATATAGGGTTGAGCAAGATTCAAACGCATATTTGATTGTCTCCAAAGCTCTTGATGTTTGAAGTGTCCACATTCCCCATTCCGAGTGACCAAAGGACTGTGTCATTTTTGTCTCTTCCACCTGTGAATGCATCCTATTTTCCCCCTTGTCTAGAGAACAGAAAGAGGGCATGGGAGTGGGCTTTGGGTACAGTGTGAGCAGATGCATCGCAGAATGTGTTACCTTGCTTTCTGACAACTAACGAGTAAACGTTACCGATTCTGGAGCCCACATCTCTGAGGGGTGAGCAAGGAGTCCCAGAAAAGAAAGCTTACTGTCTGGTGTGTGCCGAGTTGTGGGATTGCACTATTAGGTTTAGAAAGAAGCAGAGACTTGAAGGCATGGATTATAAAGGCCATTTGGTCTGTCCTTCTGCTCCTGTTCAACCTCTTACATATCCCTTTATGGGGACCTGTTGGCCTGAGTATATTAAGAAAAAAAAATGTTCATTGGTTCAGTGACCTTCATGGACAAGTCATGACCAATTGTGGCCCAGTTGTTTTATGGAAGGAGGCCTGTGTTGGATGGGCTGGGAATTGTTTTGACTTATGTCAGCCACCAGCACTTTGAGGCCCATGGCTGGAGTGGGGGTCTGCAGAGAAACTGCTAACAGCCACCTGGCCACCTGAGCAGGGGCACTCTGGGGGTTAACTTCAAAATAGTTTCCCACCCTTGGATAATTATTTTGTCGGAAATGAAACCTCTGGTGTTCCCTGGCCTCATTTTGATACCTGCCATCCTTTCTTTTCCTCTTTGGAGTCCTATAGTAATGTAATTAAAGTCCCTGGAAAATGTCAGCTGAAACCAAGGTTTCTGTCGCGTATAACCTATGAAAAATGTATTGGATTTAATATGTTTGGTTTGGGAAATCAGTTTTTGTCCACTATAACCAATTGTCCATAATAACCATGTCTGTTGTAAGTGGTGTGCACTGTAATAACCCTCATATAAAGGGTAAAATGAAAGACAAACCATTTCAGATGGTAGCTGGAGCCATATCAATATAGATCACTGCCTACGTATATCAAATGATTGATGGCCATTTTTAAGGCTTTTTCAATTCAATGCCAGTGCCGTCTAACAGCAGTAAAGCACACAGTCTTTGCTGATACCCTTCCTGATAAACCGTCTGGTTGCAAGTGAGAACAGCTTAAGGAATGAAAAGGCACCGGGAGCCATTTCTTTCAAATGATCCATTCCCAGTGTCCTAGTGGGAGGACAGTCCTTGTTGTGGGCGATGGAACATGCAGAAAGCAAGCAGCAGATATGCAGCAGGACATGCCCCTAGGCCGGGGGAGGGGCCATCTCAGCAGGGCTGTACTCAAGCTGGGCCACTGCTGGTCAGGTGAGGCAGGAGATGCAACTTTGAGGAAGAGACAGGCTCTGGCTCCCCTTTCATATTGACAGCCAACGCTGATCTGCACAGTTGTAAGCACTTTATACTTGTTCATTCATTTAATCCTCAGATAAAGCTCCTGAGATCTGTATTCCTGGTAGTCCCATTTTCACAGTTGGGAAGATGGAGGCACACAGAGGCAAAGTGACTTGCCTAAGATCGTAGTTCGTGAGTGATTAAGTTTAGTATCACACCAGGTCCTCTGGCTCCGGAGTCTGGACTAGGCTAGGCTAGTCTCGTCTACCACTCATGTCACAGAAATGTATGCGATCTCACTTACATGTGAAATCTGACACAGTCAGACTCATAGAAGCAGAGAGTAGAATGGAGGTTCCCGGGGGATGGGGGAGGAGGAAATGAGGAGGTGATGGTGAAAGGGTACAAAGTTTTGGGATGCAAGACAAGTTCTGGAGACTCTACAGCACAGTGCCCATAGCCAACAGTACTGTATTGTCTACTTAAAATTTGCTGAGGATAGATCTTATTATCTGAAGTGTTCTTGTGATGTAGGCATCATCATTACACACAAATGATGATGATTATGATGATGATAAAAGGGAGTGAGAGGAAACTTTGGGAGCTGGTGGGTATGTCTATGGCCTTGATGGTGGTAATGGTCTCACAGATGTAATTTTACCTCTAAATACATTGAGTTGTATACATTGAATATGTGCAGCTTTTTACATCTCAATCATACCTCAATAAAGTGTTCTATTTTTAAGTGCATGGATATTAAACTGTGATTTCTTGGAATAAATGTTGAAAGTTTCATGAGACTGTTGCTGACATCCACACCCACCAGCACCTGCTAATAGCCTTGTCCTAGCCAAGATGCCTTCACTCTCTTCCAAGCCCTGCCTCACCACCCTGGTGCCAGCCGACAACCTCACTCTTCCCTCAGGAACATGAGCCAAAATGTGACTGCTCAAACCAGGCTGGTTGTCTCCACGCACGCTCACATAGGATCCTGCACCTCTTCTGCACTGTGCACTCGTGTTTTATTTTAAACGATTATTTGTATAATTATTTTTGAATATTAGTCTCTCAGAATGGACTGTAAACTCCCGGAGGCTGGGATCATTTGTCCTCTTCATCGCTGTCTTCCCATGACAGCCCAATGAGCCCTGCACACAGTAAGGTCCAAGAATTGTTCAAGAATAAGTAAAATGAATACAATTCTTCAAAACTGAAAGACAGAGAAGGTATTTTATCTGTCCTTCTTGCCCTTTATCCAGTATGAGAAATGTGATAAATCCTTTTCAAAAGGATTGCTTTCCTTAAAATATCTATGTCTGTGTTAAGGAAATGAAATTTCATAAGAGCTAGGACACTCGATATAAAACCAGGGCGACTTTAAAAAGTCTCAGTTCCAGACACACATGCACGTGCACACACGTGCACCCCCAGTGTGCGCCCCATTAAACCAACCAACCTCACACTGCTGCTCTCGCGTCCTCTGCGAGGAGGCTTCCTTCCTCCCGGGGAGCATGCATCAAAGGGGTTATCCCACTGTCTCGGAGGAATCCTCCTGATGTTCACTTGCTTTGGGAACACATGCAGACACTCACAGTTTAGCACAGGGGCCCTGTCTTTTCAGCTGTCTTTTAATCTTTGGTAAATTGAACAGCGTGGAGAACTTGCAGGTGACAACCAGCTTGGCTGAGGCTGCAGGGATGAAAACCGTGTCAGTGGAGTCCCTAAAAGTCCTCCAATGTGCTTGAAGCATATAAAGAGAACCCTTGATCCCGGCTATCAAAGGGTGCAGAAAGATCAAGAAGAATTAAAACTGATGGTGTGCCAGAAACCACCTGCAACAGAAGGTCATTACTTCTCCTCGTTAAAACAGCCTCAGTTCTGGGGCCTGATCTGAAGCTTAATTGAAATGTTTCAAATAGTGGATTATAACGAAGATGAGACGTCCCCTGTCCATTTCATGACCTTTGCTAAGCAAGGCAGATTGGTAATAAGGTTAAAAAAAACCTGAGTGATTGCCTGAAGACAGCCAAGCGTCTTAATGATATGAGCTGTGACACCTTTCTTGGTAAGGCAGTGGTGGGGGGATGGTGTCCAGGATGCTGAAGGGATAGAAAGGATCAATGGGAAGGCAAGAGGACCTGGGCCCCAGGATCCCGGCCATTCCCTTGGAACCTGCTCCTCTGCCAATATTTCTGTGGCCTTTCCTTTTCTAAATAGGAATTGGAGGGACACTAGATGCAACCCTACCTCTGGGGTTGTAATTGTCCGTTGTCCCAAACGTTATTCTTGTGGTGCAAAGGGTCCATCTCCCTGTCACGCTTCTTTTGCAATCTTTCTATCTAAGTTTTGTAATCACACATGACCGCCCTCGATAGATGAAGATGAGTAGAGCCCTCCAGGTCTTCAAAGGATGGGAGTGCAGCGGGAGGGACACGGGCAGGAGATAGCTCAACTGCGATCTTATCAGTGCTTCTATATCCTGAAATAAAATCACAATGCTGCTGCCACTTATGCTTTTCACATGATAATAAATTGCAAGTCATATTTGCCCAGAGATTTGAATGCCTTCTGGCTTTCTTCCTCTTTTTGCTATGATTATCTGCCCTGGCAATAAAGTCCATGTCTGAAGTCCTGTGATTATCTCAACCTCCAGCTGGCACGTTGTGAAAGTCACTGTTTTGGGGATATTGTTGCAGCAGCTGATAGGAAAGCTTTACAAAAGTTTCTAGATCTCATGGCCATTTCTGCTCTGGACTCACCTGTCTTGACCTGATGTGTGTTTTTCTTTTTTTAATTTTTATTTTTTTTAACATATTTTTATTGATTTCAGAGAGGAAGGAAGAGGGAGAGAAAGATAGAAACATCAGTGATGAGAGAGAATCATTGATCGGCTGCCTCCTGTACCCCTCCTCCCCCCACTGGGGATCGAGCCCACAACTCAGGCATGTGCCCTTGACCGGAATCAAACCTGGGACCCTTCAGTCCACAGGCCAACGCTCTATCCACTGAGCCAAACCAGCCAGGGTCTGATGTATGCTTTAAGTTTCTTACATGATTGCTCAGATGCTGGTGTTTGGGCACCCTCTAAGATCTCTATGCAAAGTCTCAAGATTGTGGGGACACTCATTAGAAATGCAGAGCCTCAGGCTCCGCCCCAGGCCTAATGATCAGATCTGTAATTTAGCAAGATCCTCAGGTGGTTCATAGGCACATTAAAGTTTGAAAGGGCTTTAGGAGGAGGGAACTCTCTTGGCTGGGTGGGCTGGAAGAACCATAGTGAGCATTCTTTGGTGCAGAACTCCTCTCTAAGACTGGATTTAGTTGACCCAGTGCTGAGCAGGCCCAGAGGGATGCTTTGTTTCTCTTGCACGGTTCTAAGGAGAAAGGGTTACTAAGTCCTCCAACAGCTGGAGCTATTTTGCAATCAAGAACCAACATAAAATGACAGCAGGCCAGGCAATGAGGCCGACCTGCCAGAGCCGTTGGATTAGAGCTCCTAAGAGCCTGAGAGAAAGTACTAGTCATTCCTTCTGACTTTATTAAACTTTTGTGTGGTGGCAAAGTTTGTTTGAACTTCACTAAATCCTCTAAATAAAAGACTAGTGTGGACCATCTGGTTCTCTAGGATGAAATAATTTAATTCAGGTCAGGCAATTACTAATATCAATAATTGTTTTGGTATAGTTAAGAATGGAAATTCTTAGTCCCACCTGCTCTGTTTCCCTTCTGAAAATACTTTCTCTAAACCTTTTGAATGGAAAGTTGAACTAGAAAATTTAGTTTTATTTTTATGTCTTGCTTTGGGTGTCTGATTTAATCCTAGTATAACTTTTCTTTCAAAATTCAATATTTGCCCCCTCTGAACAAATATATGCACACCTACCTCATTTTATTTTTGTTTGTTTTTACTTTGCTTTCATTATTATCTACATTTCTGCTGTCTTTGAATTTGTCCTTTACTTCTTTCTTCCTGAATTTCAGCCCCATGATATTTTGGGATTCTCTTCATTATATTTGATCCTTCTCCAAAGTATTTTCCTATTTTTCTTTCCCATTAATCTTCAAACACAGACATAACTGAAAAAGCATTTATTGAAATGTTTAAAAGGACTCTTCTATTGAAATATATCCTGATGTAATTTTAAACAATTCTGTACTTTTATTCAAGAAACCCAATTTTCTTCCCCAGACTCTAGAGTTTTGGAATTACTTTTTCAGGCATGTCATCTTTTGAAGCTTTCTAGGAGCAAGAACTGAGAGAGGTCACTGCATTTTAGAGCTCCAAGTCCAAAGTTCCCCGATGAACTCAGGGGCAAGTCCTGTAATTCTGCCAAGTGCCTCATTGTTCTTAACTGAAACAGGAGGCAAGTGCCATCTCCTTGTCCTCAGGAATACAAGAGGTTGAAGAGCGGGCAACAAGGCCTTTGAGCTCTTTCTCTTCAGAGACGAGAGCCCTGAGCTTAACATTCATCATGATGTCTCTCCTGTCTCATCTCCTGGTCCCCTCGTTGGACCAGATGCATCAGCACATGGAACCCTTTATAGTTCACTGCACACACCAGCTGGGTTCTTCCCTCTCATACTTGTGTGTGCTCTTCCTTCTGTGGGGTAAGCTTTCCCCCTTGTCCACACTAGACATGTTTCAAGATTTCTGGTCAGCATCATCTTTGAGCACCCTTCCATGATGTCCCCAGGTTAAGTTCACTGCCTCTTCCTTTGCAACCTCACTGTTCACAACACATTCCTTCATCATTGAATCTACTACCTACACAATGCAGTTACCTACCTTGTATATATTTTTCAAATTTACTGTTCTGTCTTCCCAACTAGATATGAGCCTTTGGGAGTCAAATATTGTGAACTCATGTCTATGTTTTCAGAGCCTGGTTTGGCAAATGATTGTAGAATAAATGAATGCATGGCCTTCTAGACCAGGCTGCATTTGATTGTTGTTTTGGATACAGCTCTTTGGTTGCAAGCAACAGAAACAAACTTGAACCTGATTAGGTCAAAAAGGGAGAATTGGTTATTAGAGTTCTAGGATGCATTCAAAGGTAGGAATGCAGCCAGACTCTCAGGCCAGAATGGAAATGGAAACTTAAAAGAAATAGGGATCTCTTCATTTCTCAGTTCTTCTCCTGTTTATTCATCTGCCATCTCTCCTCCTCCTTCTCCTATTTCTCCTTCTCCTCTTCTTCCTTCTCTTCCTTTTCTTCCTCCTTCTCCTCCTCTTCCTTCATCTCCCCCCACTCTTTCCCTTCCGTCCTTTCCTCACTCCCATGGGTTTGTCTGTTTCTCAGATCACATGAGGAAACTCTGTTATATGTCCAGATACCTACAGAGTATGATAAATGTTCCCTTGGTTCCAACTTTAAATACCCAGTAGAGAATCTGATTGGCTGGCTGGGGTCAAATGCCTACCTCTGGACCACTGGTCTATAGCCATGGAGAACAGCTGGTTATAAGGAGGCAAAGTTCCAAAGGAACCTTCTATTTTATGAAGCACTTCTGTGTACATTTTCTCATTCATTCTTTGCTACCCTTTGGGGATAAGAATGAATTGTTTTGCAGTGGCACATAAAACCGCTTACAGACTGGAAAGAGAGGCTGTAGGAAGAACAGTTGGGAGCATGTCAGAATAATCCCACATCTAATCCACCATTTTACCCTGTTGGTTTAGCCCAGTGGTCGGCAAACTCATTAGTCAACAGAGCCAAATATCAACAGTACAACGATTGAAATTTCTTTTGAGAGCCAAATTTTTTAAACTTAAACTTCTTCTAACGCCACTTCTTCAAAATAGACTCACCCAAGCCGTGATATTTTGTGGAAGAGCCACACTCAAGGGGCCAAAGAGCCGCATGTAGCTTGCAAGCCACAATTTGCCGACCACTGGTTTAGCCTATCAAATACCTCTACTATGCACCAATTTCTCTCCCTTTCTACTACCACTCCAGCTTAGCTGCTCTTCTCTCACCTGGACACTGAGAGAGTACCCTAACCAGTCCATTTGTATCCATTTGTCCTGCCCCATCCAGCTTTCAGACACTGCAGCTGGGATATTCGTTTTGAAATTAAAATCTGATCTGTCACCCTTCTGCTTTACATCACTCTTTTTTTTAAGTCCTCACCCGGGGATATATTTTTATTGATTTTTAGAGAGAGAGGAAGGGAGGGAGGGAGAGAGAGAGAGAGAGAGAGAGAGAGAAACATTAATAGGTTGCCTCCCATATTTGCCCTGACCAGGATAGAAGCCAAAACCTAGGTATGTGCATGTGCCCTGACCAGGAATCTACCTGCAACCATTTGGTGTATGGGATGACCCTCCAACCAACCTAGCTATCTGGCCAGGACTGCTTTTCATCATCCTTAAGATAAAGGCAAACAGCCTGATGTTACCTTACATGGCCTGATTTTGGCCTACCTCCCTGCAATGGTTTCTCTGAGTCTTTTGAATGAGCCAAGCTTTCTCCCATCTCAAGGCCTCTGCATATGTCTAATTTTGTCTGTCAGACTCTTCTTACCATCCTCCATCCCTTGGGACTCACTCAATAGTCATTTTTCTCAGGAAAGCACTCACTGATTAGAAAATTTAGGCCAAATGCTGTTATTAGAGTTTTCAGAGTCCTACATTCATTTAACTACCATGGTTTTAATAAACCATTTATTTCTATAACTAGCTAACTAATGACTGCCTCCCTTACTGGACTGTAAACTCCATGAAGAAAAGAATGTATCTTTTTGCTCCCCATTGTAGTCTCAGTACATATCTCAGTGTCTGGCACTCAGTAAGTTGAATCAGTAAATAAATAAATAGGTGATTAAGTGAATGAGAATCTGAACAGTGACAGTGGCACTAAGAATGGGAGATGTGGGGTGGATGCATGCAAGTGAGTGCTGACTTTTCCACCAATTGGCATAAATTATGTTGGATCATTTCTTTAGCTGTTTTTAGTCTCTATTTCCTAACTTTTAAATGGGAAACAATACCACTTATCCCCAATGGGTAGCAAAGAATGAATGAGAGCATGTACACAAAAGTGCTTTATAAAATTAAAAAAAAATGCAACAACCTACCAAGTAGAGATTATTTCTGTTTTATAATTAAGGAAGCTTGTCAAAGAATGGGGAAAGCATAGAGTTGGGGTGAGAACTTAGTCCCGCTTCTGGGTGGCAATAGGTTGTTCGATTCTTTTATTGGGAGAGGAGCTGCAAAAGTCAGACACATCTCCAACTTTCTGAGCTGGAATGGGCCACTGTCAGTTAGATGAGGAACTCAGGGTGGAGGGAATGAGTTTTATTTTTGTGAAGCTAAACCTGTGATATTTTATTTTTTATTTTTTTTGAGGCTTATTTTTTATTTATTTTATTTTTTTTAATTGTTTGAAGTATTAAAAATAGTAGTACATATGTCTCTTTTTCCCCCCGTTGACCTCCCCCCACCCTCCCCTTCCCCCCAGTACATGCCTTTACCTGCCCGCCCCCCCCCCCAGTGTCTTTTATCCATTGGTTATGCTTATATGCATGCGTACAAGTCCTTCAGTTGATCTCTTACAGCCCCCCACCCCAAAACCTCCCCTGCCTTCCTGCTGTAGTTTGACAGTCTGTTCAATGCTTCTTTGCTTCTGTATCTATTTTTCCCCCTTTTCTTTCCTTTAAAAAATCTTGCCTCTGCAGACTAGAAATAAACATATAATAACAAAAAATGTTTGAGTCCCAATTTCAATGTCCAACAGTTCTGAGTCCCAGTTTCAATGTCAAACAGTTCCTTATGTGTACATGTCAGCAATGATATCTGGATGGTGGGCACATGGTGGCAATGCAGGTCCAACCCTCTCTGGTTTGGTCCTAGGCAAGCTGCTGCGTCACACAGCTTCTGACTGCTAGCGTGGTAAGGCGTTGTCAGAGTCTCCCATCTCTGGACTGTTTCTCCTCTTGTCTTCGTGGTTGGAGCAGACCTGTCAATTCCTCTCTGTTGCAGGAATCCACATGGTCTTGGAGTTGTTTTCTGAAAATATACAAACATATTCTCGACCGAAAGTTAATAAAGGAATCTTTTCTATATAATTGATTTGGGATCCTTTTTATTTTTGCCCAAACGATTTTCCTTTGTCTTATTTAGACACCATGTGTGTTTTTCATGGGTGTCTTGCTGTTAGCATTACAAATAAAAATTAATTTTGTAAAGTAAAAATTTTCTAGATGTAAAACCTGTGATATTTTAATAGGACCAATTTTTTATGAAATTACGGAGGTTTCCAGAGCAAAAGACAAAACCCTTGGGAGTTACTTAACTGGCATTTCTAGTTCTTGTGAGGATTTAATTCCACTTATGGAAAAGAGGAGTGTTTATTAAATTAAAAAAAAGAGTGTTTGTTACTGTGAAGTTCTTATAACAAGACATTTAAAAATGTGAAACTTATCATCTTATTGCCATACTCAGTGTAAAATACACATAGTTCCTGATTTTAAGTTAAGCAAAGGACAGTGTTATTTTTAACCCCCACCTCTTATTACTATACTGCAATTGTTGTTGTTAACTGTCCCCAAGGACAGGAGGCATAGTCTCCCATCTCTCCTCATCTCCTTCCCAAACACCTTCCTCCCTCCCTTCCTTTCTTTCTTCTTACAGTTCTCTTCAATTCTTTTTTTTTTTTTTTGGTATTTTATCCAATAATATTTTATTTACCAAAATATGTGTAGCCAAGAGCATTTCACTCACATGTTATCTCAGGGGGATACGGTGGCTGTTTTGCAGCAGGAGGGTAGTAGCCCAGGAATTCACTCGCTCAAAAAATATGTATTGAGCTCACTTACTTAGAGCAGTGATTGAAGAGGAAGGTGAAGGGCAAGGAAAATGAGGGAGATGAGAGTGGACTGTGGCGTCCCACTGGAGAGAGATGATGACCCCCCAATCACCACCATACAGAGCAGACCTAGAGGCCTAACCTCAGCAATAATAGCTAAACCTTCTTCTCATGGACCAGGCATTGCTCTAAGTGCTATTTATTTATTTTTATTTTTATTTTTATTGATTTCAGAGAGGAAAGTAGAGGGAGAGAGAGAAACATCAATGATGAGAGAGAATCATTGATCGGCTGCCTCCTGCATGCCCCACACTGGGGACTGAGCTCACAACCTGGGCACGTGCCCTGACTGGGGAATTGAACCATGGCCTCCTGGTTCATAGGTCGATGCTCAATCACTGAGCCACACCAGCCAGGCTCTAAGTGCTTTTTAATTCGCAAAATGACTTTATATCATGGGTCCTATTACAATTACTATGTGTTAAATGAACATACAAGAAAACCAAGGCACAGAAAAATGAAGCATTTTACCTAAGGTGGCCCAACTAACAAAGGTGTGTGTGTGTGTGTGTGTGTGTGTGTGTGTGTGTGTGTGTGTATGTGTGTGTGTGTGTATGGGGGAAAGATTTGAACTCAGGCAATCTGACTCTGAGCCCATGCTTGTAACACTGATCTATGTCACCCTGGCTACAAATCACACCCCTGATCAGTGAGAATATATGGTCCCTTTTCAGAGAGAGAGAGAGAGAGATCAAGGAAAGCAGGAGAGGTTGGGAGGCCAAACCCTGTCTGAATAAAACTGCTAACCTACTTTTTGAAGTGAGTCTCATTCTAAGTAGCTCTCGCTGCTCAGGCTTTGAGATGGTCTGTCACGAGCCACCTGTACTTTCGACCTGGAAATGGGCTCGTTCATTACTCACCCAGCCTTTGATTTGGGAGAGTTATGTGCAGAGACGGCTATTGGGTGGCTCCCACCTGCCAGATTCTCTGGCTATATTTTTAGTCATGTTGGTGCATTAACATCGTATACTTAGCTAAATTGTGCACATTGCATTTAAGACCAGGTTTGCCTTGTTTGAAAACATCCAAATTGGGATTAAGTATTCAAGCTGTAATCTCTTTAGTGGGCGTCTGTCCATTGGATTTGTATGACATAAAGAGGGTTATTGAAATACTGTAACTTTAATGTTTTTTATCCTCTATACAGAAATGACTCTTAAGTGAATTTAGAAACTAGGAGAGACATTGGACGGATACCAATGGACAGACAGAGCAGATCTCATTATTTTTCAGGCCAGTTATAGCGGAGCCTGCATCTGTGTACGCTTTTCCATCTAGATTCTTCCTTTTAGGCAGTAATATGCTATGCTCCTTGCTGCTGGATAGTGAATTCCCTTGGGATTTCTTATTTCTCCCATCTCCTATTTGTAATGGGGTTGTTCTAAGTTGATCCAGTTTCCCTCACTTTTTACCCTTGAGCGATTATACAATTTGATTCATCCAACTCTAGACTATTCCCAGGAATTTGGCAGGGGCGAAGTGGGCAGGAGCTCAGGATGGGTGACTTGAGATTGACATGTTAGTATTTAATTGAAGAGTGTACATTTCTATTTAGTATTCTGCAAATATTGAATATGAATAATCAGATAAGACACTTACTAGTGTAAAGAAACTAATAAATTTTATTTTGTGGTACATTAAAATCAAATTCAGATAAAAATGTAAAATCATAGCTTATCCAGAGGAACCATTTGATAGCTTCGTATAAATCTATTTTAGAGATGTGCGAGCACAAATTATGGAATGCCAGAGCAAGTTGATTTAGGCTGCTTTTTCGCCAACATAAATAATGCAGAGTGCCACAAATACTCAAGTACACTTAACTGAACATAATTAAAATATTGGAATATATTTTAAAAATAAATAATTAAGCAGTTAGAAGTATCTGCCATACTAATTCAAAGTGATAGTCATATGGTGATTATATTATGCAGTTTACCCAAGACTTTTGCTTTAAAGTGCACTAATAAAATTTGCATTTAGTAAAAATTGAGATTCTGTAATGTTTGAGGATATGGGCAGATCTATTTCAAGCACAAAACACAACCCTTGTCTCTCTGATCCATCAACAGATGGACTGAGAACAGACATTTTCGGCTCCGCTGAGCAGCTTGCCTGCAGACACTGCTCACACCCAGCACTGCGTTTTCAAACGCCCGAGCCCGCTGTGTGGGGAGTTTTGTTTGCCTGTCTCCCTTTCTAGATTATCAGCTCCTTGAGGGTGGGGATCTCTGTGTCTCTGTACACCCAGGGCTGGTATAATGCTGGCGAGGAGCAGGTGTTTAATAAGTATTGTGAAATTAATGCATCAAAGAGTCAATGTTTTGCCCTGGCAGGTATGGCTCAGTTGGTTGAGCATCACCCCATGCACCCAAAGGTCACCAGGTCGATTCTAGGTCAGGGCACATGCCCAGGTTTCGGGTTTGATCCCAGGTCAGAGTGGGTGCAGGAGGCAACTGATCAATGTTTTGTTTTGTTTTTTCTCTCTCTCCTTCTCAAATCAATAATAAAAAAGAGTCAATGTTTCTACCATTGCTCCCTGCTCTCAACACAGCAGCAGGCCAGGCACACTGCCCAGGAATTGGCACCCCTCCCACCTGGGGCCTCTCCTCCCAGATACACAGAGCTCACTCCCTCATCTTCCTCACGTCTTTGTCAATGGCACCTTCTCTGTGAGGCCTCCTCTGACTATTCTATTTGAAATAAAGTTGCCTCCACCTCGATACCCGGTTTCTAGCTCAGTTTGAATCACCATAAGAGATACTACATAATTTGCTTGTTTATTTTGTGTAAGCTCCATAAAGGTCAGACTTTTCTGCGTTGGTCACTGCTGTATCCCCACAGTAGATGCTCCATAATAACTTGTCTCATGAATGAATAAATGAATGACTGAGTTGAAGATGGAGAAAAAGGATTGCCCTGGAGTATAAGCTGCATGAGTGTGATTGTAGGATGTATTTGGAGTTTGGGGGCCCACAGAATAGGATCAGACACAGGTGCATATCTTTCTGCCTCACCGGCCATTGATGGCTCCTCCAGTGACGATGGAAACTGCACACTTTAAGTCACTCAACATGCTTGCCACCGAGTTCTCTGGAGATCGGAGTCTGCTCTGAAGCCTTGGCCCAGGCAAATAACACTTTAACAATCTATGCAGGCCAGAATGGATTCTTAGCCTCCCTGGGGACTTCACTCAGCAGCTTTCTCCCCAAGCTGTTCACTGTCCTTGTCCTTGCCTTGTGTCCTTCCCCACCCCCATCCCACACCCCACAGGTCTGGAAGCCAACGGTTCTGGGTCTGCTGCCCCTGTGTGATCTTGAGCAATATTGTAGATTAAAGATGGGTGCAAATTCCTTGCCATCCTCTTTTGTGAGAGGTGATGCTGCATCTAGGCTGGTTTTGTGACTGGCTTTGACCAATAGGATTACGGTGGACATGATTCTGTGTCAGTTCTGGGCCTCGTCTTTAGGAGGACTGGCAGCTTCTGCTTCCTCCTCTTCTGGCTTTGCTGCTGGAGAAATCATGTGGAGAGAGACAGGCCCTAAAATTACATGGACAGAGAGTGGCTCGGCCTTCCCAGTAGCCCTGCTGCCCCTAGCCTTGTAGCCACTCCCAGCAAGGCACCCGTCCCGTCAGTGAGGCATCTTGGATGTTTCAGCCCTCTCTGCTATCTAAGACACCCAAGGAAATAATACATCATTGCTTTAAGCCACTAAGTTTTGGGGTTGTTTGTTACACAGTACTAGATAATTGAAATAGTCAAATTACGGAACTTCTTTGAGTTTTTATTTTTTTATCTGGAAAAGGGAAACGTAGTTCTGTTCTGGAGGCTGCTCTGAGGCTGTCTGTAGAGTACCTAAGACAGAACCATTCAGTGAATGTCAGGTTCCTGCCCCTTTCCTTCCCTGGGCAGTGCCTTAAGCTCCAGGAATGTCCCTTCAATGTCATCACTCATCAACCTTTTCCTCTTTTTGTCCAGCCATTTCCTTTTACAACTTATTTTGCAGAAGCAGCTTAATAAGCTAATCCCAGGGGATGTGGACACGAGCTCCAGTTGTTAGTGCTTCAGGGCTATTTACATTTAGAAGAGGGCTCAGTAAAGCACACACCTCTTTCCCAAGGATTAAAATTTTAGCTGCAGGTTTCCGGCTCAGCGACGGAGGAGGAGCCTGGGATGTGAGAGGAGTTTTGGAGAGAAAAGCATGCCTTCTTGGAGGCCCTCAGGCTCTCTTGTTTGTAAGACCTCAACCTTAGGAGAAAACAGCCCAACTCAAGATTCAGTCATGCTCAAGCCAAGGAAGCTTCTACTTCCTTCCACCCAGGAGCCATATCAGCTTTACTCTCAGGCATCTTGATTCTCTTATTCTTCCCTTAGCTTTAAGCCCTCCATAGGCTGTTCATTTTTGCAGAGTGGTGCACAACTGGAAAGGAAGGCAGCTCCATTTTGCAGCTCCCCCTCAAGTATTCAGTTGTGAAACCAACCATCTTCCTCTGGCTGTAAAGGAGGTAGGAATGGCAGAGACTTGGGTCGGAAAATGACCCCCCAAGCCCCAGCTGATTAGTTTATTTTTCTAGACAGACTTTTTGTTGTTCAGGGATACCAGTTCTGTTTTAGAGAATACACGTAATATCCTTTCATTCCCACCCCTCTTTTTATTATAAAACCAATATAACAATATTAAAGAAAACTCTCTCACACCCAAAGAGGGGAAAAAGTTCCCTTGATACAGATCAAAATTTATTTTCAAGTTAATGCTATTCAAATCTGATACAATTGTGAATAGAAGAGAATAGAATAGAATAAGAATATTTCCAACTTTGATTCTTTGTGCGTGCGTGTGTGTGTGTGTGTGTGTGTGTGTGTGTGTGTGTGTGTGAGGATGCATAACAGAGAGAGATTAAATACCCAGAAAAATAGCACAAACTTAGTGAACTTTGTTCAGTTAAAAAAATTTTTTAATGAAATAAATAGTAATGATGATTGAGGACACTGGGAATGGTTTGAAAGGGTAAAAAACCCCAAAAGAATAAAATTAAAAGCATTGAATAAAAGAACAAATTGCAAAAGTTCTGGGTAATACACCAACTACGTAAGTAGTCAACAAATAGTTACAAACTGGTTGTGTCTAAAAGCATGTTTTTATATCCATGCATATAAAAGGGATATAGTATATGCATTGTCTAAGGTCACTTCAAGTTACAGAAGAATGTTTTGGCTTTTGAAATCACACTATTAAGCTAAGAAAGGGGAGTATTTTATTTTTTCCTTCCAAACTTTTGTTAAATTGAATTTGTAATGGTTTGCAGATATATGCATGGTGAAGGTTGATGGCCTTCTCATCAACCTCATTGCCATTCAGTAAGTAAATGCTGCAGCCTTTTCATTCCCTTGCCTTAAATGTAAAAATTCTTTCCTCCCATCTGAGAGGTGATGAGGGTGTGTGATGAAGTTAGGGTACCTGGGTTTAAATCCTGGACAAGTTACTTAATCTCTCATAGCCCCATTTAATCTCTGCACTATGGAGATTATAATCTTGTCCATATCTATACCAGCAAGATAATTCCGGCATGGGAAAGCAATGCACTTGAAAGGGGGAGGGATCTTACCATGAGAACGATTTTGTGGATGCTGATTATCCCTGTTACCACGTTAATATGGAAAGTAGATGGTAGCTTGCCATGTAAAGTGTACCAGGCTACCTAAGAGCTTTCATTCTGCCACACAGCCTGGTGAAAGCTGGCTGCCCAGCCATTGATGGCTTTCCTTAGAGCTAAAGAGAATAATTTCAACTTGGTGGATGGAGCAATTTGTCCAAAACAGATATTATATTTCAAAAGAGACCATTTCTTTTGGTCTCTGGGACTGTGAAGGGCACATAATCCAAAGCTTTTACAGTAATTATTTTAGATTAAAAAAGTAATACAAATACCTGTAAAGAATAGTAAAAAAGAGAGTAATGTAAGATAACAAGTTAACCATAGGTAATCACTGTTAAAAGTTTCTCTCTTTAACTCTTATCCTTGTAACTTAAAGTTAGCATTATAACTTTAAACAGTGGACTTCTATCTATCGATTTATAAACTTCAGGCTGCATCTATTGACTCCTTGCTATGGAACATGGAGTATTTAGTGCAATTGCAATATTACTCATTTCCCATCCACTCCATACTCAGGTTTTGTTGGTTACAGTTAGTTATTACAAAGAACATCTCTGTAATTTTAATTAACATATATTAAAACTTATAGTTTTTGATTTATTGAAATTAGAGCTCTATTTTCTGCTATGAAAAATTAGATTAGTTTACTTACATACTCTTGTAGCTCTTCTCTTTTCTCCCACTATTATGTCATTTTCATGTTATGAAAGTTTATATTTGCACTTTGTTTTGTAATTATTATGTTTTCTTTACTTAGTAATTTGATTAAAAAATTAAAAACTAATGAAAACAGTCCTATGATTATGAAAATATTTGCTGCAAACGAAGGAATCTGTGGTTGGACCTAAATAGAAAGAAATTAATCCTGGGTCACCAGCCTATTTTCCTCAAAAGAGAATTTTCCGAGTGTGTTAAGGTAAAATGGATTCTTTAAAAATGTCTTTTTAGCTTATCAGTTTCTTCTGGCTCAACTGCATTCCTTATTTTCTGGAACACCTCTTTTTTTTTTTCTTTCATGTAGAATTCATGGTGGCGAACTTTTCAGCCTTCGCATTTCTGCAAATATCTTTATTTTGTTCTGATTCTATTTCTATAGTTTGATTGGGTACAGAACTCTAGGTTCAAAATATATATTTTATATATTTCATGTTTTAGCATCAAGTGTTGTTGATGAGAAATCTAATGTTAATCCAATCTTTTTTCTGTTGTAGGTTGCCTGTTTCCTTCTCTCTGGAAGTCTGAGAGTTTCCCTTTATTCTTGGATTTCTAAAATTTCATTAGGATGTATCTTGAAATGGGCCTTTCTTTTCTTTTTCTCAATCATACTGCTCATGATTTAGTGGGTCTTTTAAATCTAAAGATTCATGTAATCCCTTCAGTTCAGAGAACTTTTCTTCTATTGTGTCTTTGGTTATCTCCTCCCTTCTGTCATCTCTTGACTTATGCTTTGAGAATTCCCATTAGCCAGTCACTAACCCCATAAATCTCTTCTTTACTCATATTTGCTATCTTGTCTTTCTGTGTCATATTTTGAGAGATTTTCCTGGAGTTTGCCACATCTCCATTTGTTATCCATGACACATTCAATTATGCAGATTGTCCATTGAATTTGTTTAGACATTGTGCTTTTCTTGTTCAAGGATTCTTTTTGTTGTTGTTCTCTGAGCACTTTAAGAAAATAGCATCTTGTTTTTGGTTATTGGATACATTGTTCTCTTGAACCTTTTCTAAAACTAATTAGATTTTTAGGCAAAGTTATCTTATATTTTCAGAATAATCTCTGTTTCTTATGAGGTAAGTGCTCTCCCTTTGTTGTTTCATAATTTCTTTAAATATTTAATAACCCTTTTACTGTGTTCCATATATATTCTTAGGAGTCCATGAATCCTTTAAGAGATTTTAAAACTTGGTCTTCATTTTAATGATAATCTCTTAAAGTATCAGTTGCAGATCGCCTGTGGCAAGCACTGTCAGAACCTGTGTATACTGTTGTGTTTACTATGGCATCCATGTCTCATGTTGCCCAAATGGCAGCAGAACCCTCTGCGTGGATGATGACCTGCACAGGCAGACCAGTCTGGGGGGATGGGGTGGGGGCTGAGGTGGTATCAGATCCTCACAGGGTGCCTGGGCCCCAGTTTGAGAAACATGGCTTCCTTGTATCTCACTCATGATAAGGTGACTATATAATTTATTACTCACACTGGGACATTTTTTTTTAGCATGAAAAGAAAACTATTACTAATTATTAGGGAAAACTATTAAGAATTATAACATAAGGAACTGCCTGGCAATCCAGGATGACTGGACCTTCCATTCTACCTGAGAAGCTACCTCTTCAAGTTGTCTCCTTGGCAGCTATCACCGAAGTCCAGAACTGTCTCTGGATCTAATCTGCTTCTGCTGTGCACAGTGCCCAGTCCCAATAAAGGACCACCTTCTAGGCAGATTGCTCTCCTTCTCTAGGAAACAATTCTCTAGGCTTCACCCAGAAGGCAAACACCACTAACAGTTAGCTGGTCTGCAGGCATTGGAGGGGTGGGGAGGTGCCTCATTGGTTCAGCTGTTCCAAATATAGTTATTTTAATTAATTGCTCTTATGATTTCTCACTCCCCACCCTGTTACCTCCCCCTACCTCTCCAGCTTTGCATTTGTTGACTCTGAGCTTGGAACTTGTCCAGGACTTCCTTGCAGTTTCTTCAGTTCTCATGTCACCATCATCTAGTTTCACGTGCTCTCTACCTTCCAGAAATGCCTTCATTTCTAACCCATTGATGCTGCATTCTACTATTCCTGAACATTTTGGGTTTCATTATTTTAAAGTATCTCTTTTCTATCATTTCTCTAGGATCTTTGGAGGAAGGAGAGGCAGATATCTGTGCTCAGGGCACCATCATGAACCAGAGCTCCTTGTTCTATGATTTTGAATTTGAACCTGAATATGGCTGTATCTGCTTTCCTGGGTACATATATTACCTCAAAATAAACAATAAAGTAGCACTGGAAGGACCCGGTTGGCAGCTACCCCTTTTTTATTTTGTCCTCACCTTCCTTAGATAAACTTCTAATCCAACATCCTATAAAGGCATTGATTCTCAGGAGAGAACTTTCTTAAGTAAAACTCTATTCACTCTCTAGTTCACTGTCTTTAAAGCTAATACCTATCCTGAATTAAAGAGGGAATAGTTAAGTGGTTTAAAATAGAAGGCTGTTTCTTCTAAAGTCATTCAGACATGTAAAGAAAAGAGTCAGAAATTGAAAAAATATGTATGTTGAGAAACTACCACAGTTTGTGAGTTTTGTAGGGAATACAAACAAGTATAACATAAGACTTCTGCCCTCAATATACTCATTACCAAGCAGAGTTGAAAGTAGATGCAGGAGGAGTTTGGAGACAACAGAAACTAGGTCACACAGTTCAGAATCTACGTGCCAAGTCAGAAGTCAGCCCTCCAGGTCCTGATTCCACAGGCTAAGAGCTCCCTGTAGGCCCAGAGGCTCACAGAAGGCAGCTCAAGGCTGTGAGATGTGCTCTGACCTTTGAAGAAAGAGTAGGAGCTGGACTGGTGGGGAAGAGAGGCTGAACAATCTAGGCAAAGAGGACATTGTGGCCAAGCTGGAGACTTTTGTGGGCCATGTTTGGTGGGTTGATTGGTCAGTTGAGCACAGATTGTCCACGTTGTATCAGGGAGGGAAAGGGTTAGTTAGCAAGGGGGCAGGGACCCTGTGAAGCTCTGGAAAGTAGGCTAAGGTACTTGAATTTTTCCAGCTGGGAGATTTTGAGGAGGAGAACATGAGTAGGGTGGTGTCTGAGAAGGCTACAATGTGTTTAAGAAATGTTTATGAATCCAAGTTGTGAAAGAGGGGAGGAAATGATGGTGTATCACCCAGATAGAATGACAGCTACTAGTTAATTCTATCAATGTCACTAATTAAAACAATTTAGGTTATAATGTTAACATGAGGCTTTGGGAAGTAAAAGAGATGACAATACCAGAAATTATTTAGTAGTGAGATTCACTTATTGAGAAATCAAAATTTTCATGAATTTAAGAATTAAACAAATGTTATTAAAGTTTCTTGTGACTGCCTGAGCATTTTAAAACAAAGGAATATGGATTTCTCTTATCCTATCTGAGAGGGGTTCTAAAGGAACTTGCTCTTTAAAGAAAAGTGTGTGTGTGTGTGTGTGTGTGTGTGTGTGTGTGTGTGTGTGTGTGTTTGGTCTAAATTATTTAATGATGCACATATTTGTTATGTTATGATACCTCATTTATTAGAAGACTACAGGCTTTTGGCAGATGACAGGAAAATGGGTAAGGCCCACATTTTAAAATGGATTTTAAAAACCTTTTTGTTTTCTTTAATTATGGTCCCTATGAAGTGGTAGAGGAACTCACTCATTATACACTAAGTTCTGGAAGCAGTGAGCCAGTGGACATGGGGTTCTGTCTCTGAAAGCCAAGATCTCATCAGCTGTGGATTTGTACAGTCAGGTTTGGGAAAGTTCCAGGCATTGAGGTCCTTTAGCCCGAGGGGATTGCATGGCGATATGCATAGGGTTCTCTTCCTTGAGGAGCCTACTATCTGGCAGGGGCATGTAAGCCAATTTTATTATACTCTCAGAATGGAGTTATTCTTACGCTGTGAGCATGTACTACTAACAGGGTGGTCAAGTAAAGCAGCTCACTCACCAGCTCCCTTTGCTCCCCTCTGATAAGAGGCATAGAAGTCTTCCTGTGATTTTCCCAAAGCATCTCCTCTGTGTCTGCTTCCTGGGTAACCTGCTGCTCTGTCTGTTTCTATGACACACTATTGGATGGACTCAGGCCTAAGGAGGTAGGTGGCTGACCATAGGTTCACATCCTGCCGGGTCTCAGGTAAGGTTTGGATTCTTCTTTGGATACTTTATGAATCTGTTGAGCAGCCAGCCGAGGCAGGTCCTCCATTTGTAGCCACTATTGTACTGGCTGGGAAAGCAAAGCAGCAGCAGCCAATGGCCTTTTGCTATATCAACCTAAGCTTTTGAACAGGACACTGTGTTTCCCTGTCCAGAACTCGGGGTATTTCACTGGCACTCAGAGCATTCATTAATTCATTCCTCCATTTATCAAATAGCAATTGAGCATCTCCATGTGCCAGGTACCAAGGACATGAAGTGACCAAGGCACAATAATATGCTAAGGTAGCTAGCTTTCAGTAAATGGAGGAGTCTGACAGATGCTGTATAGTGAACATATATTGTTTTTGTCTATCCAGCTTTCCTCCCCAACCTCTTGTCTCTCCCCTACACCCACCGCTTAACAGCCCCCTCCTTCCTATGGGAAGTTCTCATTTCCAATTCCAAGTGGTCTGGGTAGAGCACCAATTCTAGTCATTTTCTTCTACCCCATGACACCATAGGAAGTTGGGGGCAGGTGACTCACACTTGACCTCCAGGCTTGTGGCCATAGTGATTTTATCCTAGGAATAAACCTATAAACCCCAGCCAGGCCAATCAGATTAATTCCCTGGGGGTTACTATGTGGTTGCCTGGAGAAAGCAGCTCTGTTTTCTCTGAGGTCATTGGGATAATGTAACCCCAGTACCCTCCACAGTCAGGCTCTCCCTCAATCTTACCCTCATCCCTACTCTCTACTGTGTAGAGGATGAGGCCCACACAGAGTGAAGCAGAGCCAATAGACAGAGAAAGAGAATGAGGAGAGAATGTAAATTGACCAAAAACTTTGAGGCCAGTTCTACCCTGGCCGTTGCAGTTACCTGAGATAATGAATGTCCCCCTTCCCCCTAGGTTGAGTTGGTTTTCCATGACACATAGCCAAAAGAGCCCTAACTAACACAGTGCAATAACTGCTGATGGGAGTTAACACAGCTGCTGGGGGAACCATGCCTGACCTGGTCCTGCAGAATGAAGGAGGACTTTCTGGAAGCAGTGACATTCAAGCTGAGGCCAACTACTTTTCCAGGAAACCTCCAGCTGGAGGAAGGGAGGGTGAGAGGTTTAAGAGTTTCAGGTGGAAGAACGTCTCTGGAACTAAGCAGTAATGGTCTATTTGAGGAATTACAAGGACTCTGGTATGCCTGGAGCAAGGAGTGCCCAGACAGCAGGAGGCCAAATACACATCTTGCCAAACAGCGTTGGAACAATCTCTAAAACGAGGACTGCTCTACCTCCTCATGCAGCATAGGTAGAAGAGAAAGATGGTTTCTGCCCTCAAGGAGCCTAAAATTTCACCAGGCATATTGGACACAAATATGCACAAAGTTAAATCACGACATACAGCCACAGTAAGATGATGTACCAAATCAGTGACTGTAAGGTGGACTGTAAAGAAATTCATGAAAATTCTAAGAGAAAGATCACTGGGGATTGCAGACAGGAGGAAACATCAGCACTGGGCCTAAAGAAAGGGCAGGGTGTGCGTGGATGAACACACATCAGGTTCAGTGCAGGGGACCAGTAAGGAGACCAGCTGGGTGATTCAAGGGGTTGAGTTAGAGAATAGTGGGGAAAAGTTTGGAATAGTAGACTTTAGACGTTATTGTGAAAGCAATGGGGAGCCATGAATTGCTTTTGAAGGTAAGGGGGGGTCCGACACAAGTTATCTTGTGAGATAACAGGTGAGACTTCCGTTATCCCAGAGAATGGGCTCTCCCACCACCATCCTTGCACCCAGGGTGCTCAGCCACATTCATTCTCGGAGGAAGTATGCAGCCGGTGCCTCAGCAGCAGCAGCAAGAGCAGCAATAGCAGCATTGTTGGAGGACAGCAATGGATGACAGAGGTGAATATGCAGTGAGGCACTGAATTGCTATAAGTTACACCTTCTGTGTCAATATGCAGAACTGGTTTGACTGAATTCAGTGAAAAGAACACCTGAGTTCAGGAAGACAACACATTTTCTGGTGTGTTGACATGACACCAAGGACCCTGTATAAATGCTTCCACTTTTCTTTTTTTCTAAAATAACAGTTCTATTGTTACCCAGGCAAGTCAGAATAGCCAGCTGGTAGAATGCCAGGCTAATGAGGCTAGTTTACTCTAGTTACCCTGATATGGGTCAGCTGGGCTCCCTAGACATCCCCCAATGGCATCTAGCTCAACAAGTGTGTGTCGAGGGTCCATACATGCCTGTAGTGCAGTAGATAGAGCTGGGCATGCTGAAGTGGATACAGTAAGATTCCAGCATCAGAGAGCTGAACCCAGGCGGGATGAACATGGGCTTGGGGGACAGAAAGTCCTACTTTCAAACCCCAGCTCTGCCATGTTCTAGTTGTGAGATCTTAATCTTATTGGCCCTTGTTTTTCTTACCTAGACAATGGGGATAATAGTATTTTGGAAGATAGTAAAGTGAAAAGAGACATTTACGTGTGAAGTACTTAGCACAGTGATTGATACATAAGTGTTCAATAAACGATGCCTATTTATCATGCAGCGTGGAAAGTACAGTGCCCCAGGTCTGTATATGATGCTAGGGAAGCACAGAAGGGGAACAGTTATCCTAACTCCAGGGAATCCAAAGAAGGCTGCCTTGAGAAGAGGGCATGTGGTGGGAGAGGAGGAGTGAGGAAAGGAGAAGAGAGAAATTCCAGGCAGAGGAAGCAGCAGTGCCCCCTGACACCTGGGAGGCTAGCTCAGGGCCAATTCACTGCACTGCTGCAAAGACAGTTCCAAACATGCCATGTTGCCGAGCGGTACGTCTGACTTCCACCTGGATTCTAGAACCCACAGAGCGCGGCCGCCACCGGGTTATGTGCCGCACAGTTGTCCGTACTTGGGAAAGGAAGCGGCTCTGTGCTGGATCCCATTCTTCCCCAGCCCACGGACTGCATGTGTCCGTTTTCTTTCTTGTTCTCATCAAACTGGTACTGACTCCTGAGGGCAAGAGAAAGCTTGGGAGAATTGTGCTAAGGAATGTCTCCCGGTGGCCCGATGTGGTTTTTAAAAACCGGAAATTGGGCAATTAGTAAAATATCCTGGTGCTCACAGAGCAAGGCTTTCTCTAGGCCCCTTCTTTCATCTGTGGCTATTGATGCCCTGCAGAAGGTTGCTTTGGGAGCCCATTGTTATGCCTGAGTTCCAGATGGGGCAATTAAATACGGGCAGTCGGACTGTTATTTTAGTTGCCTTTGGAGAGGAAATTTACAGTGCTTGCTTGTCCTTTTCAATCCCCCCCCCCCCCCCCCCCCCCGTGCAGCTGTTCCCCCCTCACCTCGGAGGAGACAGGGCCTTGGTGGTGGAGGGAGCTGCTCGCTGGGCCGACTTGTGCAGGGGCCATGGCGCCTCTGGATGAAAAGCTCAGCGGAACTCCAAGTCATTATCGTGATCAAGGACCAGGGGAACGGTTCAGCGTGCAAATGCAGATGCTCTCTCGGTTTCCGTGATAGATGTGTTCCTGGTGCCAGTGCGGCAGTGTGTTGAATTCTTTTTAAAATCTGAAAGACCTGCAGGCTCTTCTCTCCTTTTCTTAAATCCATTTCCCTGTTGAGATGAAAAATGTAATACTTTTCAGCTTACTTCAGACTTTCTTCAAAAGTATTTCTGGAAAAGAATCCTTCATGTGGAGCATATGAAAACTGTCAGAGGATGGGAGAGAGCGAGGTTTTAAAAACAGGTTAATGGACAGCCATTATGCTCTAGGGAGTTCCCCCAGGGAGCAGAAAAATACAGGCTGAGGAAGTCGGGGGCAGACAGACCACAGAAGCTATGGATTAGGGGAGGAACATAATCCAGGGATACTAGAAAAACTGGATACAGAATGAGATGGGAAAATAATACCAACCAAGAGAAAGAAGATTGCCAAGGTTTGCCTTAGGAGAGTGCTTGAAAATATAAGTTTTGGAGACTGGCAGACCAAGTTCAAAGGTTGACTTTTCTACCTGCTAGCTGTGACATTGGACAAGTTAATTTTTATGTGACTCAGTTTTCCAGGCTATAAAATGGCCATAAAAATGACGTCCACAAAGGGTGGTTGTGCTAATTAAATGAGATGATGTGTGTATCATGTCTGCCTTATTCTCTGGTATGCAGTAAGTGTTCAATATATGCAATCTATTATCTATTATTGCTATTGTTACAGTTATTATTATTATTACTATTATTATTAGCAGCAGTAGTAATAGTGTTATTATCACTGGCCCGAGGGCACAGATAGATCCATGGACTGTTTTGGACGTGGTCGCCAGTCCTAGTTCCCATCCGAGTGTATATGTGCATGCACTTTGTCAGCCATGCAGGCGCCTTTCTCTCTCCATGGCAGTGGATTTAATCCCATCACTGGGATTTCCTCACACACATTCCAGGTTCTTCTGTGGCGCGTTGGCCATGCCACCGCGTTGCTCATGGAGTGAGCAAAAGGCTCTGTCCTATTAGCAACATGGGCTCCAAGCAGGAGGTCCTATGACTCATTTTCTTTTCTCTTAAAAAAATATATATTTTATTGATTTTTTACAGAGAGGAAGGGAGTGGGATAGATTGTCAGAAACATCAATCAGCTGCCTCCTGCACACTCCCTACTGGGGATGTGTCCGAAACCAAGGTACATGTCCTTGACCGGAATCGAACCTGGGACTCTTCAGTCCGTAGGCCGACGCTCTATCCACTGAGCCAAACTGGTTAGGGACCTGTGACTCATTTTCATCTCATGGGTTGCCTTGTATCAACTCCAGAGCTGGGAAGCCCTGCAGGCTTTTGCTATGAGCAAATCTGAGTCATGGACAGAGTATGAAGGAAAATTTTCAGTTAAATAAAACCTCCAGAGGGAAGCAATGGTAAGCAAGGTGATCTCTTCTGAACTTTCCCAACTCACCCTCAAGAAAAGGTGTCATAAACCTGTAGGAGTGATTAAGAGCTGGGACAAAGGCAAGCCTGTTAGACGTCCCGTAACTCCAGGAGCAAATCTCTTTTTCCCTCCTAAATAACACAAGAACATTACATGGCATTAACAAGTTTCCCAGGACAGGAACTTCTAGTTTATTACTTGCTCACATTGTCATCAGAAATTAATTTTGTCCCTGAAAGACAAATTGGCTGGTAGCTTATGAAGTTAAATGGAAAGAACAAGTACGCATCTGTTTCTTCTGCATTTTGTCTCCTTGGTGTCTTACATATAAATGAATCAGAGTGTTCAAACTTAAATTAAGATCTTTGGCTAGATAAACAGTTAAAACTGGTTCCCATAGCTACCTCTCACACATAGCTGTGATTGCATTATAATCCCCTAGTAATCAGCTCTAAATGAAAGAAAGATGATAAGGGTGCTCTTTGCAGTTTTCAGTACTGATTTTTATTAGCTCTCAATCAGGCCGGGACTGCTCTGTCTTTCATCACATTGTGGTAGTGTTTGTAGAATCATTAGAGTAATAAAGTGTAAATCTTACTGAGGTGCATTTTTCTTGAGGAGTTTTATAGAAGAAAATCTCTGAAGATTACACTGGCTGGTACAAGAAAGATTTGTTTCTGAGACGAAAGTAAGAATGTAATGTATGCCATACTCATTTATTCTTCACCAGAGTCAAAACCTAGTGAATTATCCAGCCTAGGTACCACAACCACCATGGAAACCCCTTGGACTCAGGCAGCCAGGTATTACCATAATAGAGATTTGCATGCGTTGAGCCAGTTCTGAATTTGCCTTGTTATCCTTCTCCAACACTCTTCCCGTGTAAAGCCCTCACATTACAAACGCATTACCCACAAAACCGCAAGCTTTGCTATTCCCAATGTGATTTCTTTAGCAAACTGGTATAATCCAATAAAACATCATGTCGCACCAACACTGAAGTATTTATTGCGGAATAAATTTCAGCTTAAAAAGTGCACTTGCCCCCCTTCCTTCTCATATATCACAGAGTGACCGGTCCTTTTCAGCTTCATTGGGGTTGGAGACTGCTAAGTGGGGAAAAGTGGCAACTAGAGATGACGGCTCTCTGATGCTTCCCTGCATTTGTTCTGGAATTTTCTAGGCCCATCCAAGAAATGGTAGCAGGGAAAGAGACTTACACTGACTTTCCCCAAGTGTTGCAGGATTTTTCACAGATTTTGCAGGTGTGCTACACATTTGCAATTAACAGAATACTTAATCCGGACGTGTTTTTCCTTTCCCATAGGCTTAATTATAGCCGGGATATGTTACAAAAGCATCCCACTCTACGATCCCCATAAAGATGCCTGCTTGTTTTAAACGCTGGATTTTATGCATTTTATGTTTATATTAGGCCGAAAGTGTCCCTATATTTTAGTGACAGACATTTATGCTCATCCACAGGATAAGAAACAATATCATGTAGCAGTATGTAGTCCCTGGAAGAGTTTATAGAAATGTGGTGGCTTTATATTTAATTTTAAGTTACTATATTTTAAGGGAAGGCTTTGCCTGAGGTAATTATTACAGCTTTCATGCCCACACAGCGGTACTGTGCATCTCTGCAACCAGCAGAGCGTTTGGAAGATCCAGGTGGCCAGAGAGTTAGGTGGTGGCATCGCGAAGATTTGCACCACGTATCTTTTCAGTTTATACACTGAGTGGCCAGATTATTACCATCTCTGAAGGCATACTAATCTGGCCACTCAGTGTATATCCTATATAATAAAAGGCTAAATATGCTAATTTTCCCCTAGACCAGGAGTTCGACTAGCAGGCAGGCTGGCCAACTGCCCATGTCCCTTCCCCCTGGTCCCCTGGCCAGGCTGGCCGGACCCCACTCATGCACGAATTCATGCTCTGGGCCTCTAAAATATATATGTGTGTATATATATATATATATATATATATATATATATATATGCTGAGTGGCCAGATTATTATGTGTTCAGAGGTCATAATAATCTGGCCACTCAGTGTATAATCATATGAAAACATACGTGTGGGATCTAATCTGAAGATAGAATTTTTAGAGAACAAGAAGGAGTCACTCAAGGACACCTTGTTTTCATTTTTAAAACCCTTCTATAGTCCTGAGAAAAACCTCATTTGCTATTTACTATTTATATTAAAAAATATAAAAGCCTGCATTCAAGCACTGGTTCTCCTTTCTTTTATAAAATAAAGCAAATAAAATATTTTGCTGATGATGGTGCTTTTGGTATGTGTTTGCATGTTGGTACTTAAATGCAATATGTCTGGAAGATGTTGCTATTTCACACTACACGCACAAGAAAGAGTAAATTGTAGGTCTTGATTATCAACAGATAACAAGACATACTGTATATAAATAAATGCTCAGCCTCAAAACCCGTTATTGGATTAGCTATACAATCACGTCTCAGGCTGTAAGCCTGTGCTGACAAATGAACACTTTTCATTTGGCTCAAGGTCCTCATCAGCAACGGAACTAATTTTGCATTCTCACTCATTAAGTGAATAAGATGTGGAAAAAGCTGTCTGCTTTTTGAAGTGTAAATTTGCTGCTACAGGCTGTGCAGACCAAAGCGCTTTTGAAGCAGGCAAATGAGATCATCTCTAGGGACATGCGAACCTCACAAAGTTTAGGTCATTTCTGTTGAAGGGACGGGGTGCATGCATGCACACTCACCAACATTCATGTGATTTAGGTGGACGTGTGCACTGGGCTGTGTGGGTATTCCTGAGTGTCAGTGACGGACGCTTTGTGTGAACCTGGGAGGAAGTAGGAGCACGGTCTTCATCTTCTCCAGAAGCCAAGGACCCATGGAATCTAGGTGCTCAGCCTGGCACACGCTGGGTGTTCAATGCTTGTAGAGACCGAGATGGAATGACTAGGGGTTGGCACGTTAAGCAGGCAGGATTCTCAGCCCTCTGCCAGTCTTGAGAAGGAGCAACAAAGCCTCTGAGCTTTTGGTTCAAAACCTCCTTTAGGCATGGGCTGTTCCAGGAGATAAAAGACAAGTACTGATGGAGCTGGCTGAGGAGCAAGATGTGCTGGGTGAAGGGAACTTCATAGGTCAACCATTCTGAGTGGTATTAACTACTCTATATGCTGAGAACTCCACCTTTGTATCTCTAGCACGGATTTCTTATTTGAGCTCCAGATTCTTTTCTTTTTTCTTTCTTTTCTTTTTCTTTTTTGCCTTGGCTATGCTTTATTGACCTCAGAGCACTCTCTGGATGCAGTTAAAAAAACAAATACAATGGGAACTGGAACTGGATCCAGGATGGTGCACCTGGCCCCAGAAGAATTCCGCCCCCCCCCCTCCGCCCCCCAAGGTGGATTTATACAAAACGCCAGAGGAAAAGATGAGGCGATCTGGTGCTGAGTCCAGGGGTAGCCAGTTGGCAGAGGAGCAGTCAGTGAAGCAGTGGGCAGGCCATGCCTCTTTCTCGTATGTGTGCGTACACACTACACTGCCATGGGTGAGCGTCAGGAGGAGTTTTCATTAACGAGCTCCTGCACAAGTTTTGTTTCTTGCCTGTCCCATTTCTGCACGTGGACAAGTTTGCCTCCATCCAGCAAACTTGGACTTGACCTTCCTGTCATCTGCCCTTGTCTTGTCAAACTCCACCCCCAGCTTGAAGCTGATCTCCAAGTTCTTAAAGGTGCTTTGTGTTTTTATGGTGATCATGTCCCCATTTATTTCAATGATTGTGGTAGGCTTGTTTATATCGGCCACCTGTCTGGTAGCAAAATCTACACTGATTGACTTCATATAGTCATAGAAATTCTTGCTGTCCACTAGCTTCCAGGTGCCTGCAAAGGCATCCACCATGGTGAGGCTGGGCTAAGCCTCCAGGGGCTGGCCTCCCATCAGCACGGATGCCTGGCCTCCCAGTTCCTGCCCCCAGCTGCGAGCTGTCAGGACCGGCTTTCTTCCCTGAGCTCCAGATTCTTAAATGCAACTCTCTGCTTGGTCTATGTACTTAATTGTATCACAAAATAAAATCATGGGGCTCTACGCTTAAACATTTCTATTCCCCATTCCTCCTTATTTCATAAATTGCATCAGCATCTTCCTTCTCACGCAAGACGGAAACCTAAGAGTCATCCTTGATTCACCCTTTTCCCTCACCAATGAAATAAAATCTATCAACAGTCATGCTCATTTTAGAAACAAAATATATCTTAAATCTTCTTGGACACCTAGCCTAGGCAAACATCATTTCTCATCTTGACACCAGCCTTTTAACGTGCCTCTCCACCTAACTACCCCTTTTCCCCATTCATACTGAGCAGAGAGTAATCTTAAAACACGTGTGTCATGTGTTGAATTGTGCCCCTACCCCCATTCATATGTTAAAGTCTTAACCCCCAGCAACTCAGAATGTGACCTTATTTGGAAATAGAGTAATTGCAGGTGTAATTAGTTAAGAGGATGTTATCCGGAGTAGGGTGGGTGCTTATCCAAGATGACTGGCGTCCTTGTAGAAAGAATGTCATGTAGAGACAGAGAGACAGACAGAAGGAAAATGATGTGAAGACACAGAGAGAACACTATCTGTAAGAAATGCCAAGATTGCCAGCAAACCTTCAGAAGCTGGATGGAGGCTTGGAACAGATTTTCACTCACAGCTCTCAGAAGGAATAAACCCCATTGATATCTCGACCTGAGACTTGTAGCTTCCAGAACTGTGAGACAATAACTTTCTGTTTAAGCCGCTCAGTCTGTGGTTCTTCGTTATGGCAGCCCTAGCAGACTAATGTAGTGTGGAATCATATCCCTCTATTACTTAAAGCCCCAGATGGCTTTTAGTTTTATTTAGATTCAAATTCAAAGTCCTCATCAAGAGTGACAAAACTCTTCGTGATCTGCCCCCCACCCACTGCTCCAGTTTCATCTCCCAGCTCTTCCCTCATCATCTTCAGCCACACCGGCTACTTTTCTGTTACTCAGTCACAACAACCTCTTTCCCTTTTCATGGCCTTTGCACATGTGGTGCCCTCTGCATGTACTTGCCTCCTCCTCCACTGTCTTTGCAGGCTAATACCTTACCCCTCAGGTCTTAACTTACATGTTATCCCTCCCACCTCTGCTGTTATTCTCTGCCTTTGCCCCATTTTTTCTTTTATGATTACTTATCACAGTATGCACTTACTTTATACTCCTGTATACTTTAAAAAAATCTAGACTATAAGGTCCAGGAGATCATGCCAGTGTGGTTCATCAGTGCACTGCCAGTACCTGACATAGTGTCTGGCACAGACTAGGTACTCAGCCTGGCATGCATTGGGTGTTCAATAATTATTTGTTCAGTGAATGAATAAAAGGAAGATGCTTAGAGAAACACCTCTCCCCTAGGCCTTTCTCTCTTGATCACACTTGGAAAAGGATGATCCTTTCATTGGAAGCATTTGTTGGTTTGTCCCTACATTGGAAATGATCACTTTTTAGATCTCTTCATAGTCTCAATATTGTCTCTATAGAATGAGAGGACCTGATCAAGAATTTTGGTGGAGGAATACTACAGGAAAAATGGGCAGTGGGTCAGGTCTCTGCACATTAATTGCACTACAATGTTTATGAATTGTCTCCCAGGAGATCATTGCCTGGGCAAGCCAAAGAGTACATTGTTATATAGAAATACTCCACGAGCTTAGATTTTGCCAAGTTGAAAAATAGGAAGTTGTGTGGGTGAGTGTGAAAAGACTGTTAGCTGTCTACAAAAATCTGTCTTGCTTTCTTCCTGGGCACACAATTAAATTACATTTCCCAGCTTATCTTACAGCTAGGTGTGGTCATGGACTGCATGCTCTATACTGGTACATAGCAGAAGTGAGGGATGCCATTTCCAGGCCCAGCCCAATGAAAATATCCCTTGTGCACTGTCTACACTGGTTTGTGGGCCTGTCAATGCCCAGTGAAACCCTAGAAACCACAGCTGAAAATGCAAAACCACCATCAGCTTGGGTCTCTGATGGAGAAGACTCTGTAGAGACCTGAACTGAGCAGGCAATCCTATTTTTAAGCAGCTCATATGACGCCACTAAAATTTTAGGGTCTCTCTGTAACTGCAGGCTAGCCAACCCTAATGGTATCATGACACCTTCTTTAAGAAGCTGACACTCATGAGGGCTCAGGAAGTGAAGGAACTTTTAGAATTGACTCAAGAGGAATGTCTGCTCTCTCATGAGGCAATTGAGCCACTCAGAAAGGGATTTGGAAAGGAACAATATAATAGCTCATTCTTCTAATGTTCCATGAGCTGAAGAAGGTCAAGGAAAAGAGGACATCTTAGAGTTGCCTACAGAGTTCTCTTGATGATGATTGCCACACATCCCTGCACACCATGGCACTCCAAATTAGTCCCCTGTCCTTTCTGATCATGACCCATCTTAACAACACTGAAAAGACTTTGAAACCAACGGTGGGATGACAAAATATGTGAGGTGAGCACTATGGACTTGGAAGGGAAAGAAAAGGGCAAACAAATTCTGACTGACATTCGGATGTTTGATCACCTTCTCATGGTTGTATATGCAAGGAGGTTGGTGATTGTGTCTTATTGATCTCTCCCAGCCTAATGCTTGGTAGATCTTATGTGTTTAATGAATGAGAAATGAGTAAATACATTAGCTTGTTTGAACCTCATGAACCATATGAGGAGATAAGGCTTTACTGCAGACAGTCTTATTTGCCTACTGGGGTCAAAACCATTCCCGTTTCATTTTCCTTCTTTGGGTAGATGGAAGAATACACTTTCTAGCCCTCACACAATTAAGTGGGGTCATTCTCTGGTTCTGGCCAAAGGAATGTGAGTGAAAGTGACAGAGCAGGAAAGGCCTCTCCTGCTTTTCTGTGCTGTAAGGCAATACTGAGGTCCTGTGCTGAGGAGGTGGAGCCTCTGTCAGCCCTGCCCGACTGATTTGTGCTGGGCATGTAGAGTGAGTTAGGCCATTATATATGCTATACTCCAACATAACCTGGCCTACATGGACTAACACATTTACCCAACAGCAACATCCCCCTTTTTAATTTATGTGCCCAGAAGCTCAGATTTTGCCAGTTCTTTTCTGGATGGCCATCAGCCACAGAGGCAGCTAGGTCCCCCAGAACCTCAGGGGTGAAATGGGGGTGGTGTTAGCTGATTATGGTAATCTGAATCCCCTGAGCCAGTGATCACCTTAGGGGGTATAAGCCAGGTCTAATCAATATAATGTCTAGGGAATTCTGCTGAGGATTGTTTTGGGCAGTTTTCTTTACTTACTAGAGGCCCAGCATACGAAATTCGTGTGAGGGTACAGTCCCTAGGCCTGGCCTGCAATCAGGGCCATCTTCCCTGCCCCGCCTCCCCCCCCCCCCCACCCCACTCTCAATTTCCCGTTTGCCATCGGGTGATCAGAGCCTGATGGCCGGAGTAAGGGACTGAGAGGTCAGCCGTTCCTGCCTGCTCGCTGGCCATGTCCCTGCCACAGGTCGCCCACTGTGTGTGGGGCGACCTGCAGGGCGGGGGCCTTGGCCTGGAGCCGCCCATGTCTCCCGCCACCCATGTTTAGTTCCCCGTTTGCCATTGGGCTATCGGAGCCTGCCAGCCAAGAGCTGGTCAATGCGCCTCATAGTGACTGGTCAAGCGGTCGTTCTGGTCATTTCGCTGTTAGGGTCAATTTGCATATTACCCTTTCATTATATAAAATAGACCAGAAGGCAAGAATGCTTCCATTTCATGTATAGGGCCATTGTTTTAGGAGGATGTGAGGCTTGGAGCTGCTATAACCATCTTGTGGCCATAAGGGAAAGCTGGCCAAGTGGAAAAAAGAGAAATCTATTTTACGCTACTTAGCTAAGTATTCTGTTTCTTGCATCTCAGATCATCCAAACAGATTACCTCCATTTTATTGAAGAGGAAAATAAAGCTCAAAGAGTATAAATGATTTTCCCAAAGTTTCTTGGCTTGTAAGTAGAAATCAGGTCTTGTAATTCCAAGTCTTCTCTTTATATTGTTCAAGGGACAGCAAATAGATTTTTCTCTCATCTGCCCAACCAATTAATTGAGAATGGCTACCTAGAGAGTTATGTTGAGAAGATGTTAATTTAAGATCACATCCAGCAAGAAAAGGGGTTTTGGTTGATTAATAACTTCAAGGGCAAAAGCTAGGGAAGCAGTACCCTTTTTCCCCCATCACTGTAGTATGTCATGTTATTTCTGGATTAATTTTACTGTGGGAAGAGTCATGTATTAGTTATCAATTGCTGAGTAACAAATTACCCCAAAATGTAATGGCTAAAATAAAACCCCAACATTTACCATCTCACAGTTTCTGCGGGATATGAGAATATGGGTGTAGATTAGCTGAGTGCTTCTGTCTGAGAATCTCTCTGTGGTTGTGATCAAGCTGTCTGCCGGGACTGCAATCTAATCTGTAGTCTTGGCTGGGGAAGGGTAGCCAAGCTTACTCGTGGTTAATGGGAGGTTCTGTTCCTCATGAACCATAGGATTGAGGGCTTCAGTTTTTCATTGACTGTATCTCAGTGCTTGTCACCTGTGCCTCATCATAGGGGAGCCAACCCCATGGTGCCTGGCTCTCCAGGTAATGAGTGAGCAAATGAGAGAGGGTATCTAGGAAAGAAGACAGACTTTTGTAATTCAGTCTTGAAAGTGACATCCCATTACTTATGCAGTATTTCATTCATTCGAAGTGGATCAATAAGTCCAGCCCACTCAAGGGGCGGGGATTGCACAAAGGAGTGACTACCAGCAGGCAGCCATTTTAAAGGCTGCCTACCTAGCACAGTGGCAAATAAAAATAATGAAATTACTTTCCTATTACCATTTCTGTAATTGCTGCAGTTAACTAGTTTGCCTGAAAAAAAATTTTTCCCCCTCAAAGCTCTAGTCTTTCTCTGTGGGGTTCAAGCCATAGCATAAACCCATATAATAATGCCTATGTCCCCTTTCCAGATCCAGGGGTTAAGAATGTAGTAATAATAATAATAATAATAATAATAATAATAATTATTGTTATAATTAACAATAATATTAGATAAGAGTCCCACACTGCAGTGAATGCCATTGGCATTGGTTTTCCTCTTTTTCTTAAATCCTGGTCACATCACATGTGCTTGTTTTGAAATTGAACATGACCAGTGCACTCTCTCTGACTCTCTTGTCTCCTCCCAGGCAGGATATAACTCAGGGCTGCCTTTAAATCTGGTCTACCTCTTAGGATTTGCCTGTTGGTGAAGGGCTCAAGAAAGGAGAGAAGGGAAGCCATTCTCTAGGGCAAGATCCGTTCTGCACAGTTTGGAAGCACCTTAGACAGCAGGCATGTATTCTCGTGAGAGTGAGACTATTTCTGGGATTCGGAGGAAAAGAAAGAATGGAAGGAGAATGGGTTAATGTTAATCAAAGTTGCTGAACAGTCGTGGCGCGTTTACTAGTCTATCAGGGTGGATAAGACGAGAGGACAAAAACTGGACTTTTAATAAAGAGAGGCAGATTAAATTAATCGTGGCAAGAAAATGAGCAAGAAATGCTTTGACATTGTTATTTAATAAGAAAAATGTGTAATTAACTGATAAAAATAGTTTCTGCAAGAAGCAGGCAGTTAAATAGTTTATAAAGCCAGCCAGGCCAAATCCTCAGCATCCCTGACTGTTAGCAATCAGAATGCTTTTTATATGGTGTCTTTCTTTGGAAACCATCTCACCACAGACATTACCTCATTTGCTTCCCAGCCTAATGAATGCTTTATGGCTGAGAAATGGTGGAGGAAGCAAGTGATATGGAGGAGACGAAGAAACTGAGGCACAGAGATGGGGGGCTGAGGAGGAGAGACGTTTTGCAGCATTCCCAGAAAGTTACTGTGAGCAGTACTTGGTTATTCTCATCCCTAACCTCCTGCCCCTTAATTGTGTTTCGGGCATTAGCTAATGAATTTAAAAAAACAAAACAAAAAACAATTGCTGTCTCCTCCAAGGGCTGCATGAGGAACCTGGGCTGTGTGTTATGGCTGATAGGATCAGTCTTCCGAATGGGAGGTGGGGGTGGAAAGAGATCCTGGCATTTGCCATCTGGTAAGCCCGCCTTTAATCCTCAGTAAAGTAATGGAATGGAGATGAAGAAAAAAAAAAACCGTAAGAATCAAGAGCATAATGCCACCATGAGCAAGCAGCTGTCTGGATTTTTAAAGAGCAAATTCCATGAGACAAATTTAATTGCATTTTTAATAGAATTTAAAAAAAATCCTCCACAACATTAGTGAGTGAAGGAAATGAAATGGATCCATCCAGAAATCTCGCTTGAGAGATGAATTCAGCAGAGCTGGTTCTAAGCTCTGTCTGTCTCATGGATTGAAACCTGGCTGGAAGGCCACAGGAGCAGCCGGTGGGCGGCAGGGGAATGACTGGGAGATGGTGGGCAGTGGCATGCTTCTGGCAGGCTCTGAGGTGGGCCGGTATCTAGAGAGCATCATTATTAATGACTTGCAGGAGGTGATGAGCAGACCATTAATTAAATGTGCACATGTGGCCAAGTGGGAAATTGGCAGCAAAACCCCAGAGAGGCAGGCACACAACACCCAGGTACTTGTTTTGCAGCCTCTGTGATTTGGCCTGAGAGACATGGCTTGACTTTGTGTCCCCTCCTCTCTCCCTGCTGTCTTGGGCTTGAACCAGATTTCTGTATGGTGCCACAGGGGAAGTGGCAGGGGAGGTGCCTCAGGAGCAGGCTCACACATTCCCTCACCAAACACCAGTGTGTGTACTCTGATGTTCTGAAAGAGGAAGCCTACAGAAATTAATATTGATATTAGCAGAGTAATGAAGCAGCTGCAAAGCTGGTTCATAAACGTCTCGCCCCATTTCAAGGCATGTTTACATCGGCAAAGGGGAGAGCAAGCAGGGTGGGGAGGTGTGCCCTCTGAGTTATCTTCAGGGGAGCCTCTTGTTCCATCTCATCCTTCCTAAGAGAAGCTGAGGTGGTTTGACTTCTGAATATATTCAGGCATTTGAAATGAGGTGGCTTGCCCCAAACCCTACAGAAAGCCATGCTTAAGAGTGAAGCTCAAGCATGACACAGCTTTTCTATTCAATCAACATTTTGTTCTCTCCTTAAGAGATCCCCCCTAGTAACTCCACAGGTTTAGCTGGTAGCTTAGTCACAACTGAGTCTTGCATTGCCCCTACTGGGATGTATATTTATTTGAAAATGCCTCTGTTGCCAAGGTAGAAAGAATGGCTCTGGGAGAATGCATGCTCCCTACTTTGCAATATCAAGTACTGTGTGTTCTGAAATGGTAGATTATCATTTGTATTTTATTTAACTTGAGAACTATTAGCCAAGCTCTTTGTAGAAAGGAAAAGATTTGCAATGGCAAAGGTTACCCTGATCAACCCTATGCCATTCTGAAACTGCCTTGGAGCTGGTGAGCAGCCATGCAAGTGTTCAGAAGGAGGGATGAAAACACCACCCCACCACTATGCCAACAGCAATAACACGATCTCTAGTACTCAGCGACATGCATTGTCTAATCTAACCCATAACACAATGCACTGGTGAGAAGTATTGTTATAGTCCCTATTAAAAAATAGATCAAGGTAGGAGGAAAGTTACCAGTGTGTGGAGTAAACCAAGAGCAAAGCTTTGAGAAGGTAGAACTGCCCTGAGTCCCAAGCCCATTGTTCCAGCATCAGGACCATCATCTAAACTTGATCCACGGTTACTTTGGTGGGGGATTTGATGCCTAGAATAATGGATCTAGAGTCTGAGGCCAAGGTAGTGACATGTTAGCCTTTAATTATCTGTTTAATAGTTCTTTGGAGAAGTTGAAGGATAAGCAGAGATGAAGGCCCCCTAGTGGCAGCACTTGCCTCTTTTTTATTCTCAAACTATTCAGCTCTGGCCACAGACTTGCATAATATGCCCACAAAAGCAAAAGTTCTGAGTTGGCTTGAGAACCCTCCTAAGAAGGCATTTCAGTGACCCTCTGTTGTTACTTCAGCATACCCATATTTAAAAAATATGTTTTCTATTGATTTCAGAGAGAGGTACGGAGAGGGAGCGAGAGATATAAACATCAATGATGAGAATCATGGATTGGCTGCCTCCACACACATCCTACTGGGGATCAAGCCTGCAACCTGGGCATGTGCCCTGACTGTGAATCGAACCATGATCTCCCAGTTCATGGGTATCAACCACTGAGCCATACCAGCTGGTCAAGCATGCCCATTTTTGAGTATAATTTCTCACCTCTGGGACCTTATGAATCATTTGTTACAATGATACACAGCATGCTTCCTTAGAGGACTTCTGATAAATTTTCTCCATATCATTACATTTCCAGAGATTTTTTTAGGTCCAAGTGTTATTTTAGAACCTTTTATAGATTGATGCCACAATTGCTACCCTGCTGGCCCTGCCAGAGTCATCCACTAACCTCTGACTGGGATGGCAGGAAGTAGGCATTCTGGGATTGAACTGAGTGAACAAACAACTTCAGATCAGGACAAAGACTCTCTCAATAGTGACAAAGACACTTTTGGCTGTAAAGCTGTAATTGGATGTTTTAGGTACCCTACCATGGGGAGACAATCAGCAATTTTTGTCCGAAGCTCCCAATTATAGACTGTATTTTGCTATGATATCCCCATTGCACACCTTCTAAAATTTGACTTTGTGCTCTGACTTCATGGAGGAATATATTTCCTATCCTTTGAATCTAAGTTGTCCTTGCTTAGAACCAATAGGATATAGTGGAAGTGACACCATGTGACCTTCAAGATTAGGTCAGAGAAGGCCTGAAGCATCCATAGGGCCTTCTTGTGAAATTGCTGGAGGTTAACATAGCTTAAGGGGGACTCTTAGAGTGCTACTTGCTCTTCCCCATCAGTTTCTCCCTTTCTTCTTCTTTGGGCCCCATATTTAGCCATTATTTTTCTACTCCCTCAGGCTTTTATTTTTGTATCCATCCGCTCTCCCTGTTCATCCTCCTGAAGTTCTTTCCCCAGTTCACTCCCCTTCCATCTGGGAAGTAGGGGATAAAGGAGAAGGGGGGTCAGGTGAGCAGGGTGATTATCTTGTGGAGCGCTGTGTTGGAATCTCTACACATGTGGTTATGTTTTATCTCCTGACCAGCCTATAGCTAAGTGAGATTATTTCCCCGCCCGCTTCTTTTTCAGATGAGGAAACCAAGGCTCAGAGGAGTGGAATGCCTTGCTGAAATTTACCTAGCAGGTAAGTGCTAGGGTTGGGTGTGTTCCTAGAAGTGTCTAATTCAAGAAACCATTTTCTTTCCATTGGTGGCATGACATAGGGGGAAAAAATTAACAACTCATGCTTCATAATCATGTTTCAGTTAACTGCCTAGCAAACTATAGGGTGTTCTCCCACAATAAGAACTTGATCATTTCAGAAAATCATATGTTGTCTTTATGAAGTCCAGAGAGCAAAATTCCCAGGTTTTGATATCGATGTAAATCTGAACCTCATTTTATCTTGTGATCAAGTTTCTGGTGAGCATAATGGGTAACTCTGCAGTTGTTGTTTTTTTAATTTCCATCTGAGAGGGCTGCATGTTACAATGACACTGTAGAACCTTAAGGGAAAGACTATGGATCATAAGCTTAAAAATGTATCCTATCTAATAAAAGAGTAATATGCAGATTGACCATCACTCCAACACACAAGATGGCTACCCCCATGTGGTCAAAGATCCTGCCCCCATGTGGACCCAAGATGGCCACCACAAGATGGCCAGCAGGGGAGGGCAGTTGGGAGGGACCAGGTCTCCAAGGGAGGGCAGTTGGGGGCGATCAGGCCAGCAGGCGAGGGCAGTTAGGGGATGACCAGGCCTACAGGGGAGGGCAGTTAGGGGATGACCAGGCCTGCAGGGGAGGGCAGTTAGGGGTGACCAGGCCAGCAGGGGAGGGTAGTTAGGGGTAAACAGGCTGGCAGGGGAGCAGTTAGGCATCAATCAGGCTGGCAGGGGAGTGGTTAGGGGGTGATCAGGCTGGCAGGCAGAAGCGGTTAGGGGCAATCAGGAAGGCAGGCAGGCGAGCAGTTGGGAGCCAGCAGTCCTGGATTGTGAGAGGGATGTCCGACTGCCCATTTAGGCCCGATTCCAGCGGGTCCCAGATTGGAGAGGGTGCAGGCTGGGCTGAGGGACACCCTCCACCCCCGTGCACGAATTTCGTGCACCGGGCCTCTAGTTGTATCATAATGGCAGTACCCAGCCTATAGATGCCCAAAATATATTTTTGAATAGATAAATGATTATGAATATTCTTACTTTTGTATTTTTTGGCATATCCAATGTTTTAGTTTCTGCAGAACTCTGTCACTTTACATCCCATGTCGTGTGTGTGTGTGTGTGTGTGTGTGTGTGTGTGTGTCTGTGTGTGTGTGTATGTATTGGACGGGGTAGCTAGTGCTGTCTAGAGTTATGTAAAAGTCCATACAACCTCGTGTGGACAAATCATGGTTCTGTTCTGGACTTCATTTTGCTTCTTGGCAAAGTAAAAGTTACACTAGGGCCCCCTCCAGGTCTATACATGACCATTTTGATTCCTACATTGAGAACTAGATATATTTTCATTAAATATTAAATCTGGGAAACTGGTATCGAGAATGCTGAGTATAATCATACAGTAGGGATTTTTAATCCAAACATTACTTATCCAGTCCTAATAAAAAAATACAATGAAAGGATTTGAAAAAATAAAAAGCAAACTGAGAAACTGCTAGACTATAAAACAAGTGCTTTTCCTCTCTAGCTCTCACAAACTCATTCTAACATCTGGGGGATTTACAGGTGTTAAAAAATGTCCCTGAAAAGAGTCTTTTTATTTCCTGGAGTGATGGAAATATATTGATAATTACAGGGGGAAATTAGTTTTTTTAATAAAACAATTAAAAGGGCTTAAGGTTTAAATGAAGGAGAATGTAATTTTCCTTTACTTTATCTACCATTAAATTGATGCTACAAGCTATTAGTAGGGTTTAGTTTAGTCAAGGCTGATTTTCAAATATAATCCATATTTATGTGGATAGTCAGAAAAAGCTCAGCACCACACACACACACACACACACACAGAGAGAGAGAGCTGTTATGAGTTTATTTTTTTAAGAATCAGGAAATACAAATAGTGACAAGAAGTGGCAGAGTATGGAATTTGGAGAATGTGAGAATTTAAAGGAGCAATTCCTGCTTCCTGTCAAGAGGCTATTTTAGATTTAGTGACATTCTTATACAATATTTCCTTTTGTTGTTGTTGTATGTGTGTGACTGTAATTTGTGAGCATCAGCATATGACATCTGAACACATCTTAATGAATATGAGCATAAAAGTCAGACATGTGCTGGAGCCACTCACATGGCTCTTGATTGCCCCATGTCTTCTCAACTCTGTGCACAGTGATGTCACATTGGGTGTTTGAAAGTGGCCATGGTGGGAGTATCGACAACATGGAAGTCAGCACATGCTACAAATCTGGCTCCTCTCTTCCCTCCCCTAGTGCAGTTGTAATTTAACTGTAATCAGTGGTATATATTTATCAACACACCACGGATCATAGTTCAATAAAACCTCCAACAAAATTAATGAGAGATATCACATGTATTCTTGTTTGCAATGGTAATTAAACATAAATGATTCATATACATTTATAGACATAATCAGCTGCCATTTACTGAGCACCCACCATGTGTCAGACCCTCTGCCTTTTATAGATTGTCCCTAGTCCTTATAATAACCTTGTAAGGCAGGTGTTACTGTCCCTATTTGACTGGCAAAGAAACTGAGACTCAAACAATTGCCTATGGTCACACAGCTAGCTATTGTTCAATCAGGATTGGAACCCACCTACAATGAGTGAGCACAGTGAGTGAAATCAGCTCATGAGTCTTCAGGAAAGCAAAAGGCCTCTGAAGTCTCTTGTGAGACTCCAGGATCCCAAAGTACAGAGGCTGAGCTGTCAACTGCCTCCTTTCTGTAGCAGGCCAGCCCATGGCTCAGGAGTGATGGATAAGATGTTCTGAGAGGCCCAGCTCTCCAGTGGGAGTGAGTCCTTTTGAGTCTGCATAAAGCTGAAAGATGGGTCCAGGATAGCCTCGCTCTGGTGAGGGATTCCCTTTCTTTGAGTCATTGTCACCAAGGTTTTCTTGCAGATTTTTCTTATCCATGAACATTCTTCAATCTCTCTCTCTCTTTCTCCTTATTTGTCATATGTGCAGCCAAAGTCTTAATTTACCTGTTTAGTCCCTGCCTTTCCTCCCTATTACCTATGTTCATCTTTGCTCCTCTTCCCATTTTCTGAACCATTTTAGAATTTCCCAGGGTTATAGGGCAAAGAAAATTTTATTATTCTAAAAATTGGCGTCAGAGTTTCTTTGAAGGGCTAAGAGTCTTTTGTTAAAAAAGATCCCTTGATGGAGCTTGGGACTAGACCACAGACTCAAAGGGAGAAGAAGGAAAGCTTCTGTGTATGGTAAACGGATGAGTTGGGAAGTGGGTGAGTAGAATAGAGGAATGAGGAGAAGAGCAGAGGTGGGAGGAGGGGAGAGCATAAGCCTGTCTGGGACATTTCAGTGATGTTTATAAACCTGCACATGAGTTGGGTAAAGGATTTTTGCATTCTTATTATGAAAAATGAAGAAGACATTGGATTCCATGCCAGGGCTGATGTGTGTGGGACAGAGGCAGCTGGTTAAGAAGTTGGAGCCAATGACCTTGAAGAGAGGCCCTTGGAATGAGCAAAAATCTGAAGAAGAGCTTTAGGTTTCTAAAGGTCACAGAGTGGGTGAGGTGGATTCCGGACAAATTTCTTCACACCCACAAAGATCTGGTGAACCGTTGGCTGGCGTCTGGGTTACTCTAGCTTCCAGGAACACATGGCTTCTCCAAACTAACCCAGACTGCTCTGGTCTTGACTGACATCAAACATTCTCTCCCCCTTCTCCCCATTTCTGTTCTTGGGCCATGTGCAGGCTTAGGATAGCCAGCTGGTAGCATGAGGGTGCTGAGTTCTTGGGGGATTAGGAAAGGTAGAGCACAAAGAAGTGGAACAGAGGCCAGATCCACGGAAAGAGGGCAATTATTAAAGAAAAAAAGAAGTTCCATTTCATACACCTCCACTGGCCAAATGAAATAAAGCAAAAACAAATGCATATCCTAAGCCAAACTGACACAAAAATGGACACTTCAAACCTCATTCCCCCCCTCCAAAAAAACCATCACTGCAACAAGAAAACTCCACTTTCTGATTGTGGTAAGGAGAGGTAGGAATAGGCAAGAACTTCAAAGTCCTGGTGACCTGATTGTAAGGGTACAAATGGTAATCTAAGATGAAATATTGGGCCAAGACAGCTGAAGGTGGTCATGGGGATACTTTAAGGCTTGCTCAGGTATTCTCATGTACATGCCAGAGAGAACTGATATCTTAAATTCGGTCCTTGAGTGTGAAGTTGAAACTGGAAGGCTTTTAAAATGGACCTTTGTCAGTGTTGTGGAGAGATGATAAAAGGGTGAAAGCTCAAGTCCTGGTTTATGGATTCTGAACTAGATAGCTGATTCTAAACACCAAGTGCTTGGGATGTAAGTCAAACATCTCAACTTCTACAACCGTCCAATTGTGGATAGAAAAACCAATGTCCCATTTTTTTTTATGACTTGCCTTAGTCACTGAGGGTGATCTCCTAAATGCCAGAAAATTGCTACCAACTGTCAGACTGTGGGTGCCATAGCCCTTAGTCAGAAAAATGATGCCAAATAGTAGGAAAACATTTCAATCTCTACCAAAAGAAAGAAAGACATTCAACTGAATTACTTAGACTTTAAAAACACACCATTTCTCATTTTGCTTTAGTATAGTAACAGCAATTCTAGCAAAGGTCATTCCCAACTACACAATTGTATAAACGTGCCTTCTGAATGGACAGATTGGAATTTAGGTGGCTGACCCATGAGATGGTGTTTATGACTGAATCCAAGAGAGTGCTGTTCATTGGTTATGTTCCAGTCAACACCACCCTGCCTGGCATCTCTGTTTCCCAGGTGTATATAGCAATCTAAATAAAGGAAAACATATCCCATGTCTCTACCAGCATAAGCCAGAGAGAATATTTACACTGACTAAGAATAAATTCCAGAGAGATTCAAAGAGATTTATTGGGCCGCCATTTACTAGCTGTGAAGTTGGGGTTGGGATAGTCTCTGCCTCATAGAGTTGGTTGGGATCAAACTATGATCAGGCTCATAAAACTTTAGCCCAGAGCCTGGCACACAGAACACACTCGGAAAATGGTAGAACTTTTGTTAGTAAGTGATGAGAAGTTTCCATAATGTGGGGAATTTCAAAATGAATAGAAGTTTTTCCTTTAAGAATCAAACAAAGGAGGGAATAGAGAAAGACAGGTCAGCAGACAACTGTGATATATATATATAGCACAGAGTAAATACAATATCCTATCTAATAAAAGAGTAATATGCAAATTGACCGTACCTCCGCTACACCCATAAGCCATGCCCACAAGCCACGCCCACCAGCCAATCAGGAGCAAATATGCAAACAAACTCAACCAAGATGGCTGTGGTCACAGAGAGAGCAGGAGGGAGGCTTGGGTTTCCCCAGTAATGGAGGAAGCCAACCTTTCCGCCTGCCCTTGTTGGCCCAGGCCTCCACTCAATGCTACAAAGTTTCAATGATAGAAGATAAATAAATCCCAACAAAATGGCAGCAGCCACGGAGCTGGAGAGAGCAGAAGGCTAGGGTTGCCCCTGGCGATGGACGAAGCCAAGCTTCTGCAGCCCTGGCTAGCCCAGGCCTCTGCTTAAGGCTACAAAGTTTCAATTATAGAAGATAAATAAATCCCAACAAAAATGGCTGCCACCATGGAGCGAGCAGAAGGCTTGGCTCTGCTCAAGGCTACAAAGTTTCAATTGTAGAAGATAAATAAACCCCAGATACCAGAGCCTCCGCTTGGGTCGCCAGGGGGCGTGGCAAGCCTGCAAACCACCACAGGCTCCTCGCCCAGGCCTCCCCACGCCCCAAGGGAACCCCCACCCTGATCCAGCTGGCCCCCACCCATGCACCAGGCCTCTATCCTATCTAATCCTATCTAATAAAATAATAATATGCAAATTGACCATCATTCCAACACACAAGATGGCTGCCCCCATGTGGTCAAAGATGACTGCCTCCATGTGGAGACAAGATGGCCACCACAAGATGGCCAGCAGGGGAGGGTAGTTGGGAGGGACCAGGCCTGCAAGGGAGGGCAGTTGTGGGTGATCAGGCCAGCAGGGAAGGGCAGTTGGGAGGGACCAGGCCTGCAAGGGAGGGCAGTTGGGGGCGATCAAGCCTGCAGAGGAGGGCAGTTAGGGGTGACCAGGCCAGCAGAGGAGGGAAGTTGGGGGTGACCAGGCCTGCAAGGAAGGGCAGTTGGTGGGGGGCACTAGGCCTGCAGGAGAGGGCAATTAGGGGTGACCAGGCCTGCAGGGGAGGGCAGTTAGGGGTAAACAGGCTGGCAGGGGAGCAGTTAGGCATCAATCAGGTTGTCAGGGGAGTGGTTAGGGGGTGATAAGGCTGGCAGGCAGGTGAGCAGAAGGGACCCAGCTGTCCTGGATTGTGAGAGGGATGTCCGACTGCCCGTTTAGGCTCGATCCTACCGGGATCGGGCCTAAACGGGCAGTCGGACATCCCTCGAGGGGTCCCAGATTGGAGAGGGTGCAGGCTGGGCTGAGGGACAACCCCCCGCCCCCGTGCACAAAATTCGTGCACCGGGCCTCTAGTATAATAAATAATTGGAGTCTGTATTGGGTACTTTTTCAGAAGAAGCCTCAGTGCTCTGGAATGGCAATCAGTAAGGATGAAAAGACCATCTACTTGCATTAAGCCTGTGAATGTGAAAGACTAGGTCCTAGCAAGGCCAGTATTGTCATTCTGCTGTCCTAATGATGGATGGGGATTTGTGAGCAATTGAATTGAACCTCTGCCATTACTATTGATTGTTGGGTAGACTTCTTGATCGGAGCCAGTGGGCCACCATCTGGGTCAGTGGTCACACTGACATAAGGTTTATGACCTTTTGTAGGTTTCACATGTGCCTCATCACATGCCCATCTGCCTGGGACCTAAGACCAACCTGGCAGTAAGGGACTTGGGAAATGAGGATTGAATTAAGCGATTGCAGATCTAAGCCAGCTGTGGCTGGAGCCTCTTCCTTTTTTTAAAGAGGTATTTTTTTTTTTTTTAATTTCCAAAGCTTTGGAGGCAGTTTAGTTAAAGCATAGAGATGCAAATGAGATGCTTGGAGGTTTAAATAGTAGATCTGATTGTCTTGCTCTTTGACCCTAAGCCAGTTACTTACCCATTCTGAACCTCAGTTCCTTCATCCACAAAACAGGAAGAATGAGACATCTCATTAGATTTTTAATAACAACTTTATTGAGATATAGTTTACATACCATAAAATTCACTTTTTAAAAGTGATTTCAGTGGTTTTTAGTACATTCACAGTATATAACCATCAGCAAGCACTCTCTAATTCTAGAACATTTTCATCACCTCCAAAAGAAACTCATACCATTTGCAGTCACTCCCATTCCCCAGGAAACCACTAATCTACTTTCTGTCTCTATGGATTTGCCTATTCTAGACATTTCATATATATGAAATCATACAATGTGTGGTCTTTTGTGACTGTCTTCTTTCACTTAGCACAATGTTCCCAAGATTCACCCATTTTTTAGCGCCTGTCGGTACTTCATTCCTTTTTATTGCTAAATAATCTCTCATTGTATGAATATAGCATATTTTGTTTATCTAGTCATCTGATCCGTGATAGAAATTTGAATTGTTTCTTCTTTTTTGGCAATTATGAATAATGCTATGAACATTCATGTACAAGTCTGTATATGGACATATGTTTTTATTTCTCTTGGGTGTGTCTAAGAATGGAATTGCTGGATCTTATGGGACCTCTATGCTTAACTTTTTGAGGACCAGCCTAATTGTTTTCCGAAAGAGTCGTACCAATTTATAACCCTACCAATAATAAATGAAAGCTCCAATTTCTTCACATACTTATTATTGCCTGTCCTTTGATTTTAGCAATCTTAGTGGGTGTGAAGTGGTATCTCATTGTAATTTTGATTTTCATTTCCCTAATGACTAATGGTGTTGAACATCTTTTCATGTGCTTATTCACCATCTGTATGTTTTCTTTGCAGAAATGTCTATTAAAATGTTTTGCTGATTTTTAATTGGTTTGTCTTTTTATTGTTGAGTTTTAAGAGTTCTTTATATATTCTGAATACAAATTCCTTAACAGATATATAACTTGCAAATATTTTTTCCATTCTGTGGGTTGTCTTCACTTTCTTGATGGTATCCTTTGAGGCACAAACACTTTTAATTTTGGTGAAGTTGACTTCATATTTTTTTTTCTTTTGTAGCTTATACTTTTGGTGTAATATCTAAGAAACCATTGCTTAACCCTAGAGCATGAAGATTTACTCTTATGTTTCCTCCAAGAGTTTTATAGTTTAGCTCTTACATTTAGGAGTTTAATCCATATTGAATTTTTGTATATGGTGTAAAGTAAGGGTCCACCTTTTTCTTTTGTGCATAAATATACGGACATCCAGTTGTCCTGACATTACTTGCTAAAAAGACTATTCTTTTCCTATTTAACTATCTTGAAACCCTTTATTGGTCTTGAAGACTAAGTTATATAATCTATGTAGAGTTCTTGGTATACATAAGTTTCAATACCTGATAGCCATTATTATTGTTATTGCTAGGCTAATGTGTAACTTCCCAAGCAAAATATAATAGGTTATACTTCCTCATTACTAGAGATTCCAGCAAGAAGTAAAAAAGAGCAAGTGGCTGCAATTAGCTTGAAATCCTCTATGTAAGATTTGCAAATAATCTATACTAATAAAAGGGTAATATGCTAATTAGACTGGGAGTCCTTCTGGACAAAACCATGGTGGCGGGGCCGAGGCAGAGGCAGTTAGGGGTGATCAGGCCAGGAGGGGAGGGCAGTTGGGGGTGATCAGGCTGCGGGGGGGGGAGGGGCAGTTGGGGGCAAGCAGGCCAGCAGTGGGGGACAGTAGGGGATGATCAGGCCGGCAGGGAGGGGGGCAGTTGAGGACAATCAGGTTGGCAGGGGGGCAGTTGGGGGCAATCAAGATGGCAAGGGGGGGCAGTTGGGGGTGAGCAAGGCAAGCAGGCAGAGTGGTGAGGGGTGATCAGGCAGTCAGGCAGGTGAGCAGTTAGGAGCCAGCAATCCCGGATTGTGAGAGGGATGTCCGACTGCCGGTTTAGGCCCGATCCCAATCGGGCCTAAACCGGTAGTCGAACATCCCCTGAGGGATCCCAGATTGGAGAGGGTGCAGGCTGGGCTGAGGGACACCCACCCTGATGCACGAATTTCATGCACCAGGCCACTAGTAGTAATAATAATTGCAGTAGATAAAAATTGTTAGTATTTCCTATGCACCTGACACTTCAATAAACTCAATAAGTTCTCACAACAACACTATAAGATAGGTACTACTTAATCACTTTTATTTGGATGAGGAAATGTGGACTTAGAGCATTCAAGGTTCACAAAATAATAATAACTTGTTCAAGGCCACACAAGTAGCAAGCCACAAAGTGGATATTTGGATTGAGACAGTCCATGATTATGAGGGGATTCATTCTCAGAAGATTGGAGTGAGAGGCTTGTCAGAATGAGAGAAACAGAATAGCGTGTGCATTGACTAACATGGTGAGAAGGTGGTTAAGAGAGCTGGACTCTGTGGGTTCGAATCTCAGCTCAGCCATTTACAAGCTGCATGACCTTGGGCAGCTCAGATTCTTCAACATAAAATGTGAATAATTGGGCTTCTTATCTCAAGAATTTGTTGTGAGAAATAATGTGGTTATTTTGTGTAAAACACTTAGAACAACTGCTGTTACATAGGAAATGCTCAAAAATTGTCAGCTGTGATGCTGATGGAGAGCTTTATATCTGATCCCATGCTTCTTTTCCAGAATGATTCTATTAGGGCCATCTTCATGGGTATGCAGCCTGTGCATGCTCAGAAGGGTCCTAGACTTGGCTTAATGCTCTGTTGTCACCACCTTAAGATTCTTAAATTATTTTTTTAACATGGTGCATTTCTGTTTTGCCCTGGGCCCCACAAATTATGTATCCAGTTTGGGCAGGGCATAGGCTGGCTGAAAGTGTTGAAAGTGTTCCCTCCCTCCCAGTGATGCCTGACCCAGCCAATGCAGGGCCGTACACACACACACACACACACACACACACACACACACACACGCACGCACACACAACCTCTTGGCTGCAGCTGTGAGCTGCAGTGGATTTCAATGTGGAAGATAGTGCTGTTCACTTTAATTACTATGTCAGCAAGGCCAATGCACACCCACTTGACATTCCTGATTTATTACCTAAAAGTGAATGCAATGCATAGTGGGCCCCAATCCTGCCTCTATTATTGGACTGAAACCCTCCATTGACTTCAGCTGGCAGCCTTCGCGACTAATTGAGGACAGAGTTTGGCCCCACGGGTTTTATATAGAACATTTTTCTTTATTTCTTGTTTTCATGGGTGTGTGTTGTGGGCTGGGGATTATTTTTATGTTTTTCCACTTCCTGATTAGTTTTAGGAGTTGTTTATTTGGAGACTGCTTTAATAAATTTGCACAGCAGGGTGAGTTAGTAACAGGGTTGGTGTGTTTAACCAGGAACCACCTTCTTTTCAGTTTGTTTTTTGGTGTTTAATTCCAGGGCACAGTCTTCCCCATTTCACCAAATCTCTCATAAGATCACCTACCTTTGCTCCAGAGATACCAGGGTGGGTTAGCTCGAGGGCAGGGCTCTGCTCCCACGCTCCAGACTTCCATCATGTTGCCACTACTTCCAGCACGTTGCCACTGCTCCGTTAAAATGTCCTTGAATTTAAAGAATATTTTCCTGTCTGTTTCCTCCTCTAGATTGTGGAGATCAGAGGGCAGGGACTTGGTCATTGGTGTAATTTCAATGCCTAGTGCAAAAACCTTTGTTTGAGAATATTTATTGAGCATCTATTATGTGCCTGATGCAGTAGATGTGACAAGACAAATGAGGTCCCTGCTCAAGAGGGGTTTACATTCTATGGTTGAAACACAGGTACAAGTAAGCCAAGGGTAGTAGCTATAATTGTAGAGTAAGATTGTTATTAAAACTAAAATCAGGGGACATGACAGAATAACTCTGTGTGTGTGTGTGTGTGTGTGTGTGTGTGTGTGTGTGTGTGTGTGTGTTGGTCAGGGAAGGGCTCCCAGAAGACTTGACTTCTGATTGAGATCTGAAGGCCAGAAGTAGCCAGCCATCTTCGAATCATCATTGCAGGCCGAGGGAGTCACTGATACAGAGGCCCCAAAGCTTTGAAGGGTGGAGGGAGGGGGAACGTAGTGAGCATGAGGACAGTGGTAAAGGATGAGCCTGACCGGGGAGGCATGTGGCAGACAGTGGTGCGCTGGTTAGGAATTAGACTGATTCTAAGGGCAGTAGGAACCTTAGGGAGAGACAGACTGTAATTAAGGAGCTGTGGGGAGAAAAGGGCAAGTTTGGAAGGGGGAAGACCAGTTGGGAGGTTTTGTGCTAATTTGTTAAACCGATTAGGTTATTTCCAGCAAGAAGTTGATATTGTTCTTGCCGAGGCTGGTAGAGAAGATTGAAGGAACAGATCAGGATTCAACGACCTCTCACTCTGAGAGTCAACATCAAGGCCACATTCCTCTTGATTGAGCCCTGGCATCTGCTTTTACAATGGACCTCAGAGCCCCCAGTACACGTCCCATTGATGCTAGTGAGACTGCATTCTGGGGGAGTGAAGAGCCTGGCTGGGATTGGAGAGGAGAAGCCACACACGTAGAGATGACTTCGCTCTGAGGGAAATGAGAGAAGAGGGCATTTTCAAGCCCAAGGACAGTGCAGCAAAGAGCTCGGGGGATGCTGGTGTGAGGCTTGTTTAATAGAGGGTACATTGCGGCGGTATCAGCAATGGAGAGTTGGGATGGCAAGTGCCCACATTGCAACTTATTTAAAGAGGCTATTGTAAATGTCTCCAAGCCAGTTAATTACTAGTTTTTGTTATGTCAGGAACTCTTCAAGTGAAAGCAGAAAGAAGCCATTCATGAGTATGTTCCAGTTCTGTAGTTTAATGGGACAAGTGAAAAAAAAATTTAAAAACCGATAAAATGATTTAGTTTCTCGCAGGATTGAAACTCCTCACAAGAAACACTGAAATTACAGATTGTGCCCCACCTCCTCTTACAGAAGCCATTGAAATGTCGCAGACTTAATTGGAATAATGGTCCATTGCTGTTATGCATAAAGCTCTATGCATAGAGATTGGGGTGCCCATAGAGAATTGGCAAGGCTGAGGAAACAGCCTGTAAATATGTTCAACTAAAGATGATTTTGGAAAGGTTGGGAAGTGCAGATAACAGGGCAAAGAGAGAGGGAGAAGAATTTTTTTAAATTGTGCATTACCTAAACTTATCAGGCAATGTATAAACTGAACACATGAGAGAAGACACTGATTAAGAATGTCTAAGGCGCCCTAACCAGTTTGGCTCAGTGGATAGAGTGTCGGCCTGTGGACTCAAGGGTCCCAGGTTCGATTCTGGTCAAGGGCACATACCTTGGTTGCGGGCACATATCCAGTAGGGAGTGTGCAGGAGGTAGCTGATCGATGTTTCTCTCCCATCAATATTTCTAACTCTCTATTCCTCTCCCTTCCTCTCTGTAAAAAATCAATAAATTATATTAAAAAAAAGAAGAATGTCTAAGGCATGCTAGACTAGAAGACATTCATGTCTCAAGTTTTAGTTCTTGCTCACCTGTGTTGGTTAACTCAAGTCTCTGTTTGAGGATGCACCTAAACCCCAGTGTGGATGTCTGGGGTGTGGTTCAAGAGAACCTGGGGCACATGGAATTCGCCTCTGGGTTTTCCTCACTGTCAGCATTGGAGTCCAACAGACCTAAATTCTGATCATGGTCTGGCACTTACAGGTGTGTGATATTGGACCATTTACATTACCTTTGGGTCTATCAAATAGAGATAATGCAGACCCAATCTAGGATACCAAAGCACCTTTCATCTATTGAGTTTCTTGGGGTTCCTCACCTACCTCGGACATAGGCCTAATGTTAGTGATAGTGTTTTATAAAACACTTAGGGGATAATTCCATTGAACATCTTGAAGTTGCCCAATTATTATATGCCTTTGTCAGTAACTTAGGTAAAATAGGTTTTCCTTATTTTTAGATTAAACCAAATCAGTGCTTAGAAGGTTTCAAAACAGCTAGAATATCATTCATAAGGCCTTGTTTTTCCTTAGCATACTTTGCAGTTACTAACAAGGTATTCTACAACAATCCTATGAAATAGATGGTTCATACTGTCATTCTCATTTTCTCAAATAATTAAGTAGTAGACTCTTACATTTTATATGTATTTTTTAATGAATGACTGAATCCTTCAGGCCCTCTGTGGCCCAATTAGGACTTTGATAGGGCTACCTAGCCTGTAGGGTCAATATCATCCCTATATCTTGTATATTACCTCAGGTCCTCTTTACTATCACCTCCTCAAGTGAGCAATGATCCAATCCAAAAATGACAATAGGCCCTAGCTGGTTTGGCTCAGTGGATAGAGCGTCAGCCTGTGGACTGAAGGGTCCCAGGTTCAATTCCGGTTAAGGGCACATGCCTGGGTTGTGGGCTCGATCCCCAGTAGGGGGCATGCAAGAGGCAACCAATGATTCTTTCTCATCATTGATGTTTCTATCTCTCTTTCCCTCTCCCTTCTTCTCTGAAATCAATACAAGTATATTTAAAAACAACAACACACAAAACAAAACAATACAAAACAAAAACACAAAAATGACAATGGTTTCACTGTGTCTAAAAGTGCAGGTCCTCATCTCAATTAAGTTTATTGAATAGCAACAGAGAAAAGAAGGAGGCACCCACAGGTGAAAGATGAATGAAGTGAATGATGGGTTTGCGAGGCTTTGTCAGTTGTCCTGACAACGTGTTTTACAGATGTGTACATACTGATCTGCATGATTTAAAGCAATGAAGTCATTTTTGTATTTTCTCTTTTCATTTTGCATTTCCAGGGACGGATCTGTCAGTAGGCTCAGCTTATAGCCATAGGGGACTTAGTATCAGATATAGTCTAACAACCGGTTTGATTTACTCCTGAGCTTCTTCAAAGAGAATGGAGTCCACACTCGCTGTCTTGTTTTTTTCTACCTCCTCACTCCACCAGCTGCTACTAAATTCACCAGATATGCTATTGCCAAGTCTGATGGAAAATGTTTGGTCCCCACTTTATCTGACCTTCCTAAAGAATTTGACTCAGCGGGCAAAATCAGATTGTTTGTCCATTGGCTTCCAGGATATCAGTTTTTCCTGATTTCCCTCCCCTGTTCAGCCTCCCTTCTGTCAGGTATCCAAACACTGGGTTTAGCCCTGTTCACTCCTTATCCAACACTCTAGGATTCTCAGTCACAACATGGCTTCAGCCACCCATGACCCGTGAATCTTTGCCTCTAGCATGGCTCAACCTGATGTGGTTTCTCCAACTATCTGACTTCAACCCCTTACCCCTGTACCTTGTCATTGACAGCGATGACAGCTCTTCTATAATCTCAAATTAAGGCACTTGCTCTTGGCCCTTACCTTTCTAGCTCATTTTCCATAGTACACCAACCTTAACAATCTCCTGGCCTCTAGGACTATACTCTAATGATTCTTCTACATTTTCACTCTTCCTCGCTCCTTTGATGTCCTCATTTTTCTCCTTACTGAGATTAAATTCCATGTTCAATCATAATTACATCATAACTGAAAAGTCTTCAAAGTTATTTGGTGAAACTACAATCTTTTAAAATCCAACTCTCTTCCTCCTCCATCCACACAGCTGAATAAACTAGAGAAAAACACACAGCCATGCAGAGTGGTCTCACTTTAAATTCATGACCATGAACCTGTAGTGGGTCCTTAATGCTGCCAGGCAATGACTCCATTAGTTCCTGGTCCTTTCATTCTCTCAGTTAACTAATCCCCCACCCCCACTTCTATACTCACTCTCTGCTAATAATCTTGCTTCCTACTTCATTGGAAAATTGATGCCATCAGAAGAGTAAGGCCACAGACTCTTACTCCATATCCACCCACTTAACTACCATCTGTACCAAGAGACTTGGCCTTGCATCCTGTTCCTTCAAATGGACTATCTATGCTCCCATCTAAGCCAGTCCCTCTGCCTGTGTATCCTCCGGCTCAAAGAGATTGCTACAGCACTTCTCTTTCCCCTCAGACATCTTCAATGTCTTCCTCTCCACTGGAGCATTCCCATTCACATGGTTCCTAGTTCACTCAGAATAGAAACCAAAGTCCCTACAGTGGCCACAGGGGCCTACACAATCAGGCTCCCCATCAGCTCTCTGACCTCATCTCCCACGTATCTTCCCTTGTTCATTTCACTCCAGACTCCCTGACCTCCTTGCTGGTCCTCTAACCCTAGGACCTTTTTTCCTTCTCTGTCTGGAAGCTTTTCTCCCAGGTCTGTTTGCCAGACTCCCTTACCTCCTCCAAGTCTTCACTCAAATCTCACTTCTCAATGGGGTCATCCTAGTTGGAACCTCAAAATTTCTTTCCCAACCTCAGGACTCCTAATTCCCCCTACCTTACTCTACTCTGTTTCTTTTTTCTTATCATCTACCTTATTATATACAGTAGTTTGTTTGTTTATTATGTTTATTGTTAATTGCCTATCTGTGCATTAGACTGTAAGCTCTTTTAGGGTGGGCAGCTTTGGTTTGTTCATGATGTATTCCATGCACCTGGACCAGTACCTGGCACAGAGCAGGGGCTCAGGCACCTTTATTGACTGAATGAGTACCCGCTGGTGCTGTCCATGTGATGTTCTCTAGGTCCTGTCCTCCTCTTACTTTCTGGCCTAATTTCCTACACTATTAGCTCATGTAATGAAAAGCTTGCCATTTCTCATGTATACTACACTCCTTTTTTCTCCCCTCTATGGAATTATGTTCCAGTCACACAGATGTTCTGGCCATATTCTGCATATGCCATGCTCCTTGTACCTCCAGACTTCTCCTGCTGTTGTTCCCTCTCCCTGGAATGCCCCCACTCCTTTGTCCAAATGCAAACATCTACTCAAGAATCAACCCAAGAAACTTCTCTTTTGTGAGGCCTTCCTGGGAAGTTCAGGGCCTAACCTGGGCTGCCAGAGCAACCTGTGTGTAATTTTATTACAGAAGAAGAGACTATCTTCATCTTCTTTGTGGTCCCAGTGCCTCTTCAGTGCTTGGCCCTATGTGAATCAGATCTTCTCCCCCACCCCAGCTTTATTGAGATACAATTAACATATAACATTATATAACTTTAAAGTGTACAACACAGTCATTTGGTTTATATTATGAAATGATTACCACAGTAAGTTTAGGTAACACATTTATCACTTCACATAATTTCAATATTTTTTTTTTTTGGGGGGGGAAGGGACGAGAACTTTTAAGCATATATTCTTTTGTCTATTTAGCAGGTGAGGAAACGAAGGGTCTGCCAGTTTGCCACATAACTCAGAACTGAATGTTGGCCTGAGATGGCTGAACCCCAGGCCCATGGCATTTCCACTATGGGACCCTGCTTCCCTCCAGACCTTTAAAGGCTGCTAACTTAACTTCCTCTCAGGCATAATCTATCTCCATGGCACAGCAAGCAAAGCTGTGCAGACACGACCTGGATCAGCCTGGTGACCTATGTTCAACTCTGAGAACATAAAGAACATTACTGAGTATAATTATTTTCTTTGGAAATGATGGTGTTTCAGAGACATGCAATGCTGGGCACCTATGAATATGTTTGGTTCACAGGGCTAAAGGCTGTAATAATTTGGATTCATGGCCATCCTGGGTAATTCCTTAGGTCATTCTCATGTATAGTTGCCTACATTATCACAAGGCAGATTCATAGCCCTTATAATGTAACTGGGAGAATGATGCTTTTGTAATTGTCACATTTCCAAAGAGGTATCATGTGCGTCACAGTCCCATACCTCCCCATCTGGGCATGTGAGGAGAAACAAAATCCCTGGGAGAATAATATTTCTAGAAATATGAGAGAAAAACTTAATTTCTTTTATTTTATATCCAGATGTTTTCCAGCAGGAAGGAAAATCTCCATAGAACAAAAGGTTCCCAAACAAATAAAACTTCCAAAAGAATTTTCCTTTTAGCAGATCTCATTGTATTACTTGCAAACTAGCTGGTGAATAAAAGATGCTTTGAAGATTGCATAGTCAATTAAAAGTGTTTCTTAGGGATAAGGAGACACATCCATAATCTATCAACAGGTGTTTTTTCTTGTTCATCTCTGTATCTAGTTAACCTTATACACAAAACCTTAGTAACCAAAGAAGCAATTAGAGTTTATTAATAAGACCTTGGTCCAGGGAGTGTGGAGATGCCAAAATGAATGAGTTGTGGTCATTCACCTAAGTGGCCTTGAAAATCAGGAAGATGATTAAGTCTAAGGCAGAAACTTGTAAATTCCATAAGGAAGCAACAAAAAAAATTCTGTGGGAGCTGAAGTGGGAAGAAATCATTTCTGCCTAGGGATATCAGGATGGACTTCACGGAGGAGGTGGCATATGGGATGGGGAGGTTTTGGACAGGCTGAGAATGGGAATGAAGATCCCAGGCAAAGGAAGGCAGAAACAAGGTCAAGGAGGTCACAGCGGCCTGGAGGCAGAAGAGTTGGCTAAGGGTGGCTAGGCTGCTAGGTGGAGGGGAAAGTGGGAACTTGGGTGGAAAAGGCACCTCGGTGGGTTGGGGTGGGGGGAGGCGGTGCGCTGCCAGCCACCTTGCTCCTCTTCAGGTCGCAGTCCCTGGTACTGTGCCTTTTATAGGAGGTGTTCCAGGATATTGATAAACTCAGTAAATGAACAACTGAATCAAGACTCTGTGGGCAATAAAGGAGGAGAAAGCCTTCAGGTTTGGATAGATCATTGTTTTGTGTAATTCACTCTCTGGGCACTTTGCAAGTTGGTATATTATTTCCTAGCAGAGTAGAACCTCCCTTTTCAGACTGGTAATTCAGACCTGAAAAAAAAAAAAAATCAGCTAAAGAGGAGAGTCATAGAAAAGTATGCATTTATACCTGAAATTTCAAAAAGTTGTCCTAGCATAAATAAATGTACTGTATTCATTAGTTTTTGTTAATATAGGGCCAAGGTTTTTTTTTTGGAGTAAGGGTCCACTGGCTAGGCTCCCCCAGTCATTTTGCATAAACCACCCCATAACTCACTAGCTGTGAGTTCCAGCGTGGGCTCTTTTCATGCAGGAGGCAGACACCTGGGAAGCGATCTGAGCGCAGACCTATTTCGCATTTTTCCTTTGTTACCCCAATTCTTAAAGCTGTCTTGCCCATACCTCATTAGGCCGCGATTGGATTTAGTCTCACCCATTCTTTCCCAATTATTCTACTTAGTTTTTTTTTTTTATGGAAACAGCCCTTTTATTTTTCAGAAATCCTATTTCATGAGGTCACATATTACTGATCAAAATTATGTAACTATAATAACAAGGAAGTTTGGAATGAGGAGTCTCAGTAACGGCACAACTGATTGTAGGAGTTGGACTAAGAAGCCTGAGTAACAGCACATAATTCAGATTGCAGAGGGAGAAACCGTGGGGTAACTAGAGCGGTCTCCTCTCTACCGGTGCTCAAGGGCCGAGGGCCTCAGTCAGTGAGTCTCCAGCAGGATGAGCCAGCACCTGGCAGTTGGTTCGTCTCCAGTTGAGAGCGCTTTCCCCTTGCACCTCTGACCACAAGGAACTGAAACCCCAGCCAGACCTGCTGAGGCTCAGGCAAACCAGACACAAAGCCGACCTGCTTTAGAGTGCATGGGAGGTGCCTAACCTTAAAAATGCCAAGGAGATGCTGCTCTAACCCTTTCACTCACCGTCGTCAGGTCCCCTGGTGGCCTTCCCAGCCAGCGCTGGAGTGAAGCTCCAGGGTGTGGAATTGTTTTAGCATAAATCAGCCCAAAGTGGGAAGGAAGGCCCTTGGGGATCATGGAACAGTGCTCGGCATGTTGCTAATATGTATTAAATGGCTCCAAATAAAAATGGACATGGCTTTCTGCTACACTAGGCAGATTGCTTGACTCTCTGGGAGTTGAGTACTTGGAGGAGAAAAATGAAGGCTTCCAAGACTCTGGCTGGTGTCCTAGCAAAATTCATTTTCCCTTGTCAAGGTGACTGGTTCCCTGCAGGAAGGAAGGGAAGGCAGGTCCACCTGAGCATGTCAGGCCACTGCCCCAGACCCTGGGGTTCTTGTCCTGCACAGAGACGACACAGTGACACCTGGGGGAAAGACCCCGTAGTAGTCAGGAGCAAGCTATCCTATCGGTTCTTGTACTGAACTGGCCACATAACCTACAGAAAATTCTTTGATTCCTGAATGCTTTTTTCCCCCTGTAAAATGAGGGTAAGCTGAAAGCATTTGAGAAAGTCATGCACTGTTCTGACAATAAAGGCCATAGGGTATTTTAAAGCATAAATCAAGCAGTGTATTCAGAAGCAAGAACCACACACCCCTCTGTCTCCTCATGCTCTGAGTATGATCTGACTGATGCCATCTCCCCATTGATCCGCCCACCAGGGTTAATTAGTGCCTCTGCCCTTGAAAATGATCCTACCTCTCAAGATTACCTTAGGGACATGATGGTCATTGCCTGGAAGAATATGGTGAGTCAGGGAGTTGAAATACCGAGGTGTTTTTTCTATCTTGCTACTGCTCTGAAGATGTTTAAGATCCTTTCCTCCCACGTCCTTACCCCTCTCTGAATACCCTGCACCTCAGTCTTCCCAAACCTCCCACCACTGAGCAGATGTTTAGAGCTTTCCACGCAGGAGCAGCCACGGCCTCTCTCTGAATCACGCTCACCTGTGGAGCCCGGAAGTCGGGTGGGAGGGCAGGCAGAGCAGGAACCCTGGCCAGCTGTGCCTCCAGGAGCCCTAGGCTGCGTGAACCATCCCCTGGAAACTTCCTGCACTGCCCTGGTGTGGGGAGAGGACTCAAACAAGCTACTGAGTGGGTCAGCTGGTGAAATGTTCATGCAAACTGCCACCACCATGAAAGCAAGCAAAGCAAAAGCAAAAGCAAAAGTTGGCAAACAAAGAAATGACTTCTTTCAAACAAATGGGTGGTGGTTCAATCTGATAAGGAGCAAGTGAACCTGTAGTCTTCCTGGTTAGTAGCAGCTCAGGCTCGGGGTGTGTTTCTGGAGGTCATATAAAGAAGGCTTTCTTCAGAGCCACCTTTGGGGTTGGGTGAGGAGGGGTGGGAACTGGAGACCCGGCTATGGAGGGAGCTCTGAAGACTAGCTGCATTGGGAGGGCCCAAGGCAGCAGAGACCAGACGGCACTGCCATCTGGCTTTGGTTTCGTGGGCTTCGGAAAGGGAATTGGTGTTATGAAGGCAAGGCAAGAGGGTCCCTCGTGCCAAGGAACAGGGTAAATGAGAATTTGTCTCTAGGCCACAGATTCTGGAATTTCCCACAATTAACATTCCAGCTGAACATTCAAAAGGCTCAGGCCTTTGGTAGGCCTGTAAATTAAAACAGGATAAAGAATTTAGAGTCTAGTTGTGAAGGTAATGGTCAGGGAAACCATCACATTTGTTATCTGTGAATTGTGACTCAGTTTCTGCATCTGTAAAGTGGTAATAGATTCAGAAATATTTTTTAAAATGTTAATGTTGACCAGGACTTTAGAGTTAATCAGGTCTAATTCTTTTATTTTAAAGAAAAGCATCCCGAAGCCAGAGAGGTGAAGCTTGTTGCTCTAATAATATCCCTAAGCATAGAAATTCATTGAATCCTCAGAAATTCTTTCTGAAAAGTTATTACTATTAGACCTATTTTACAGATGAGTAAACTGAGATATAAGGTGGTTGAGCTTCTTGCCCAAGGTCATGCAACTAGTCTTGGGCATAACTGGACTTAAGCTCAAGTCTAGTAGACTCTACAGTCTGCAATTTTAGAAAAGTAGCTCATAGCAGCTCATATAGATCTTTAGAGAGAGTGGAAGGGAAGAAGGAGGGGAGAGAGAGAGAGAGATAGAGAGCAACATCAATACGCAAGAGACACATCAACTGGTTGCCTCCCAAACACACTTCGACTGGGGCTGGAGATGGAAACTGCAATGGAGTTATGTGCCCTTGATCAGGAATCAAACTCAAGACGCTCCAGTGCACGGGCTGATGCTCTAACCACTGTGAAAACCATCCAGGGCAGAAAACTTTCTTTTTTATATCTCCAGGGTTTGATAAAGGTGAGATATAATGGAGGTAATGGTGCTTTTATAAACTACTATGCTGCATTATTTGATAATAATAACTGAGAGAGTGTTATGTGTTAGATACTATATTAAGCTATATACTTGGATTACATCAATCATTTAATCCTCACTTCAACACTATGAGATAAGTGATGTTATTGTACCCTTTTCATAGATTAACTAGAGGCCCGGTGCACGAAATTCGTGTGTGTGGGGGTGTCCTTCAGCCCAGCCTGCACCCCTCTCCAATCTGGGACCCCTCAAGGGATGTCCGACTGCCCGTTTAGACCCGATCCCAGTGAGATCAGGCCTAAATGGGCAGTCAGACATCCCTCTCACAATCCAGGACTGCTGGCTCCCAACTGCTCACCTGCCTGCCTTCCTGATTGCCCCTAACCACTTCTGCCTGCCAGCCTGATTGATGTCTAACTGCTCCCCTGCCAACCTGTTTGCCCCCAACTTCCCTCCTCTGCAGGCCTGGTCACCCCTAACTGCCCTCGCCTGCAGGCTTGATTGCCCCCAACTGCCCTCCCCTGCTGGCCCTCTTGTTGCAGCCATCTTGTGTCCACATGGGGGCAGGATCTTTGACCACATGGGGGCAGCCATCTTGTGTGTTGGAGTGATGGTCAATCTGCATATTACTCTTTTATTAGATAGGATAGAAGCCTGGTACATGGTTGGGGGCCAGCTGGTTTGCCCTGAAGGGTGTCCTGGATCAGGGTGGGGGTTCCCTTGGGGTGTGGGGCAGCCTGGGCGAGGGGCCTGTGGTGGTTTGCAGGCCGGCCATGCCCCCTGGTGACCCAAGTGGAGGCCCTGGTACCTGGGGTTTATTTATCTTCTACAATTGAAACTTTGTAGCCTGGAGTGGAGCCAAGCCTCTGCTCGCTCCGTGGTGGCAGCCATTTTTGTAGGGATTAATTTATCTTCTATAATTGAAACTTTGTAGCCTTAAGTGGAGGCCTGGGCTGGCCAGAGTGCGTGGAAAGCTTGGCTTTCTCCATTGCCGGGGAAACCCAAGCCTCCATCCTGCTCTCTCTGTGGCCGCAGCCATCTTGGTTGGGTTAATTTGCATACTCACTCTTGATTGGTTTGTGGGCGTGGCTTGTGGGTGTAGCAGAGTGATGGTTAATTTGCATATTACTCTTTTATTAGATAGGATAATCTGAAGTGCGAGATGTGTGGGTTCAGGACTTAAATCAACAGTCCTAACCTCTATGCTGTACATATATCTGACATGCCTGTTATAGACATGTGTTTCCACACAACTGCCATGTAATGACAATTTACATTTATTGTGATAATCTTGATTGTTAAAGAAATTTAAAAAAATAATCACCAAATCTTTGGTGGGAGAAGCATTCTATTGTACTCAAGTGTTTTGGAGATGGGTATCCATTTTGTCTCCAGATAACCTTTCTAGATTAATATAGACATTTTCGACTGTGCATCCATACGTATCTATTTGCTTAGGTTGAAGGGACTGACCTGGCTACAGCTCACCCTTTTCCTGCCCTTTCCTCTTCAGAATTGAAAGGGGACCCTGCCCTGCCATTAGTCTCAGCTTCTTCCCTTTGATTGGTTGTGTTGGAAGTCATTGCAGATGGGACAAGCATTAGGTTTTATGAAATAGTGGCATCCGCTGGTGTTGAAAGGTATAGAATGAAGTTACTTAATGTAGAAGCTCCTTTCCAAATGATTCCATGTCTAAGATCTAAATTATTCATTTGAAAAATTAATCAGTTTGGATTTTAGAAGTTACTGTAGGGTATTTTTTTTTCTTTTTCTTTTGCCTCTAATGGATAATTGGAGGGAATTGGCTTTTATATTAAGAAGATAAAACATGAGTTTGCAAACTTGCCATCTGATCTTATTGCCTGTTGGGCTGCTTGGGAAAAGGATTCTCTGATGAGTCTTGGATCCTGAGGTACTTGAGAGCAAGAGCTACATATATGCTATTCTCTTTGTCTTTATTTAATGCACAAGTGAACACCATATACTTGCCCATTAAAGAATATGTGGGAGCTGGTTTGACAAGCAAAAGCCCCAGTTAGAGAGTTTCCCCATTTCTGAGCTAACTGTCCCTCCTTTCTTGGCCTTCTTTGCCTGACTGCCTGCTTGAATCTGGCCCTGAGCTGGGTGGTCATGCCCACAGTACACAGGTATAGGTGGTGTGGGTTAGTAAACCTTATAAAGGTATTGTGCATTAGCTGGGTTCCATATTTCACATGCATTTTATTGAGCTAGTCTGAAGATAGTGCCCTGCTTTGGGAATGAGACCCACTGAGTCATGCCAGACCTCTTAGCTTTCCCTATTACATGGTAATGCCTACTTATGAACACGAAATTGGCCCAAGTATATTTATCCACTAGAGGCCCAGTGCATGAAATTCGTGCATGGGGGGGGGGGGGGGGCGTGTCCCTCAGCCCAGCCTGCACCCTCTCCAATCTGGGACCCCTCAAGGGATGTCCGACTGCCAGTTTAAGCCCGATCCCACCGGCAGTCTGACATCCCTATCACAATCCAGGACTGCTGGCTCCCAAATGCTCGCCTGCCTGCCTTCCTGATTGCCCCTAACCACTTCTGCCTGCCAGCCTGATCACCCCCGAACCACTCCCCTGCCAGCCTGATTGATGCCTAACTGCTCCCCTGCCAGCCTGTTTGCCCCTAACTGCCCTCCCCTGCAGGCCTTGTCACCCCTAACTGCCCTCCCCTGCAGGCCTGGTCCCTCCCAACTGCCCTCCCTTGCTGGCCATCTTGTGGTGGCCATCTTGTGTCCACATGGGGGCAGGATCTTTGACCACATGGAGGCAACCATCTTCTTTGTTGGAGTGATGGTCAATCTGCATATTACTCTTTTATTAGATAGGATGGAGGCCTGGTGCATAGGTGGGGGCCAGCTGGTTTGCCCTGAAGCGTGTCCCGGATCAGGGTGGGGGTTCCCTTGGGGCATGGGGAGGCCTGGGTGAGGGGCCTGTGGTCATTTGCAGGCCAGCCACGCCCCCTGGCGGCCCAAGTGGAGGCCCTGGTATCTGGGGTTTATTTATCTTCTACAATTGAAACTTTGTAGCCTGGAGCAGAGCCAAGCCTTCTGCTTGCTCTGTGGCGGCAGCCATTTCTGTTGGGATTTATGTATCTTCTATAATTGAAACTTTGTAGCCTTAAGCAGAGGCCTGGGCCAGCCAGGGCTGCAGAAGCTTGGCTTTCTCCATCGCCACGGGCAACCCTAGCCTCCTGCTCTTTCCAGCTGCTGCCATTTCTGTTTGGATTTATCTATCTTCTATAATTTAAACTTTGTAGCCTTGAGTGGAGGCCTAGGCCAGCAAGGGCAGGCGGAAAGCTTGGCTTCCTCCATTACTGGGGAAACCGATGCCTCCCTCCTGCTCTCTGTGGCCGTAGCCATCTTGGTTGGGTTTATTTGCATATTTGCTCCTGATTGGCTGGTGGGCATGGCTTGTGAGTGTAGCGGAGGTATGGTCAATTTGCATATTACTCTTTTATTAGATAGGATAAGCACATGAACAACCCCCACTCTTCTGCTTCTCTACGCATTCATTTTTCTACCCATCTTCAACTCTGTAAAGAAAGAATCACTCTTTTACTCTGTATTAGCAATCTATGCCCCCTTCCTTTCCTTCACTTTATTTTTATACTTTACTAGAGGCCTGGTACACAAAATTTGTGCATGGGGGGGTGTCCCTCAGCCCAGCCTGCACCCTCTCCAATCTGGGACCCCTCGAGGGATGTCCGACTGCCCGGTTAGGCCCGATCCCAAAGTGGAGGCCAAAGCAGGCCAGGGCTGCAGAAGCTTGGCTTCCTTCATCGCCGCGGGCAACCCTAGCCTCCTGCTCTCTCCAGCTCCGTGGTTGCTGCCATTTCTGTTGGGCTTTATTTATCTTCTATAATTGAAACTTTGTAGCATTGAGTGGAGGGCTGGTCCTGCAAGGGCAGGCGGAAAGCTTGGCTTCCTCCATTGCTGGGTAAACCCAAGCCTCCCTCCTGCTCTCTGTGGCTGCAGCCATCTTGGTTGGGTTTATTTGCATATTTGCTCCTGATTGGCTGGTGGGCGTGGCTTGTTGGTGTAGCAAAGGTATGGTCAATTTGCATATTACTCTTTTATTAGATAGGATAAAGGGTGATTTTATGTAAAAATTGTTAGAGTTATGATTTATTAAATATCTTTTGCTTGAAACTCTATAATAATTATTTCTAAGAATTGTCATCATTGTATACTTATTATACACCAGGCACTGTGCTAAGTGCTTTGCAGACACTGATTCATTTAACACTTATAACAAGCTTATGATGTGAGTACTATTAATAAACCCATTATATGGATGAGGAGATGGAGAGTCAGTGAAGTTAATCAAGTCGCCCAAGGTTACTCAGCTTGTAAGAGGCAGAGCATAGAATCAAGCAGTCCAAGTACTTACACTATACTCCTTACAACTACAATACATATATAGCCTGTCCTTTAAATCTTCAATCTCCCTTCTTAACCATCCTATCAGTTTAGAATATTACTGTATAGACCTAATAAGATCCATATTTTGATCTCAGGTCTATCTGCTTTCAGAGCCCATGCTCTTTCGTTTTTGTTTTTTTTTAATTATCTTTATTGTTGACAGTATTACAGATGCCCCGACCCCCACAATTGACCTCCTCTTCCTTACTCCCACGCCCTCCCTCGGCCTTCACTGCACTATTGCATGTGCCCATGGGTTATACATATATGCATATAAGGTCTTTGGTGAATCTCTTTCTGTGCCCCTACTCCTTTCCCTCTGAGATTTTTCAGACTGTTCCATCCTTTCATGTCTCTGAATCTATTTTGTTCACCAGTTTATTTTGTTCATACATTCCACATATATGTGAGCTCGTTCTATTCTCCAAATTGCCTTTGAGAAAGATAGACTCTGAGTTGCCCATCAGCAGTTTCTTTCTCAGGCACAGAAAGATAGGCAGAAATAATTACATCACATATGATGCTTAAGCAAATCCAGTGTTTTAGTCCATTGGTTTACCAACATCTTTAATGTTAGGTATTTCTTCAAGTTTTATGTGATAACCCAATATGTGCAAGAGATCAAGACAGAGGTACTGTGCTTGGATTAAGGGTGGGGGACCAGTGCCCTTTTTGTGCCTACTTCCCATAAGCCATGGTTTTTTTCAGCTCTTCCATCAAATTCTGAAAAATAGCAGAAAGCACAGCTGGAATATCACAGATCTCATCCTAAATCAGAGACATGTGGCAAACATTTCTAAGTGGAGAGTTATTTATCCTTTTCTGCATTTATTAAGCACAACATTATTTCAAGATATCAGTGGTTTTAAAAAGAAAAGTACTGTCCTTATTCCAGCCAAAGATACATTTTCTAAGCCCATCTTCCTAGAGTTACCATTAAAATTCGTTTATTGGTAAAGTAAAATCAATAAGCACTCATCAGGTGCCTACCAGTCCTGGGAATACAAAATTCAATATGACATGGTAACCTCTATCCTAAAGTATGATACAACTATTATTATTTTGTTTTCTGAATGATTTCCCAGGCAGTTAGGGCCAATCCAACCATGCTGTCTTGTATTTTTCCTCCCATAGGAATTCCAACATCCAAGTCCTACAACACATGTCAAATATAGGTCACTCTATGATTTCACTAAGCAATTGGAATCAAGCATAGCTCACTTTCTTCCTATAGACAACCCAGAGGACATGCCATTCATGGACCTCAGCTGCTAGTTTTCTTTGTATGAAACCAGAATAGATCATAGATAATTCATGGCAAAATATAGAGTATTGTCAAGACAAACATAAAGCTTTCTGGATATATATATATATATATATATATATATATATATATATATATATAATATTTACCATTTTATCGTAATAATTTTGTGAATTTTGACATTCAGATCTAATGATGGAAAAATCTAACTCTTCTGGAGTGAGGGAGGTGGGAAAGGTGCCATATACATCTTTCAGGATACAAGTATATGGGTTTGTGGCAAAGAATACTGCGTGCCCACCAGATTCCATTCCTTTATCTTGGAGGCATACACCTAGACTACCTTTCCAAGCCTTCTTTGCAATTAGGTGACATCATGTCACTTAGTTCTGGCCTATACATGTGGGCAGAAATGATGTGCACCATTTCAAGGCTGTCTCATATATCTACTCTACACAGCCCTCTGCAGTCTCTCCTCCTTTATTTTCTGCCTGAGTGGAGAGGGCTCTGAAGATTAAGAGAAGGACAGAGACAGAGGATAGAAAGAGTGTGGATCTCCGAATGACTATGTAGAACAAGCACCCCTCCATTAATGTCCACTGGACTGTGACATGAGTGAGAATCAAAATGTCATGGTGCAAGTCCACTGAGCTTTGGGGAATGTTTGTTACAGGAGTTGTCCTACTCTGACTAATACAGCGATACAATGAATAGAGCATAAGAATTAGAATCAGACAATTCTGGGTTCTACACAAACTTTTCCACTTACCAGCTGTGTGACCTTGCACAGATTATTTAACCTCTCAGAGTTTCAACTTCATTTGTAAAATGGGAATATAATAACAGTTACCTCATAGGATTGTGGGAGAATTCTATGAAAACATATGTGTATAGTATCTGTTACATAGCAGGTGTAGCAAGATTACGAATTTACTCACACAATCCAGTTGTGCAAAGAAAATGTAATTTCTTTATTTCTCTATAACTGACTGAATTTTCTTCAAGATCCTCCAGCCTGGGGGTAGCAGGGAAACAAACGTGAACTTTAAATGAACCAATTAACAATATGTCAGTCTCCTTTTGGTTTAAAATGATCTCTTTCAGGTAAATGTTCAGGCAGAATCCTCGCCCTCAAGATGATAGATTGGGGGAAGTGACTTTGTTGCCATGGTGATGGGGAGTGGTCCCAGAGGTCTTTCTGCAGGTTCTTGGTGGTTCTCTGAGTCCGCACTAGCCCTGTTGGATTTTGTACTTTCCCTGTATTGTTAGCACTTGCCCAGCTGGCATCTGCTGCTGTTGGAAACTTGAGCTCTCTCTCTCCTTGGTAGCTGTGATTCCTACGTGCTTACTGGCCTGGGCTGCTGTTGGCCACGGGATCACTTTGCTCCAGTATGATAACCTCTGGTAAGCTGACTGTCCAGCAAGTATGTTACTTTCCAGTTTCTTCACTAGACCATCCAGGAACTTCTGAATACTTTCCATACAAAAAGGAGACTCCAGAAGACTAATTCAGACCCTCTCTCAGTCTAACCATAATTTTTCTCTGATATGGCACCACATGCTGGGCATAGGGGTGAGAGCAGTACTCTGCAAGACAGTCTCTCTCCAGACTCAGACAAGATCAAGGGTCTCTGTCTTTTGGTATTTGTGGCCGACAGAGTTCAGGGTGACCCCTATAATCCCCACTTCCTGTTATTCATGCCCTTGTATAATCTCTACCCCTTGTATGTGTGTGAAACCTGTGATTGCTTCTATCCAACAGAATATGGCAAAGAGATGAATATCAGTTCTGTGATTGCATTACATTCCGTAAGACTCCGTCTTTCTAATAAACTCACTCTACCGACTTACCTTGCTGACTTGATGAAGTGGCCATGTTGGTAAAATCCATGTGGCAAGAAATGTGAATGACCTGGAGGAACTGTGGGTGATCTCTAGGATCTGAGGGGCCAACAACAATCATCCAGTAAGAAACAAATGTCCTGAGTTCTACTATCACAAGGAAATGAAAACTACCAACAACCTGAGTAATTTTGGGAGGGATTCTTCCCCAGGCAAGCCTCCTGATGAGAACACAGTGGGGCTGACATCTTGATTGCAGCCTTGTGAGATGCTAAGCGGAGGACCTGGGAGGTAATAAATGCATGCTATTTTAACTGCTAAGTTTTTGATAACTAGTTATGTAGCAACGATTAACTCTCAAAAACTTTGGCTGAGAGAAACTATTCACGGCATGCATGTCCCATCATTTCTGCCCTCCCTCTGTGCCTTTATGCTTCCTACAATCCACTGAGGGTTAGAAGGACAGATTTTAATTTTTCTCTTCATTCTGGTGGAAGAACTCCTCCTTCTGTCCCCACCTACACACACACCATTACTTTCTCCCTCCTGAAGTGGCACTCTCTCTACTGCCTTTGTATTCAAGAGGCAGAGTGGCGGCTATGAAACATAATTTAAAAGAAGAGGTAAAAAGTATACAGAGGATTAATATTTTTAAAATATTACCCTCATGACATAGATCATAATATGTGGTTTCCTTCCCTTTAAATTTAGTTGGTATGAGCCTTACTGTTTTCCCAGGTCAGGAAGTTTTATAAACAATTTTTAACTTTAATTTTCACTTACGTTTTGCCCTATCTCATACCTCTCCTGGCATGAGGAAGGCCATCGAGGCTGGGTGGCCTACCCACTCAGTCATAATATGGTTTGCTATAAATGCTCACAGAGACTCGTTTCTTATGGGAATGCATCTGTTGAAAAGATGATCAGGATAAGGAACTATCCAATTTGAGTTCATGGAATGCATTCACAAATTATTAGACCCAGAAGGAGAATGATAAAGCCCAAATATTCTCATTTATAGAAAAGGAAACTGAGGCCCAGGGAGGTGAAATGCAAAAAATCACCCTGTTGGGTTATTCTGCGCATTCTGGCAAGTTGTCCTTGAAGAAGGTGCCTTAAAATATCATTTATAAACCCCAAATTTATAGCAGAAAATTATTTATGAAGCAAGTTTTGCCAGAGTAGACTATTTTTTAGATTCACTTTCTTGAGAACTCTTCTTTTTGTAAGAATTAAGTTTTTATCCTTTTCTGCTGGTAAAAAAAGATCTTGCCAGGAAAATCAAAGAATAGCATCTATTTTCTGACCTGTTAAGTGGTAACAACTGCCATAGGAATATGTCCCATCACACTCCAGGGAGTGAGATATGAGGCATTTACAAACTTTGGGTTCCAGTTGGGGTTGTCTGGACCTGGGCAGTCTACTGACCTTGGCCGGAATCAGAATTTTAAAACTATGCTTTTGTGTGCAGTCCCTTCTTTCTCTGCCTCTCTTTTTTCTTCTTATGAAGGGGAGCTGGTCTTTATTTTTATTTTTAGTCTTGAGTTTATGACAAAGCCTTGGAAATATGAATATAGCCTTTGTGAAAATGAATGAAAACCTTTTAGAAAACATTTCTCTTGTCACTTTTATTCATTTTGCAGAGATCCTTTCACTCTTAGAATTACAAAATGGTTGGGGTCAGAGAGAATGACCTTTTAAAAACATGCTGTTATCTTATTCCCAATTCTCATAAGAGAGCTCTCTGTAGGTGAGTAGCTCAAGACACTGCTGATGTTGCTTCTTTTAATTTTCCCCAATCCTGACCACAGTTTATGATGTCAAGCAAGGTACCATCTTTCCATTTTGTGTGAGACAGTGTGGTGTGGTGGATAATAACTCTGGTTATGGAGTCTGACAGAACAGAGTTCAGAGCTCTGTGATTTGGGGTGAGTTATTTCACTACTTTGTCTTTGTTTCCTCACATGTAAAGTGGAGAGAATAATGGTGCTGAGCTTTTAGGGGTGTTGTGAATATTAAATTAGATAAGAATATAGCACAGCTAGCAGAGAGCCTGGTACATAGTAATCGATATCATAACATGCAGGATGCTATTAGGAACTACTGTGCATATTTGATTGTCCATATTCCTAGCTGGACTGAAAATTCCATCAAAGCATGAGCTGTGTTTGTCTTATTCATTGTTATAATCCCAACATACAACTTAGTGCCTCCTACATGGTAGGTACTCAGAATATATTTATGTGAATAAATGAATGATCAAGAACTGATAACTATTACTAGCATACCCTTGAACTTGGGCAGCATACCAGAGGCTCACACAGACCAGGTGAGTGACACCTTGTCCCATAGGCACATTCAGGCTTGCCCACACAGAGATGTGGGTATTGAGCTTCCACGCTTCCTACCTTAGAGATATTTAGTTCAAGTTTCGGGATTTGAAAAGGTGTTCCTTCATAATCTTACATTGATTGGAGCTTATAGAAAATTCTAATAGCATGAAGTTTAAAAAACAATCTCTGAAGAAGAGTGAGAAAGGGTGTTAAAATAGTCTGGTTAGAAAAACAAAGTTTCTCATAGTTTAGTCCTCAAAATTCAAAACCCAATATGAACCCTAATGAGATCAATAATTTCCAAGGAAACTGAGGCTTTTAATGTTCCTATTCCATTATAGATAATTTCCTTCTCATAGGAGGCCTCTCACAACACCTGGGATGGAAATAAAAAGAGTTTGAAGAAAAAGAGTGGGAGAAATAAAAGAGAAGTGCAATATGAAGGCGAGATAGATCCTTGGGAGATAGAAAGTTTGGTAAGCAAGCTTTCTCTAGACAGTGATTAGATTCATCTTTATGCCTCTAGGGGCTAGCATGAAGTGTGGACATACGAGCCAATAGCACATACTCATTGGGTGAAGTGGTGGAGGAGGAGAAGGCCAGAGCTCAGAAAGCTGAAGCAGAGGAGGCCAAAATGGGCAAGAGTCCATTCACTGGGTCAAAGAACAGAAAGAGGAAGACAAATGCATGTAAGGAATAAGGGAAACAAGACAAGAAGCTGGAGTGAGAGGCTCTTCTACTTTCACTTTTGCCCTTTTGGTTTCTTTATTTAAGGAAAGCAACAAGGGTGAAATAGCAAGAATAAGAGTTCTAGAAGGAATTGAAGGCAGAGCCAAGGCTATTAGATCTCTAGTGTAATGCTTTACTGCCTCTTCTTATTTGTATACTAGAGGCCCGTTGCAGGGAGATTCCTGCAAGAATAGGGCTTCCTGCGGCCGGAGCGAAGCAGAGAAGGGAGCGAAGCCCGCGGTGGGCTTCGCTCCCTTCTCCGCTGCCTTGCTCCCTCCCATCTCTGCTGCCTTGCTCCCTTCTCCACCACTTCGCTCCCTTCTGCAGTGCTTGGCTTTCTTCTACACTGTCTTCAAGTCTTCACTCTGCCTGCGTATGCAAATTAACCAACATCTTTGTTGGGTTAATTTTCATACTCGCTCCTGATTGGCTGGTGGGCGTAGCGGAAGGATGGTCAATTTGCATGTTTATCTTTTATTAGTGTAGATGTTCTTATTTGTCTCTCCCACTGGAGGGTATGCAGTTTGAGGGAAGGCAATCTGTCTCACTCTCCTTTGTGTTCACCACTGAACCTAGCTGGGCATCTGGTCCATTTGACACTTAATGAATTGAATTAGCAAGAGGAGCTGATGATATCTGTGAGTGGCTGCAGCCATATAAAGAAACTCCACTTCTCCATTTGGAATACACTTAACATGGAACAGAAAACTGTAAATTAAAGGGAAAATTTTCTGCACTTTCACAAGTGAGATTATTGAAAATCACTGGAATAAGTTAATCAAAATAACACACTACAACATAAGTCAACTCCATTCTTATTGTTGTTAAGGGAATGCATATATCTGAGTGAGAAAAAAGGTACACAGAAACAAGGGCTAGTGTTTAAGTATACTAGTAATTTACTAGTTCTCATCTCAGATTGAGTTACTTCATGGGTGTGAGATAATCTTCTGCCTATAACATCTTATCTGTTACTGGCCAATCAATGTTAGAAATAGGTCAAGTCATGCCCAGGGATATGGCTGCCATGTTTTTTTAAAAAAGGTAAAATATTCAGGATGTGAGCTGAAATGGAAGGATATGGAGAAGGAAAGAAAAGAAGGGCAAGAAGAAAAAGAGGAGCAAAAAGGATCATGTAGTGCAGTAATAGAGCTGGATAGCTCTTACCTTTGATATACATGATGGATCAAGCGTACAATTCTTCATACTGAAGTGGGAAGATGCGGTTTAAGGCAAGTTGTAAATTGGTGTTTGAATGACAGAAAAGTGTGTCACATAATTCTATGTGAAACTAGGTCCTTAGGTTTTTCTGGTTCATAGAATCACTTTTAATAAAAGTGAATGGGTCTTTTCCCTGGAACAACACACAAACATCTAAATATTTGCATGTAATTTTGGGAGTTGGTAGACTCCTACAACCCACACATTAACTCTGTAGCAAGACCCCTTCTGGTACCTATATTATCAGTGTTCCTTACACCTTCTCCCAGACTTGAGCTTACCATTGCCATTTACCTCATATCAGATGAAACACAGTGTCCCCATCTGTGCATCAGGTTATCTGGTGTCTGTATTTTTGGTGCAAATAGTTTGGCCTTCCAGAAATGATAACTGCTATTAATAGCAAATTTTTGGCTGAGGCCATCTGAAGCAGTCTTCTCCAAATGCTCTATGGGCAACATGAGTGAAGGAAGCACACCAAACACTAATAGTTTACATGAGTCTGTTGAGGGCTATGTGGGGATTAATGGTAAAGGGAGGGGAAGAAGAGGACACATATCAGTGTGTGATGCCACGGAACCAGCATGGGGCAGAGCTACAATGTGATGTCACACATCTGTGTTTAAGCAGTGATATGCTTCAGACTAGAACAAATAGGTCTAGCAAAAGGTCAGAAATGGCAAATAGAATTCACCCCCTTCCCAGTTCCAGTAGATTGTGTGGTAGTCGGTTATAATGATGCCCTCCAAGGAATCACTCCTCCTGGTATTCACCATTGTGTAACTACCTCCCTCAAATCTAGGATGCTCCCTTAAGTTGCTTTAACCAAGTAGAAGTAGGGTTGTGCCAGTTTTGGCCTAAGCCTTAAGAAGGCCTGACAGTGTTTTCTTTTTGCTCTTAGTAGTCCTGAGCTACTCTATAAGAAGTCTGTTTGTGCTGCTAGAGAGACCACATGGAGAGGCCATGTGGTAAGGGAGAAACCCTGAGACTCCATGAAGGAGAACCAGGAATCCAGCCAACAATTGAGACTTCAGGCCTATGACCTCAAGCAACTCATTCCATCCATCCTATGCCCCTCTGAGCCACCCTAGCTGAACCATTAGACATGCAAGTGAAGAAGCTGCTCTGTATGTTCTAGTCCCAGCATAAAACATGAGGAACAGATAAATCATCTCTGCTCTGCCCTGTCCAAATTCCTGACCTGCAGAATTGTGAGAAACAATAAAAATGGTTGTTTTAGGCTACTAAGTTTTGCAGTAGTTTTTAAAATAATTAATAGTTTATTAAAACAATAATTTTTACCTAGAAGTGAGACAGTGCTATAACTAAAACATAAACCTTTGGAACCAGGCAGTGAGTGTAGTCCAGAAGGGTCGTGAGAAAGAATGTTGATGGAAGGGAGAATAACTTTGTTAGAGGCTAGAGAACAGGTGACCTGAATTATGTAGTGGCAGTAAGTGACACTGCAATAACACGGAAGATATAAAATATATATCTACTGAATGTGTGGATTTTCCTGAGGAGATTATCAGGTAGAATGTTGAAAAGGCCAAGTAATTGGTTTTAGTGGTGCCTGACAATGTACAAATAAAAAGAGATAAATTAAAGAAGTAACTGTTTAATTTTCAAGCAAAATCAGGAGGAAACATTCCCAAACCAGGATATGCTGAGTTGGAAAATAAAATAGTCTCTCATTTCCAACCTCTTCAGTATATCAAGGATCCTTAAATTAAATTAAAACCTGAAAGCAGAGATTAATTCCATGGCACTGCCAGTAAAATATGGCCTTGAAGGTCAAGATTGGATCAAAGATGTGGTTGTAAGATCCTTTGTGAAACCTCAGCAAGATTTAAGTTTGTGTCTTGTGGAGTTAGACAAAGGGATTCTAAGAAATCTTAAGGGTTTGCTTCCTATACTCTCTCAGCTAGACAAAAGAGTTTCTAAAAGTTTTAGTGGCATTTTCCCATAGTACCCTGACCCCCAGCCCAAGGTAGAAAGAAACTTATTTTAGAAAAATTTATGGTTGTGGGTTATTTTGGATGGGTTGAATTATAATTTTATATGTAGGAAGTCTACAAAAATTGTAAAATGATTATATAAGCTTGGACATAGTTCAAAATCAGAAGAAGTTTCTGAAGTCCTAACCTCTAGTGGTCAGAAAGCAGATTGAGAAATCTATTCCACTACAATCATAAAGAATTTCTAATAGAAAAGAAAGAATGATTCAGAGGGTGAAGCCAAGAGCTCAGAGGGCAGAGCCAAGAGCCATGGAAAACTGCTTCTCCAGAAATATTCCCTGACTTTAGAGTTGGATGACTTCAGAATTGCTATGAACCAGTGACTTTTATGTGCCTCCTATACCACTCCCCTACTTATGAACAGAAGTGTCTCTTGTGGTCATCCTGTCCCTTTTTCATTGTTATATGTTGGGTGTGTGGGGAATAGAAAAGTTAACTGTTTAGTTCCTAGGTTCTGGTACTTGAGAGACCATACACAAAGGACCATCTGCCACTCTACCTGTAATGTAACTTCAGACTTTGCAGTGATGCTGTAACCATGATAGGCTGAGACTTTGGGGAATCTAGGGAGGGAGGAGATATATTCTGCATATGAGAGGAACATGAATTTCTGTGGTCAGATAGTAGACTGTAGAAGCACTCAGAAGTTGGCTCCCAACAATTTCTTTCCTAGCAGTAGGCACAAACTGCTCTTTACATTAAGAGGTAGAGGTTATTTCTCTTCCACTTGAATATGGGCTGATATTATGGCTGACTTTGACCAATAGGGTATGGTGGAAATGGTTGATGTTCTAGGACTGGCAACTTCCACTCTTGGAGCCCATCTGCCATCCTATAATATAATATAGAGAGAATGGAGGTTATCCAGTCATGGCTCCATCTGAGCTCTCAGCTGAAAGCCTACACAAACTGTCATCCATGTACTTAAGTCATCTTGGAAATTCTAGTTTAGTTAAGCTTTCAGATAATTTCATTCCAGCCATCATTACAGGGGATAGAAGAACCATCTAGTTAGGCCCAGTCAACCCAAAGAATTATGAGCAATAATAAAATGGTTGTCATTTTAAGCTACTAAGTTTTGGAGCAATTTGTTATGCAGCAATAGGTAAGTCAAGTAGGTCAGTAGTGGTTTCTTGGAGTATTGTGTTGAGAAGGATTTTTAGGCCATACTCAGGCTTAGCGGGAAATATGCCATAACTGATAGCCAATCTCTCATGGGAACAGGGTGGGAGAGTGAAGTCCTATGTAAAATAGAAGTGGAATTACAAAATTATATCTTAGGAGCTCAGAAAGAGCTGTTTGCAGCTTATTGTGTGAACATTGTGATTTAGAATAAAAATAATTAAAAATTTTGGATTTCTTATTAGCTCCGAGCTTTTCCATGTTCTGAAATTTGGATTTGTTAATTTACAAAGAACTTTAACCCAGAAGGACAGAAACTCAGTGAATCAGTTAGACCAAGTAAGACCTCAAAGATGACCACTAGAATTCATTCATCTTTGTTTTCTCCCTTCTCTCTCTCCCTCCAAACTCTGGGCTTCAAATATCTGTGGAGGGTTCCTGAACTGTTAGCATCCATGCAGATTGGTGTGTGTTTTCCTGAAAATGTCTAAGCCCAAGTCCAGCATAATATAGAAGTGCTAAACATGTCTCTGAAAAATCTCACTTGCTCACTCATTCATTTTAACTTGTCTATTGTTATGTTTCGTGTTGTTATGTAATGTATAGTTTTTTTCTATGTGAAACATTTCTCCAGGGACTGGGAAGAGAGAAGTAAACAAGGCATGGGTGCTAAGAAAGTCATGGCCCCTATCTTTAAGGAGACCATGTTTTAGTGTCCAGAAATCAATGTGGACATTACAGCAGGATAAGAGTAACACATAAACAACAGAGGCAAACATTATGATATTAACCAGCATTTATTGTGCACTTAGCATATACCAAGTATCTCATTTAATCTTCTTTTAAAGTTCTTAATTATTTTTATAATAGAGTTACTGAGATATAATTTACATACCATAATATTCACCCCTTTGAAATGTATAATTCGGTGCTTTTAGTATACTCACAGAATTGTGTGATCATCACCACTATCTAATTCCAGAACATATTGATCTCCCCAAATAGAAAAACATATTCATCAGCAGTTACTCCCTAGTCTCCTCATCCCTGTAGCCTCCGGAAACCATTAATCTACTTTCTGTTTCTATGGATTTTCCTATTTGGAACATTTCACATAATTGAAATAATTCAATATATGGCTTATTTCACTTAGCATAATTTAAAGGTTTATTCATGTTGAAGAAATGTCAATACTTTATATTCTCTTATTGCCAAAGAACATTCAATTGTATGGATATGCCATATTTTGTTGCTTCATCATTTGATGGACATATGAGTGTTCCCACTTTTTGACTACAGTAGCCCCCTTATCCAGAGGAGATGTGTTCCAAACCCCCCAGTGGATGCTGGCAGCACCTAAACCTATATATACTGGTTTTTCTCTACATACACACCTATGATAAAGTTTAGTTTATAAATTAGGTACAGTAAGAGATTAATAGCAATAGCTAATAATACAATAGAATAATTATAATGATATACTGTCATAAATATTATGTAAATGTGCTCTCTCTCTCTCAAAATATCTGATAACAGAGATGACTACTAAGTGACTAACAGGTGGGTAGTATATACAGTGTGGATGCACAGAACAAAGGGATGAATCACATCCCAGGTGGGAAGGAATGGGACAGAGAGAGATTTTATCACACCATTCAGGATGGTGCAAAATTTAAAACTTACGAATTGTTTATCTCTAGAATTTTCTGTTTAATATTTTTAGACCACTGTTGACCATGGGTAACTGAGACTGCAGAAAGTGAAACCATGGATAAGGGGGACTACTGTATTCTGAATAATGCTACTATGAACATTAATGTACAAGCGTTCTAGTGGACATATGTTTTGATATTTATAGATATTTACATGACAGTAGAATTGCTGAGTTATACGGTAATTCTATGTTTAACTTTTTGAGGAATTGTTAGACTATCATTGTCTATCTTTTTTATTTTAGCTATCCTAGGGAGTGTGAAGTGGTATCTCATTGTGGTTTGGATTTACATTTCCCTAATAACTAATGGTGTTGAACAACTTTTCATGTGCTTATTTACCATCTGTATATTTTCTTTGGAGAAATGTTTATTCAAATCCTTTCCTATTTTTAAAAAAATATATTTTTACTGCCCTAACTGGTTTGGCTCACCGGATAGAGCATCAGCCTGTGGACTGAAGAGTCCCAGGTTTGATTCTGGTCAAGGGCACATGCCTTGGTTGCGGGCTTGATCCCCAGTGGGGGGCGTGAGGAGGTAGCTGATCAATGATTCTCTCTCATCATTGATATTTCTATTTCTCTCTCCCTTTCCCTTCCTTTCTGAAGTCAATAAAAATATATTTTAAAAAATGTTTTCATTGATTTTAGAGAGAGAGGAATGGAGAAGCGGAGAGAGAGAAATACCAATGTGCGAGAGAAATGTCAACTGGCTGCCTCCTCCACATCCCCTGCTAGGGATCAAGTATACATGTGTCCTGATTGGGAATTGAACCTTCCACCTCTACATGCTTGGGACAGTGCTCAACCAACTTAGCCACACCAGCCAGGGCTCCTTTGCCTATTTTTAAATTGAGTTATTTGTTATTGTCTTTTTATTATTCAATTTTAAGAGTTCTTTACATATTCTGGATATAAATTCCTTATCAGAGTGTAATATGAAAATATTTTCTCCTGTTCTGTAGTTGTGTTTTCACATTGAGAATGTCCTTTGACACCACAAATTCTTTAATTTTGATGAAGTCTAATTGATCTATTTATTTTTTTGTCTTTTGTGCTTTTTGATGTCATATCTGGAAAATCACTGCCTAACCCAATGTAATAACAATTTACTCCTATGTTTGCTTCTAAGACTCTTATAATTTGGCTGTTATGTTTACATGTATGATTAATTTTGAGTTAATTTTCATATATGCTGTGAAGTAGGGGTTTAACTTCATTCTTTTTCATGTAGATATTTAGTTGTCTCGGCCCCCTTAGTTGAAAGATGATTCTTTCCTGTTGAATTGTCTTGGCATCCTTGTAGAAAATTAATTCACCATAAAAATGTAAGGATTTGTTTTTGGACTTTTAATTCTATCCATTGACCTATATGTCTGACCTTACGTTAGTCATTTAACCTTTATAACAACTACACAGGAAGGATACTGTTAAAGGCTCAGGGCCTTTGAGCATTTTCTTCAAGATCATCCTAATATACAAAAACTCTGGATCCATCATATCCACAATGACCAGAGGCTCGACCTAACATCCAGGCTGCTCATGCAGCAGGCTCTGGTGGGTGGGGACTTGTGGCAGCAGAGACGGGGACAGGGGAGGTGGGGCCAGAACTCACACTCACAACTGCACACACACATAGACAAACACAGCGCCCACCAGCTCACGGCCTTTTCTTCCTTTCTTTCCCTCTCTCCCAGCTCGCTCTTGGAGCCTCTCTCAGAATGAGGAAACAAAAGAGACTGGGCCTGAAGAGGCCTGGATGGAAGGGAGGGTTGGCAGAGGGTGGAGCGGCCCCCACTGGCCCTGCCTCCTCCCAGCCGGGAAAGAGGAAGAGGGTGACAGGGAGGCAAGGAGGCCTGGAGGACTGCTGATAAAAACAAAGAGAGACAGAGACTGGGTGAGATCAGGTCAGCAGGGGAGGGCAGTTGGGGGCAACCAGGCTGGCAGGGGAGGGCAGTTGGGGGCAAGATCAGATCGGCAGGGGAGGGCAGTTAGGGGTGATCAGGCAGGCAGAGGCATTTGGGGGTGAGATCAGGCCGGCAGGGGAGAGTAGTTGGGGTCAAGATCAGGCCGGCAGGGGAGGGCAGTTAGGGGTGATCAGGTAGGCAGGCAGAGGCAGTTAGGGGTGATCAGGCAGGCAGGCAGAGAGGTTAGGGGCGATCAGGCAGGCAGGCAGGCAGAGCGGTTAGGGGAAATCTGGCAGGCAAGTAGAGGCAGTTAAGGGTGATCAGGCAGGCAGGCAGGTGAGCAGATAGAAGCCAGTGGTCCCAGATTGTGAGAGGGATGTCTGATTGGAGAGGGTGCAGGCTGGGCTGAAGAAACTGCCCCCCCCTCCCCCATGCACGAATTTTGTGCACCAGGCCACCAGTCTATATATATAAAAGCTTAAGTGACCATTATGACAGAATGACCAGAATGACAGGTCACTATGATGTGCACTGACCACTAGGGGAACTGAGTGAGATAGGCTGGACACGTCCCGGAGCCCTCCTGTGGGCCCTCCCTGGCTGGCCAACCTCCTGCATTCCTTCCTGGCCCTGATCGTGCATTGGTGGGGTCCCTCGGCCTGGCCTGTGCCCTCTTGCAATCCGGGACCCCTCAGGGGATGTCGGAGAGCCGGTTTTGGCCCGATCCCACAGGCCAGGCTGAGGGACCCCACTGATGCACGAATTCGTGCACCAGGCCTCTAGTGGGTTTATAAAGGCCTCAGTGACAGCAAGGAGGGCCCTTTCCTTCCTGTAGTGAGCACTCAACAAGTGATGCTATTTAGTACCGTGCTTATGATTATGTACAGAGCAAAAATCAGCAACTATTTTTTCCAGAGTATATTTAGTAGTCTTCTTCAGAGGCAGGACTGTGGGATAAAATGATTTCCTTTGGTCCCTCCCAGCCCCGTGGCTCCATAATTCTCCCACTTTAATATGTGACAAGTGAATAAGAACTACCTTAAAATTTTGATTTCTGGCACAGAGTCTATCATTATACTTCCAAATGTTATTGAGGAAATATTTGAAGCCAAACAGAGACTTTCATTTTGTTGACTTTAAAAAAGCTTCATTCATATTCATCCAACAAATATTCATTTAGTGGTTATTCACAGAAATAGGCCTATTCTAGGTGCTATGGAGAAGCCATGCAATTACAAAATCTGTGTCCTCAGACAGTTCGTATTCTGGTTATGGGGGAAGATGAGCATGCCTGTCAATGGAATGGGTAACTAACCAAAGTCAGCTTTTTTGGGCGTTACTTCAAAGCAATTTATTGGTAAGTTTTTAACAAGATGGATTACAGAAGGATGGAGTGGGGAGGGAGACTGAGATAATAAGCCTGAGGCTAGCCTTGAGTGTAGCTTAGACAGAGAAGAGGCGAGTCCAGGAGAGAGAAAAGGGAGATTCGAATAGAAAAGAGGGAAAGAGGAAGGGAGTGTGTTCTAAAAGGAGGAGTCAAGTATCCTGAGGGCATTACTGAGGTTCAGCCTTGGGGGCTAAGATAGAAAGGGAAAGGCAGGGTTATGTGTCCTAATGCACATATTCTGACTATGCTGATCCCAGACTTCTCACAGGGATGCCTCCTTCTGTGCCATAGAAAGTGGCATTTACAGGCAACTTGCTCCCATTCCAACCTCTTGAGATGGGTATTTTGGAAGCAATGTGATTACCAATGTCTCCCAGCTATTGGAGAAACCCATTCACTACCCTGTACTATTGCAGCTCTGTTAACCAAAACATTTTACCATTGCCCTAGCCGGTTTGCCTCAGTGGATAGATTATTGGCCTGCAGACCAAAGGGGGGTCCCAAGTTTGATTCTGGTCAAGGGCACTTACCTTGGTTGCAGGCTCCTGCGGGGCCCAGGCCCTGGTCAGGACTTGTGCAGTAGGCAACCAATCAATATATCTCTCTCACATCGATATTTCTCTCTGCCTTTCCCTCTCTCTTCCACTCTTCCCAAAAACCAATGGAAAAATATTATTGGGTGAGGATTAACAAAACAAACAAACAACAACAACAAAAAACAAAAACAAAACCATTTTATCATTAGTGGAATGTCTCCCCTTTACTCACTTTCCCGGAGCCAGGAAGCCGGCCCGGGATGCTGCCATGTTAGGAAGCAGAAGCAGTTGATTCTGAGGACAGCAGGTGATTAAGAGGCTGTTCAATTTCTTCTTCCCATAGCTTCTAGTCCCTCTCCTCAGTGGTTGGTGTGTTCTATTTATTTGGGATGTAAACCCCAGAGAGGGGCCTGCGCACACTCTGTGCTCTGCGAAGCGCCTGGATGGCCAAAGATGGGATTTAGGGAAAGGTTTCTCAGATACCAAGTAACAGATAGATGATTCATACATAAAATAAGTCAGAAATGTGGAGATTAAGTTTTCACCGAGATGCACATGAATTAAGGAGAAAAAGTGTTTTGAGGTAATTTTAAAAATGCCAGGCAACTTAAAGCGTATGGAAGATAATACAAAATTTGAAGAAATCTCAAAATGGATGGGATTTGGCTGAATGAATCTTTGGAACTCCTCCCCATTTCACCAAAAATCTCCCCATTTGAAGAAATTAACATGACCTTTGAGACTGGCTGAAAAGGGTCCATATCTCTAGATTTGACTGGCTCATCTCTTGTCTAATTGTTCAGATTTTAATTTTTTTACCTTGTTCTGTGCTTCATGTCTAAATACTCGAAGATGTTTATATTGCATACATTCAGCTTTAATTGGCCCTTAAAAGAAGGTGTTGATTAGAATCTGATCAACATCAACAGCTAGCTCACACAACATTCTGTAATTACTGTTTATTAATTTAGTTCAAGTGGCATAGTTGAAAGCCCTGCTCAGATGGGAGAAGTAAATTGTCACTGGTATTGAATATGTAAATTATGTGCATTGTAAATTTCCATGAAGAAATATTTAAAGTTAAATGCTGTGCACATAAACCCTTCCGGTTTTATCTAACCCAGCCCTTGGAGTCAAATCAGATGTTCCTTCAGAAAGCACATGGCGGAGAACCCTACGGGGGTTGGGCCTGAGCCCCAGGCAGCACATCTTACCTTGAGTTTGCAAAATGAGATTTTGTAATTAGGTTTTGTTGTGTGTGTTTCCTTTTCATGAAACAAGGCAACACTAATGTGCTCTCTTTATCCTTGTTCACAAAGCTCTTCGATGGACCCCCCCAGCAGGTGTTCTAAGGCTGGTTAGCCACCCAGCAAATCCCCCTGCTTCCCTGAGAAAGCTTCTAGATGGTGTTGGGTGGAATGCTGAAAACAACAGCTCTTCTTCAGCAAATAGCTGAAATAAGTTAGTGTTAGTGTGTGTGCGCGCGTGTGTATGTGTGTGTTTTCTTCCCCCAGAATATCAAAGAAGATGGCAGAAATTGGGGCCAATTCTGGAGTCGAATTGTTTCCTGAAGCCCACACTGTCTGATCTCTGAGAGTCGTGTCAAAGGCTCTATGCAGCTCTTCCCAGGAGAGAAAGAGATTTAATCTCATCGGGATAACTTTATTATATTAAAGATTGTCTCAGGTTCTTGCTGTATTAAGGTTGACTTAAGTGAAATTTCTCTTTAAACATCAAGATGCAACCCAAACACTTTGCTTTTTTTCTGTACTAATGGTGCTTTGGGCAAGTTACCTAATCTGTCTGTTCCTTGGATTCTTTCCCTGTAAAATGGAGAAGATAATAGAACCTACTTCATGGACTGGATGCAAAGATTAAATGGCAGAATACCTTTTAAGTGCTTCAAACAGGGCCCACCCTTAATGAAGGAACAATCGTTGTTAACTACTATTTGTCCTTGTAAAAGTTTACATGGTTACAACTGGAACTCCAAATGCTTTTGTACATTCTGAGGCGATTGCTTTTCTAGAAATTTCTGATTGTTGAGAGTCTTAAATGTGCAACTAATCAGAAAGAGACTTTGTTAAAAATTAGAGAAGTAACCCAAACAAGGGCTTTTGTAAGTGTGAAAATTCAATTATAATTTTTTTTCTAAAGGTTGAAAAGAGTAGTTGAGGCAAAAAGTACATCTGGCTGCTATGCCACTGAAGCCCACATATGCCCATTTGGGGGGCTCTCTGGCTTTGTACAAGTTTTTGGCCCAGATGTTGGATGTTTTCAATTTTATAGAATCTGACTATAAATGAACTGAAAATAAAAAGGCCCAACTGTTACTGGGACTAATTATGATAGTTCCAAGGAGATTGTGCGTGCTTCTGCTTTTCCTTTATGAAATGTTCCTGAAGAAAGCATTTTGATTGAAATAACCCCTTCAGATGATCGCTGACATTTTCCCAGTAATAATAATCCTACTTCAGATCCACAGAGGAAGTAATGGAAATGCAAAGTGCTTTACAGACACTGGCTCTGTGGTTTGCATTACCCTTTGGAGCGGCAGGCAGCAGGAATCCTTGGCCCTGTTTTACAGATGCAGAAACTGAGTCTGAGAAATAAAAGCATGAACCACAATAGTTCTAGAGCAAGTCAGCGAAACAACCAGGGAGCCTATATATAATAATAAAAGCCTAAGTGACCATCGCAACCCAACGGATGACAGAACAGGCTGCATGGGGCAACCAGGCCTGCAGGGGGGGCAGTTGGGGGTGACCAGGCTAGCAGCGGGGGGCAGTGAGGGACGACCAGGCCTGCAGGGGGGGTAGTGAGGGGTGACCAAACAACTGAGCAGCAGGCTGCGTGGGGCAACCAGGCTGGCAGGGGGGCGTCAGTGAGGGGCAACCAAACAACTGAGCAGCAGGCTGCATGGGGCGACCAGGCTGGCGGGGGGGGGGGGACTGTTGGGGGCAACCAGGCTGGCAGGGGGACAGTAAAGGGTGACCAGGCTGGTGGGGGGGCAGTTGGGGATGACTAGGCTGGCAAGGGGGCAGTTAGGGGTGACCAGCCCAGTGGAGGGGGGTAGTTGGGGGCAACTAGGCCGGCAGGGGGGCAGTTAGGGGCAATCAGGCAGGCAGGTGAGCAGTTAGGAGTCAGTGGTCCCGGATTGTGAGAGGGGTGTCCGACTGCCAGTTTAGGCCTGATCCCCAGGATCAGGCCTAAACTGGCAGTTGGACATCCCCGGAGGGGTCCCTGATTGGAGAGGGTGCAGGCTGGGCTGAGGGGACCCTCCCACCCCCCATGCAGGAATTTTGTACACCAAGCCTCTAGTGGTTTTATAATCTGCTTGAACTAAATTCAGTCTAGTTAGGAGCCATCTGCTCAGGACACTGCTGCTTACAGTATACGAGCTCCTGTCAACCAGGTGAGCCTGCCTTTAATGGATCAGATGTGTTTCAGCTAAGCTGTCTGTTCACTGCAGCTAATCCTGTTTTCCTGTGAATGCCTATTGAAAAATTAGAGATATGGGTCTCCAAATGACTCCTATAGGTAGAGCTGAACATGTTGGAATGGGAAAGCTGAATGTGATTGCCCAGGTTCTGGCTAGTTGTTGATTACTCCACCTCCTAACCCACTCCCACCTTATTCGTGTTTTGAAAAGTTGGGAAGAAAAATGGTGCAAAGCTGAGTGTATACAGGATGAGGCAAAAGGAGGTTTACAGGTGTAAGTACATGAAACACAAGGTATTATTATTTATAAATTATTGTGTTATTTTCTTTATCAACAACTGTAGACCTACTTTTGCCACACCCTGTATTTGCAGTACTTTCCACCTTTGGCGCTCACTCTGAGTAATTTTCCTTTAAGTCTCAGGGAGTTCTGCCCAACCAGAGGCCCCCAGAGCAGATTCTTGATACCCTGGGAATTTGCATCTTCCTTGGGTGATACTAAGCTGTATTCTCACAGGTTGCAAGTAAGCAAACCATTTTACAATTGGTTTTTATTTCTTAAAATATTTTTGTTTCTTAAAATACTATATTTCTTGAAATATAATAATTGCCCATTTGTGCCTTTATTTCAAGTCTGGCGCAGATAATGGAGGTGGGAAGAGGTGAACAGAGAAATGATCAGGGTGCTCCTCGGGGAGACAGAAGCAAACCAACATCTCTCACATGGTGCTGTAATGAGGCAATGGTTTACAGGAGGGGCACCTGTCTCTATCCTGTGTGGGATCCCAGGAAAATGTTTAAAGAATGGAGAGGAATTAGCCAGGTGAGAAAGTGGTGGGATGTCATTTCAGATAGAAATGGCGAGGTGTGACAGTTTCAGACAGCTTGGCCTCTAGTGAGCCGATGGCAGTGAGCAGTGTTGTATGGCACTCAGGTAGGGTACCCACTCTGGTTGAATGGATGCAGAGTTGGAGGTGGGTGGAAACATTTTCCTGAACTCCAGGGCATCATTGAAAGTTCTGTTGTGACAGCACATGACCAAGTGTAAGGCTTCCAATTTTACAGAACCAACTGGTTTCCTACTTTGTCAGTGGAGTAAATATGCTGTGTATTAGAGAAACAGAACCAATAGGGCGTGTGTGTGTGTGTGTGTGTGTGTGTGTGTGTGTGTGTGTGTGTGTGTTGGCTTATGTGATTTGTGATTATGAAGGCTGGCAAGTCCAAAAGCTGCAAGGTGGACTAGTAGGCTGGAGACCAGAAAAGATTCAATGTAGCAGTTCAAGTCCAAAGGCCATCTGCTGGCAGAATCCCCTCTAGCTCAGGAGAGATCAGTCTTTTGTTATCTTTAGGCCTTCAACTGATTTGGTAAGGCCAACCCACATTATGGAGGGCAATTGGTTTTACTCAAAGTCCACTGATTTAAATGTTACTCCCATCTAAAAACACTCTCACAGAAACATTCAGAATAATGTTCAGTCACATTTCTAGGCACTGTGGCCCAGCCAAGTTGACACATAAAATTAATCATTACAAAGGGAATATATATAATCACATGGATATAATAGTGACATACACTTTCGGTCTTCCATAGGACTCCATTCATTCATGTATTCTTTAAAAATTACTTATTGAGTGCCTACTATGTGCCGAGCTCTGGAAATCCAAGAGTGAGCAAGATAGACAGTGGAGCTTTCTAGTGGAGGAGGGGTTAGCAAACTGTGGCCCATGGCCAAATCTGCCCTAAAGCCTATTTTTGTAAGTAAAAGTTTACTGGAACATAACCACATCCATTTATTTATGCATTGTTTATCTTGCTTGTGTGTTACAATGGCAGAGTTGAGTAGTTACAACAGAGACCATATGGTCTGCAAATTTTAAAATATTTACTATCTGGCTCTTTGTAGAAAGTTTGATTATGCCTGTATCGGAGGACATATATAACAAAAAATAAACAAATAGACATACTGTGACGTTAGGTAGTCAAGAAATGCTCTGAAGGAAAATAAAGCAGGACGAAGGGGTAGAATGATGGAGGTGCTATTTTTGACACGGTTGTTAGGAAAGGCCTCTGTAAAGATGATATGTGAGCAGGGAAATTCATGAAAGGAGAACCAGCCATGAGAAAACCTGGGGAAATGAGTCCCAGATAGAGGATGGAGCAAGAGACTGGGATACTTGAGGATCTGGAGAATAAGGAATGCCGGGGCTGATTGCCTGCAAGTTTTTTTGTTTTGTTTTGTTTTTATCTCATACATCCTGGATGGCCTATATTTCACTACAATTGACTGAGAGATTAAATTCTGTATAAGCAAACTTTGAGTTTTTGGTTCTAAAGCATTGTACGCCAAGCCTTCATAGTTTGTTCATTGGTCTACCAAACAAAGCCCAGATGGGGTCAGATGTCTCCATGTCACTCTCTCCTACCCTCAAATCTCCATCATTGCAGAGTCCTCAGCTGGCAATCCTACCCCTCAGAGGTCAGTCCTACCCCAGCCTCCCTTTCTGATTTGGCATCGTAGTGTCTGACCCACCCTCCCCACACAGTTCTTCTGCATACCATCCCCATGCTCCCTCCACACCACCATGCTGTATTTCTCTTTTCTTCATGCTCTATTCACTTTCCACTCAGCTCAGGCTCTTTTCCTCCTTCTACAATGCCTCATCTCCAACTTTCTTGTTCCCTCTCTCTCTATTTCCCTCTCCCTTTCTCCCTCCTCCTTTTCCCCATATCTCTAAGTCCCCTCCTACCCATTGCTTGTGGTTTGAATGTCCATTACAGCATTGATGGAGTTTGTCTAATCCTAGTTTATGCATTTATGTATCTCTTCCAATAGCCTATGAAGCCTGGACAGCAGAAATGCAGTGGGAGCAACATAGCTTTTCTCGAAGAAGGAATGATGTCAAGTAAATGACCATTACTCAACATCCTTCTAGGAACTTGTTTGTGCCTGGTACCCTGCAAGAGCCCTAAAGAGACAGCCACTTATTATTAAGTCAGGCATAATCTTGATCTATAGGGAGCCCACAGTACAATGGGAGAGATAAATATATACACAAATGCTTAGGGTATAGATGCTGTTGAATGTGCTTCAGAAGCAGAGATAGTATGTGGCTAGCTCTGTCTGGATGAATCAGGAAGTTTCCTCAAGGATGTGACATTTTAGTAAGGTCTCGGCAGAAGGAAGGAGGGGAGAGTCTAGTAGGAAGGTAGAAACCTTAAAAGGAACTGCACTTTCTGAGACTGGGGAAGAAATTTGAAGTAGTGAAACCTAGAGAGAGTTGGTGGGAATGATAAGACATGCGGTTAGTAAAAATAAAGTCCTGATGTAGGTGAGTGACTATTAGAACAAACTTTATTTTTATCTTTGTATCTCTCTCACTTAGCCTAATACTTTTGACAGAGTTCTGAACACTTAGCAGTTTCTTGATTTAAACTAAGCAGGTCAGGTTAAGTTGAAGCACATATACTGAGACCTCAAACATGATATGCCAATAATTTTTGACCCTCAGCTGTTCTTTCTTTCTGCTCCGGGACAAGGCTCGGAACACGTCTGTCTATTCCGCCATTTTTCTGTGTCCCAATAATTTTTGAAATGTGATACACGTTGCATATAATGATTGTGTCAGATATATACATGAACTGTATCATATATTACATGATTTTCTTGAGTTCATCACTTTAGCAGGTATCTATCTCTCAATCTCCTGATTCTGGCTGTGGTTTCCTTGGTGGGACCAATATATTTAATACCCCTAAGATACTTACTCTCCATCAAATAATATGTTCTGTGCTTCGGTGATGAGATATGTTGAAGCCAGTGGGCACACTGCCATTTTACTTTTATAGGACCCTCACTGAACAGTAATAAAGTCTAGACAAGAGGGTGTGACAAGATTTCCTTCCCAAGGGACTGAAGAAACAATCACTGATGATCAGTCAGTATCAATATTTAATTACTAAACGAGGTGAGTGTGATCTAAAAGTAATTTGATTTTCTGCCCAAATAGCCCAAGCCAGACCTTTTTTACAAGGGTGTCCATGTACTCTCAGCAATAAGCCTGCACCATCTCAAAGATGAGTTTGTTCTCTATTAGGTCAATGAGGAGTGAACTAAGTATTTTCTACTTGGGTCTTCCCATGATAAAAGCTTAACAGCTTTGAAGGAGCTATTACAGGCAAATGCCTGAAGGAAATACCCATTTGAAAAGCTTTTAATTATGTACTTCTACAATAGTGTGGAAAGGAATCACAATTCCCACCAAGGCTTATTGGTTAAATAGTGAGTTCGTAAGTCAGTAACTGCTTATTTATATGATGGTTGGTAATTACAATAAAGGCACCATTGCAAGCTACTGAGCTGATAATCATCCATGTAGTTGGGGCTAATAAGGTTCTGGGGTCTGTTCTCAGACAAAAGAAGCATTGCAACAACTTGGAGGGAAGGTGAGGTGCTGTCTTGCCATTGAACTGGGGGATGCTAATGTGTTCCAAAGACCCCGGCAAATGACTTAAGTCCTAAGTGACTGGAAGAGAACTGCCTGGAGGACATCTGCCTTTGACTACCCAGCCTCCATTCTCCCTTCTTCTGAGAAAAGTCTTTTCCTTGGGATCTTCCCTGCCCACATCACTGTGACTCTGGTAAGGCTGTCAGTCAAATGGTCAGGCTTTCCAATCAGCAAGTGGTCCAAGCAGCACTCTTGAGAGTCCTTTGGAGAGATATGATATGATTTCTGGGAAATAGAGAGACATACTTTTTTCTAAGATGATTTGGTAAAAGCCAGCATAAGCTTGGAGCTGCTGATGGCTTTCTTTACTACCAGGTAGAAAAATCTTGCCTGAGACTAAAACAAATACAAAGTATGGGGAGGTAAAAGACGGTGAGAAAGAAATAGATTTCTGACCACATTGTTTCGGTGCTGAGCCATGTATGAAGCTAAACCATATGAAGCTAAACCATGTCATAGACTTCCCAGTTATAAAGGCAATAGCTTTCCATTCTATGTTTATGTAGTTTGAGTTGAGTTTTATGTTATCACTGTTGGAATTCCTTAGTGTGTCTATCAAAATACATGCGTTTTTGTTGTTGGTAAATATTTTTATTAAGTTTTAGAGAGAGAGGGGAGAGGGAGAGGGAGAGGGAGAGGGAGAGGGAGAGGGAGAGAGAGAGAGAGAGAGAGAGAGAGAGAGAGAGAGAGAGAGAGAGAGAAACATCGATGTGACAAGACATAGACTAGACTGACTGTCTCCTGCACGCCCTCTCCTGGGGATCAAACCTACAATTCCAGGCATGTGCCCTGACTGGGAATTGAACAGGCAACCTTTCAGATGCACAGGATGACACCCAACCAACTGAGCCATACCAGCCAGAGCAGAAGACATGCGTTTTTGTATTGGGACAAATGACCTCTAACTGGTTGACTTCTGTTGTCAATAGTAGCAATTAGGAAAGAAGTTGAAACTAAAGCTTTGGCTTGCTCTGTCTAGCCAATGCCTCCTCCATTAGCAAGAATCAGCAAGAGTTGCCTGTCTGCACCTGAATGGCAATCCCAGGAGAGAATATCCCTCTTCACACTTTTACTTTCATTTCTTCTTGTAATATTTGTCATTTGACAGTGATATGAGGTTTCTACCCTCTTTACTTTAAACCAGATGATTAGCATAAGGAGATGCTCTATTACAGAACATTTTACTTAAATATTTAATATTTTCCCTCATGTAAAAAAGAAAAGATGTTCTGAGAATGCAGTGCTTCTAAGGCTGTGATTATGGCTAAGTGATAACACTCATCACTCAAAAGAGAGTCACATAGTCAGTCCTCAATGTGAAGCCTCCCAGATGACAAATGTAATTTTAATTGGCGTAATTCTTTATAGCCCAAAAGAAACCTTTAAAATGGAGTGAATGAAAACTCAAGATTTTGGCAAAGCCCTGAAGAAGTGCTCAAAAGATTAAGTGACTGCAAAGTCACTGAAAATAAGATGGCTCCAAGTTAAGCTTCAGCTAATTTTTCAGTAGCCAGAGGTGGAGTTAAGAATCAAGAACCAGGTTGGGGTCTTTTTGGAAATGTGGATGCACTGGGTGCCCCTGAAGTCTCAGGGTTAGGGTTTAAGAATCGGGGATTGGATGACACTGGTCACAAATATTAGTTCTAGTCTTCCCTGGGAGTGTCATATGTTCATTTTGGTTGGTATTTGTTTCAGAGTTACTCAGCAACTGTCATCATCTCTGCACCTGCAATGGGCCAGCAGTAGATACACATCTCTTAATCGTAATCTTGCTCCAGATGTGGGCAATCTTAATTAGGGGCTTAAAAAAGGCAGCTGAGAGTAGGGGAGAGTGGCTGTTTCTGTAATGGGAGACAATATCTTAGCTTATAGGACTTCATTAATGCCTGTAAAGGAATGTGATGCTTATCACAGGATAACAAACATAAAGACGTTGTGACAGAAATATGCAATAGGAAAAATAAAGGTGGTAAAACTCTAGAGGACTGAATAGCAGATGACATAGGTTAAAACGAAAAGACTAGAAAAAATGTTGCCCAGGAGAAAGGCAAAGGGGGAGAAGATTCAGGAAAGGGTGAACAAGGGCAAGTTGAAGAAGTTTGATAATGTTGCTTATGTCTATGCAGATCTGTCAGATTCTGCTGGATGCACATGTCAATCTCTTCAAGCACTTTTGAGGACTAGTCCATGAGCCTTTCATGGATATGCTTTCATATTTCTTTTTTGCTAAAGAGTACTAGTACCATTTCATTTTCCATGTCTACTTTAAAGTGTTCTTTCAATAGCTGAGATTTAGGTGGTTTTACAAGCAAATTTCAAACTTATTTATTTCACTTGCATTTGGAAATCTTACCAAAATCATTCGGGCAGGAAATCAGATATGTAGTATATTGGGGAATAAAGGATAAAGAAGGAGTGCTTTTTATGAAGTCCTGCAAAATAGATCTAGAGTCATAGAAACATGGAACAGACTGTGGAATCTCAGAGGGAAGGCAGGGGAGGGTGAGTGGATGGGAAGAGATCAACCAAAGAAATTGTATGCATATATGCATAACTCATGGATACAGACAAAAGAGTGGTGAAGACCTGGGGTGGGGGGCAAGGGTGGGCTGGAGGAGGTCAATGGGGAAAAGATGGGGACATATGTAATACTTTCAACAATAAAGATTTTTTTAAAAAAAGAGTTGGTTCAAAAACCAGGCTTGTGGAGGAAACCAAGATGGCGGCATAGGTAAGCACCTAAACTGCTGCCTCGCACAACAATTTCAAAACTACAACTAAAAGACAGAACGGACACCATCCAGAACCATAGGAAAGCTGGCCGAGTGAAAATTCTACAACTAGAAGGAAAGAGAAAAGCTCACAGAGAATTGGAGGTATGGCAAAGGGTCTTTGTGTGCGCAGAGAGGAAGGGCGGCTGAGAGCCTGGCTGACTTTCTCTGGCGGAAGGGGGAAGGAAGCCCCCGACCACACTGAACCCCAGTTCTGACTGCACTGAACCCCAGTTCCGGGCGAGCCCCTGGGGGCCCACGCTCTTACGGGGGGAGTCTGGACTCTCGGGCGGAGACTCGGGAGCCGGGGAAGGCGGAGGACTGAAGGCGCACACGTGCCAGTGCGCACAAAGGCTGCGGAGGTTGCCACAGGCTTTCCCTAGTGGAAGGGAGTCAGAGGCTCCTGACTGCACTGAGCCCCAGTTCTGACTGCAGTGAACCCCAGTTCCAGGCGAGCCCCTGGGGACCCACGCTCTTGTGGGGGGAGTCTGGACTCTCGGGCGGAGACTCAGGAGCCGGGGAAGGCAGAGGTCTGAAGGCACATGCGCGCAAGGGCAAGGCTGACGGGAAGCCAAGACTGAGACTCCACCCCATCCAAGCTGAGCACAGAGGCTATTGCAATTTGGCAAGTCTAATCCTATAAGGCTGTCTCCAGCGCCGAACTTCTCCAAGCATAGACACAGCTGATCCTTACAGCCAACTGGCCTGGAGGTCAATTCTTCCCAGTGATACCAACAACAATCAAGACTTAATTACAACAAGGCTGTACACACAGTCCACAAAGGGGTGCACCAAGAGTGTCCACCTCAGGTTAACTGGGGAGGCAGACCCACTGGGCCATATTGGAAACCTAGCACACAAATATACCGTACCAACTCAGGGAAGCAATGAACATGCGGCGTCAAAGAATCAGATCACAAACGAAAGAAATGGAGGGAAAAAAACGACTGGATATAGAATTCAAAACCACGGTTATAAGGCTTTTCAAGAATATCTTAGAAAAGGCCGATAAATATAACGAGACCCTCGAAGATATGAAAAAGGACCAACTAGAAATTAAACATACACTGAATGAAATAAAAAATATTATACAGAGACCCAAAAACAGACTAGAGGAACACAAAAATCAAGTCAAAGAATTGAAATACAAAGAAGCAAAAAACACTCAACCGAAAAAGCAAAAAGCAAAAAAAAAAAAAATCCAAAAAGTTGAAGATGGTGTAAGAAGACTCTGGGACAACTTCAAGCGTACCAACATCAGAATTATGGGGGTGCCAGAAGAAGAGAGAGAGCAAGATACTGAAAACCTATTTGAAGAAATAATGACTGAAAACTTCCCCCACCTGGTGAAAGAAATAGACTTACAAGTCCAGGAAGCACACAGAACCCCAAACAAAAGGAATCCAAAGAGGACCACACCAAGACACATCATAATTAAAATGCCAAGAGTAAAAGATAAAGAGAGAATATTAAAAGCAGCAAGAGAAATACAGTTACCTACAAGGGAGCACCCATACGACTGTCAGCTGATTTCTCAACAGAAACTATGCAGGCCAGACGGGAGTGGCAAGAAATTTTCAATGTGATGAATAGCAAGAACCTACAACCAAGATTACTCTACCCATCAAAGCTATCATTCAGAATTGAAGGGCAGATAAAAAGCTTCACAGATAAGAAAAAGCTAACAGCGTTCATCACCACCAAACCAGTATTATATGAAATGCTGAAAGGTATTCTTAAAGAAGAGGAAAAAGAAAAAAGTAAAGATAAAAATTATGAACAACAAATACATATCTATCAACAAGTGAACCTAAAAGTCAAGTGAATTAAAAACCTGAGGAACAGAATAATCTGGTGAATATAATAGAATCAGGGGCATAGAAAGGGAGTGGGCTGATAATTCTCAGGGGGAAAGGGGTATGGGGGGTTCATGAAGAGACTGGACAAAAATCATACACCTATGGATGAGGACAGTGGTGGGGAGGTAAGGGCAGAAGATGGGGTGGGAACTGGGTGGAGGGGAGCTATGGGGGGAAAAAGGAGAAACAATTGTAATAATCTGAATAAAGATTTATTAAAATTAAAAAAAAAGAGTTGGTTCTGTTCTTATTGATTTACAAATTTAATTTCCATCAAAATCTCAGAGTGAGAAAACCTGAGACATTTCTAATGGCTTCTGAGAGGCCCAGGATTGGACCTGGCTGGCCAACCAACTGAAATTACCTGTGGCTCTTCATATGTGACTGACTTTTGGGAAACGGATGCTGTCTCATTGGCTATATTCCCACCCCCCTCACCCGCAGTTATACTTGCTAATGATTTCATAAACCCTTCTCTACTGAAGAATGCCTTCTCTTCTGCTCCCTTCTCCCCTTTCCACTTTCCTCAGTGCTTCCCAGAAAGCTCATTCTTTTTCTCTTCTCTTTTTCTACCCTTAGCTCATCTCTGTTTGGGTCACAGTTGCTCTGGAAATGGGGCAAATTTCTCCCAGGGAGTATTGTGTAGCAGTTCTGACCCTATGAGTATAATGACCATATTGCTTAGAATACTTTCTGTTATCTAGCATGGTTTGTAATGCTAAGGTCCAGCTCACTCTGAATTTAAAGGCCCCAACACAAATATGAGGACTTGATATATACATCTTCCAGGAAAGCAAGGGAAACAGAGGTTATCCTAAACCAGCCCCTTAATCATTTCATCCTGGATATATCAAACCCCTATTACATTTTAGTGAAGATTTTATTTTTCATTTGGTAGTTTAATAAATTGTACTGTTGTCATCTGTGGACTGATTCACAACTCAATGGCTGGGGGAATGAAAGCATCCCACCAATATACTTATTTTGAATATCAGTTTTAGTGAGGGTAAAATATAGAAATGCTATCTGTTCAAGTCCTCAGGGAGCTGCTCTGATTCCTCACGGGGTTATCGCATCGTCTCAGAGAGATCTCAATCTGTAAGACTATGAGATGTAGAGTAATTAGGCTTCAGTGTCTTCAGGAGTGTTTTTTGTTTCTTTGTAAAAAAAAAAAAAAAAAAAAAAAGCCTCTTTCCAGATGTAGAACTGAAGTATCTGTTGCTTCTGATGTTGCTGTCAGAGGCCAATTGGGAAGCAAAGTCTCAAACACAATGGCTCCTTTGAATTCCTTTGCAAGAGGCAGAACATTCCCAGCCTCCGGATTCCGGCCCTTCTTGCCTTGTTGTGAGGAAAAAAGCAAATCCCTCCAACTTGAAGAAAGAGTCTTCCTCTTCCCACCCTGGGCCCCGACCTCTGAACCCAACTAAGTTCTGTGATTTCTTAGGAAATGGTTTGGTTTAGCAGCTTGGCATTTGAAGGTGAAAGAGAGGGAGATTGCAAGAATTTGAGCCTGTTGTCACAATTCCAGTTGGGATATTGGAGAAAATTTCTGTGACATTTAAACTGCCAGTTACTTTATTAGATTTTCATTTCTAAAGCAGAACTAAATAAGTGCAGTCAGTCAATGACTCAGGCCAAAACCTGTGCGTGATTAGGCTCATTAAGAGTGTCTCTGCCCTTAAGTGAAAAATCCTAAATGCTGGCCTTGAGTGGAAGCACCGTGGAGAAATGAGGATAGCGAAGTTCCTCATTTCAGTTTCAAATGTACTTGAGTTTTTTGGGGTTTTTTTTTGCATAAGGAATTGAAAATTTGGGACTAAAATAAACGAAGTGCTGAGTCATCGTTGTCCTTTCATTGCATGTTGGTTTTTCTTAAAAAAAAAAAAAAAAAAAAAGAGGATCAATTTCTGCAGTTTTAGGCCAGCGTAGTATTGAAAGCAACCCTGTTGCTCTCAGAACCTGACAACAAAGCTAGAAGAAACACAAATAAGAAAAGTCTTCCTGCTGTCTTCTCCTCCCTGCCCTGATTCTGTTGGGAATATCATTCAACTTTAAACATGTGTAGCTTAGATCAGAAAAATATAAATGTGGACAGCAATAAATTCTAGTTTTTCTAGTGGTCTTTTGTTTATTATTTGTCTTCCTACTAGCTGTTTTGGGGTTACGGGGCAGGGGGTGCATTTTCAAGATGAAATTGCTCTCTGGGCCTTCTTTTATTTTCTTTGAAATTAGATTCTTCTTAATTATTCAGGAGCAGATTATCCAGTTTGCAGGCTCTCTGGATATTTTGTTTCTTCCCTCTGCTCTCTCCTATTTCCAGTGTTTTGACAACTTCCTCACTCTGCTGACATCCACAAAATTGACCATAAAAGGAGAAAGGAAATACCCGATCAGTTTTATCTGTTAATTGCTCGGGTATAGTTTATTCAGAAAGAAACCAAAATATAGAACAAACTGGAGTTTGAAGATTATCTGTCAATTGAATCTTTCCATACTTTCTCTTAGCTTCGTTTGTACAGATAAAGGTTGGCAGAACTTCAGAGAAGTATCTCTTGAGGGAGATCAAACACTTCTCAAAACCCAACTCCCTCTGAAATGGCAAGTTTTTCCATTCCCATGGGAAAGTCATTGCTTAGAGAAGCAAATAGACAGAGGTGCTGAGAGAGAGAGAATTCCTCTGGTCTGACCCACCTTTGATGGGACAGGCTTAGTAAAGACTGGTGAGGCTGCTGATTTATTCTGGGCCCAGACTTGTGTGTGAGTGCGCATGCGTGCTTGTATAATACTTAAGCCCACCTCAGGGCAAGATGCCAGGAGAGAGAGGTGGAGGTCAATGTTTGTCAGTCAAATGTTACTTCTTGATAAGGAGATTTCTGTCCAACCCTTGGCCCCTCACTTTATACTCTTTTGGGGGGTCGGGGGCTGCTCTTCTAACTCTGCCCACCAGCAGTGTGAAACTAATGATTAACCCTTTGGCACCAGCGCTCAGGAGTTTTCTCCACTAATTGGTAATGCAAAACCCATTAGTGATTAAGGTGGGGTGCTCCGAGTCCAGATGTCAGACGGTTAATGAAAAATGGAGTATTGCATTTTGCTGGGGGCATTAACATTTTTCAGATGGGTGCTGTCCTTTTCTTCTGCCAGCAACTGAGATTGGTCATCAAACTGTTGGCCTACAGGAGCTGGTCTGCTCTCTTAGTCTGGTTGGATTTTACCTGGAAGATCTGAGAACTTTTTTGTCACCAAATCTAATCAAACACCATCTAGAACTGTCCTTCACTATTGTGAAATAGAATGGTTCCCAAGGGCCATGTTAGAAGTAGATTCAATTGCTCAAGAGTTGCCTGCAAATATATTTGTTAGTTGAAAAAAATATTTTTTGTGTGCCATATTTAGGCTTCTGGAAATGGATAAGAGGGAGATTTATTAGAGAAACTTATTTGGGCCGGAGGACCCTTTGTGCAAGTGCATTCCTTACTAATGGGCCTTTGTTCTTGCTGTAACCCAGGTATTCGGATAGGCTTACTCATTTTCTTCTAAGCCATATCAGCATAGTAATCACTCTTGGCTGAAAACCTGCTGCAATTTGCATGTTTAATAAAAATATAGCGCCAATGCAATATTCAAAACTATTTTCCCATTTAGACTAAGACTTCAAAATAACCTGGTCCCCTATATCTGCCACACATGCTGCTTATCCCAGGTTGAAGTCTTTAAAATAGGGAGATGATGCTAAAACAGTTTGATTACTCTCTTCTTCCCCTATCAGTCACAAACCATCTCTCATAATTATGGTGTAGAGGACATTTACATAAGCAGGGGAGGGTCCTATAACCACATTTCTATTATGCTTGGCACTTGTGTGAAAGGATATTATATTCACTTGCATTAGAGATTGCTTATAAAAGATCAAGACAATAATAGCCGATCAGACGATAAAGGTCTCCTTTCTCCTCCCAGACAGGCTGTCTCTGACAGAAGAATACAGTTCATCAAAAGTGTCTGCAGGTTGTCAAACTCAGGGAGGTTTGGGGACCCTCTGAGGCCGTCATGGTCAACAAGAAGATTTTCTGTCGGGCTTCGCCATCACTCACCCTGAGGAAATAATCACTCACTACATTCTGCATGTTCTCGTGATAGAGCTCTCCATTTGAGAGAAAAGAGCCATTTTATCAAAGGACAATATAGCCCTTCTCTGGGCCCATGTAGCTTCCATTATCAGACCATAATAAATCATATTTATGTTCCCAGTTAATAAGACTGATTACAACGCAGGTTTCAGACATGGGAAAAGCAAAGCAGGTGAAAAGATGTTTTAATGAAAATATGATAAGAAAACAGCTTCTTGTGAACATTTTGTGCTATTATTTGTAATGATTACAGACAATTTTTGATGCATCTTCTTTAGCAATGGTTTAAGCTGCATAAATTGGCTCACTGGTACATAAGTAAAAATGATAAGAAAAAAATCATGAAATCATCTTATGTTGTCTAGAATCATTATGTACATAACGAGTACAAAATGGGTCTAATGTATATGCTAGAGATGAATGGAAAACAGATTTCTCAGGAAAGCATGGGTTGGGTATTATTCAAAATGATTTAGAAATTTTCTCCTCATCTCACTCATTAAAGGTGCGTGTTCCCTGAAATTTGGGAATGTCAGGCATTAATTTCATCTTTGTAAATGAGTCAACAGCTCTACCTCTTTTATTCAGTCTCAAAGTTATTTTTCCTTTTCTTTCTTTCTTTTTCTCCTCACCCACTCCTACCCCCGGAGCTCAATACAGAGAGAGACAAAGGTATATATTTCTACTCAGTGCTTGTGCACAACTGCCATTAGCGCCTACATGAGAGGTAAACAGACCCTTAGTGAAAGATACCTTATTATTTTTTTGTTGCTGTTAACCCTCACCAGAGGATATTTTTCCACTGATTTTTAGAGAGAGTGGAAGGGAGGGAAGAGACAGACAGAGAGAAACATCTATGTGAGAGAGACACATTGATTGGTTTCCTCCTGCACGCCCCGACCAGGGCCGGGGATTGAGCCTGCAACTGAGGTACATGCCCTTCACCAGAATCGAACCCAGGACCCTTCGGTCCTCTGGCTGACGCTCTAACCATTGAGCAAAACCAGCTAGGGCAATAGGTGCTTTATTAAAAACTTCTGGACATTTGCAGCTTATGTGAGTTCAATTACATTAAAGTATCAACTTTCTAAATTAGCACAGAAAAGAAAAAATCAGATAAAATACTGAAATAGCTTTGAACATCTGACTGCTGAGGACTCCGTGTGCCGCTGTCCTCCCCGTTCTTACTAATTTACCGATTTGATAGTGTGAGCAATAACCAATCCAGGTTTGCACCAGCACTTAGAGCCTGTCTTTCCACTGTCCATCTGTGCTAGTGCACAACTTTTGGCTGTTCAGTTTCTAAAAAGACAGTGAGGCTTCTTGCGTTCCGTGTTAGCTGGATTGTGGTATTCTGAAACCTTAGATGAACACAATTAGAGCAGCAGATTAGCAAGAGGTTGGAACATTTTCTTTATTTGAGGGGAGAGGGGAGGGGCAGGCCTCACTGTGCCTGGACACGAGAGGGGCTTCTAAAAGTTGCTTGTGGAATGGCCATGCTTATGAATGGAAACAGTGAACATTCTAGGCGGTGAAACTGTCATGGCCGAACTGGATGGAGCAGACACAATGCTGGTGTTTTACTCAGAGCTGCGTGGCTGGTATGTTGTCTATGCCAGGTTTCACTAGTGTTAGATACTAAGAGAATGGATAATGTCAGTGAAGCCTAAGAGATTAACTTCATAAGGCAAAAAAACAAACAAACAAAAAACACAACAAAAACAAAACAAAACAAAACAAAAACTCATGGGGAAAGTTTATGATGTTAATTGGTAAGGGTAGGCATGCACTTGTGGATGTATGTGTGTGCCGACAGCGGTCCCCTGTTTTTCCGCAATACTGCTGTTTCCAGAAATTAAAAACCTATTGAGATTCAGTCCCCTCCCCCTAGATCATTGCTTTCTTTGTTGGCAATTTCTCTTTGTTCTGTTCTAACTTGAATGGAGGAGGGGAGAGTGATGGGCCCCATGTCAGTCACATTGTCTGACTTCTGCAGAAACAACTGCCAAGATTTCTGCTGCACCTTCCTTTGATTTTAGCCCTCATTCCATTTTTCTTTTCATAGGTTGACCAAAAAATATTGCCTGCGAGAGAATTCTGTAATGCCACCATGTATCTGATATCTACGAGGCGTTTTGTTTTAGCGTTACTGGACTTAACCACAAAAGACACTTGACATTGATAAAGAATCTGTCAAGTCTGTCCTGATCAGTGCACTGAAATCACTCATGACAGGGAAGACACCCGACCCCCAAAGCAGTGGTAGATTAGGAGAAAAATGATTAGGAGCTTCATCGTTGCAAAGTCATTTCATGTTGGACCATAGACTGAGCCAAATGTGTTTTACTTGTCACACTCCATTAGCATGTGTGAAACAGTTGGGAAAATGGCCATATGATTAGACAGAAGGCAACCTGGATTCTTCATACTGGGACTTGTTACCACTGAATAATATCTATGGAAGAGGGATTGCTTTCGATTTTGTTAATTTCTTGTGTGATGGAAAATAAGGGGCATTTGTGAATGAAATCTGTATAAGTTGACCACAAACCATCCCTCTAAATCTCTTCCAATTTTTAATATTTAAAAGGAAGGCTCTTTGAAATCCACATTTTTATTGGCCAAAACTTTCATTGATATTTGACTCTAACATTTCCTCCTTTAATCTTCCTACTGAAACCTGTAGGCTACATTTTCCCAGGACCCATGCAATCTTTTTGTGGCTAAGAAGGAAACAGAGGATCAGCTTGAGATGAGACTTCCATCTGGTGTAGTTCTTATACTTTACATTTAAAAATTATTTTTTAAAGAGAGAATGTCAAGGAAAAGATGACTTTAAGGATGAGAAGACAAGAACAACTCAGATACAGAGGATATTCCCAGCAACGCTTAAAAGACCATGACCACGGCACTGTAGGAAAAGACCGAGTAGGCAGGATGTTCCTCTTGGGAGTAATCTGTTGAAAACCCACAAAGAGTGAAAGAAAATCTATTGTGAGAAAGATAGCTTTCTTGAAAGTTGCTTGTACAATCACATGTCTATGAGTGTTATACAGTTCTTTAGAATACAATCTTATCCTACATGTGATTGGGGAATTATTAAATATTTCAATTTTACACTCTGTTTATTTCTCCAGAATGATGAATATGCAGATTTAAAATTGAATTTCTTTGTTCCCAAGAAAATGAAGAAGCCAAGTTCTTGACGATGTCCAGTGTTCACAGACGGGTCCTCTGAAAGGATGACTCACCACAGATGGCAGCCACGCGGGTAAGTAAAACCTCGCCCCTCCCACCTCCTCGGAGGAAGACCCTTTGGGCTGGGAACTGCAGGGATGCTGATGATGGTCCCCGGGCACTTCTGCAAAACTCGGGCCTGATTTAGTTACTGTGGATAATTCCCCCCAGTGCCAAATCCAGGCAGAGGCAGCAAATAGACATTATTTCCAATAGCAGGGAAGGGTGGACAAACAAAGGGCAAGGCGGAGAGGTTTATGACCCTGGACAAACCAGCGTGGCAGCCAGTAATTAGTGCAGAACACCCACCTGTGTGATTTTTCTTGTGCTTGTCCAGCTTGCCTGGCCCCCAAAGCTTGGTAGTTGATCCAAGAATCCAGTGCAGTCCTCCCTGGTGACCACACAGAATGTGTTTGCAGTGTTGAAGGCCAGCCCAGGACTAATTTCGAAAAGTAAATCTGGGAAATAGCTTAATTTTATTTCCCTTGAGATTTTTCTGGGACAAAGTTAGAAGGGAAGACAAGTTGAACAAAACAGCAGTGAGAGGCAGATGCTACTTTGAGCAAAAGTCTCCTCCATTTTCCTTGCCCCCTTGCAAATTCTATACTGTGAAGGAAGTTTAATGGATTTTCAGTAACTGGTGGTCATTTTTGATGCTATACTACAGTGTTTTACAACCCCTGTGATGCTGGCACGAAGCGTAAAATCTTTAATTACAGTGTCTTCTTGAACACTCAAGAGAAAGGCATAATCCAATGTACATACTTGATTTATGGTTCTCAGTTCCGCATGTGTTAACTGAGCATGTGTTTTCCGATGGTCTTAGGCCCTATGGCAGCGGTTCTCAACCTGTGGGTCACCTAAGACCATCTGAAAACACAGATATTTACATTATGATTCATTAACAGTAGCAAAATTACAGTTATGAAGTAGCAACGAAAATAATTTTATGGTTGGGGGTCACCACAACATGAAGAACTGTATTAAAGGGTCGCAGCATTAGAAAGGTTGAAAACCACTGCTTAGAGGAAAAAAAATTCCCTATCGGCCAGTGTTGCTGGGTTTGATGTTGCCACCACCCACCCTGCAGGCAGCAGTTGGAGCCAGCCGAAAATCTGAAACCAAATAATGCCTGGCCTAGGGCTGTACTGGGGAGGATTATGCTATTATCTAAATTATAATTCTGATACCACACTCCACAGCAGTTGTTTGATTTAGAGAATCATAAAAAAAAACAAGAACAAAAACATGGGAAACATTCTGTTAACAGGCAAGTCAGAGAAATTAGATTTTTAAGTAAAATTCAAACAAGGTTTTACAACTCTATCAATATAAATTATCTCTATGCTTTGAAAGGAAACTATTCAGTTATGAAAGTAAAATAAGTAAAATGGAAGGCAATTCTAATTAAGTTAAAATGTTTCAGTGCATGAGATAATTCTCCTGTTTTTAATATCAAGAAAAACATGTGTGAATTATATGTGTAGAAACTCAGTTTTTTCATCCTCAGCAGATGACCATCCATCAATAGGACATTGGCTGTAGGGATACCAAACTGTGAGGCTCCTCAGACTCCTCTGTCCCATCTGGCCCTGAGCACAGTGCCTAACTCAAAGCAACTCCCAATATGTGTTTGCAGTTAGATTAACCTGTTTTAAAGCATTTGATTATGAATTTCTGAGAAAATGTTGAATCAGTGACTTTAGGACTTCCAACTTGTGACACAAAGACAAAGGAAGACACTGAGCTGTTGTCAGTGTGATTCTTGGGACTCTGGCTAGTCTGGCCTCTGTATCCCTCCTCCCCTCTTACCTCTACTCTTTTCTCCTCTGCCTCCTATCTTTTCTCCTCCTCTCACTCTCCTGCTCTTGCTCATCTGTACATGTCAAGCACCTGGCAGAGTCCTCAGTGCATGGTCCCATCCATGCTAGCTGTCATCTCCCTTCCTCTTCCCCTCCTCTCCCTTCTTCCACATGAGGTGCTACTCAATACCCTGTTAGTGAACAATTCAAGAGGATGCCCTCTTTTCTCTGAATTTCTACATGAGCTCTCTTGGTTATGGTTTATCTGGCTGTTTCATACAAGTGAAGTGAAGGCTGGTGGCAGAACAGTGACCTGGGCATCAGGAGGAGGGCACTCCAGACACATGTTTGCCTTACCCAGCCAGATCTTAGCCAGTTGAGGGGATTAAATGTATGGAATAGGCAGAGTTCCTGGGCATGGGAAGCTCCAGGAGCAACATGAGGGATCCGATTATATCTGTAGGGTTCAAACGTTTTTAAAGGGGTAAAAACCTTTTTAACAACTATGATTTTATGTGAAATGTTAATATACAAAACAGATGAAGCAGGAGATGCTCTAGAAGCAGGAGATGGAGCTCAGTGCCTGCCTGCTTAGCCTCTTATAACTCAGCCTCCGCCACGTCTCCAGCTCCCTCCCTTTGCTCTTCGGTGGCCTCCTGGGAACTTACTCAGTTCTGGGGGTAGATGGTCTCACAGATCCACTTGTGATCCAAGGTAACTCCAATAGCATCAAGCTTCTTGAGGGCAAGTAGTGAACCTTATTTCTTCTAACTCCTATTTCAATTCTTAGTCCAGTTCCTACTCCAATCCCTACTTCCAATTTCTACTCCAAAACCACCCCCTCAATGCTTAGCAAAATGCTAGGAATGCATAAGCAGTTCATATTTATTTTATTCTAGTTAACTTCTGGTGGCTAAAATATAGTTATAAAATATGGTTGTATTTACAGAAATTTAACCTAATTGAGCCAGAATTTCAGAGCTTTTTCAGGATCTTGAAATGATAAAAATTGGGTGGTAATTTCTTACCTTCCAGCCCAGGTGTTCTGAGTATTGAATCAGGAGGAGATGTCTGTTGAAGTGGTTCTTGGATCACAGTTCCCCCTCCTCTGGGACTGACACCAAAAAGTATCCGTAGGAATTTTCCTGGGCCCCGTGACCCTATTTCATCCCCTAGCCCAGGCTATAGTTGATTGGTCTGGGGTGGACACTGACCCACACCAATCAGAACCTTTCCCTGGGGTTTTCTGTATTGGAATCAAGGGAAGATAGCACAGCTCTCTGTGGTGGAGGCGGCCCCTGAATGCTGGACTTAGGAGCTTTCGGAGCCATGCTCTCCACCACATTAAGGTGGTCAATCTGTGGACGAGAATGTAGCCTCCTCAGAGAGGAATGGCAGTCACATGGTGTTCAAACCCCAATTTTAATTTGTTCCTTCATACCTGCCCTTACTCATCATTATGGTCCAGTATCTTTCTAATTCCCTGCTTGAGCTAAACTAGTTTGACTCAGGTTCTATCACTTTCAACCAAGAGAATCCAGACCAATACCATAATATTTCCTTTTCTGTTTCCCTCTGATTTCATATTATTTATTTTTCATGACAGCAGTGTTGGGGAAATCCTACCCCTTCTCCTTCCGTACCTCTACTCGAGACCTGATCCGATCCTCATCCGTGCCCAGGAGTGCCATCTCCACCAGGACTAGTTCTGGGTGATGTTTCTGCAAACTCATGGGGGCCTTTTTGTGTTAGCATGCTGTCCCACTTATGATACTTATGAACTGCACACTCGGCTTGTCTGATTCTCCTGGGCTCTAACGGCCTTGAGGGCAGGGGCAGTGTCGATCAACTACTTGGTTCCCAGTGCCAAGCATATTGCCTGGGACACTGTGGACACTCGATTTTATTTTTTGCTTGTTTACAGCAAAATGCCTTGCCAGGTATTACAGTCAGATATTTCTCTCTCTTTTCTTTACGGAAGGGTTTATAGTTTCAATTTTTGCTAATGCTAGGAAGGCTCCTTGCAATCACTGGGATTAGTACTGCCTCCCCCGAAGGGGCGAGGGGAATCATGTAGGAGTTTCTGTTAGGCCACTAACATGTTTTTGGGTCACTAAAGGTTGTTACTCCCAAAATCTGGGTTTAAGTTACCCTTGAGGTACCCAATTCAGCTTATTGTAGGAAAGAATGAGTTAATAGCTGCAAAATCTAGAAAAGGGGGTAGAATACTGTGGGTGTTCAGGGTTTAAGAGAAAAAACAAGCAGCTGAACTCCAAATGTGGAGCCCTGGGTAGGAAGGGAGACGGTAGTTCTGGACCTCTGAGGTAGTAGACCAGTTACAGGACCCAAGACCAGCTCAGTGTCTCTGAGGCCGACGAGTGCTGAAGTGTGGGAGTGGAAGAGAGCTGGGTGTGGGTGGCTGCAGGGTGGGAGCAAAAATGTGGGAGTTTCTTGCTGTGCTCAGCACTGAGGATGAGGCACTGCCCTCCCTTGGAGAAGCCTGGCGGGCCTGTGCAGACATCTGGATCTTACAGGCTATGTCCCCCAGGGAATCAGTACCATCTGCCGAATTGCACAGGACTGACACCTGTATTGCTAGGAGAAGCTGAGGAGTGGTGGCCTGAGTGGGCTCTTGTATTCAGTTTGACATTGCGTGGGAATCCAGGGCATGGGATGTGAGAGAGAGACACAAAAACCGTTGGCTAATAGCCTCCGGCAATTCATCAGAAGAAAAAAAAAAAAGTGCTGTGACCAAATTTTGTATCATAATTTTGAAAGACAGACAATGCTGTCTATACGTTGAATAAACAAATGTTTGGGTCAACTCTGTTGGTATGTGTCACAAAATTTTAGTATGTTCAAAGGTCATTGCTGGTCTATTACAACATAGAAATGCCAGACATTTATATAGGTCACTCTTCACAACAGTCCTGTTAAGATAAACAGGGTAGTTAGCACTATCTCCATTGTGAAGGGGAGGAAACTATTGCTCAGAAAGATGGAGTGACTCGCCATTGTTAGAAGGATAGTTCATGGTGGAACTCTCCACCGTGCTGGGCTATCTCTTTCTCCAGGCTGGAGGAGTGGAGAGAGTACTTGGCCATTTGTTGAGAGATCTGGCTTCTGGTTCTAGCTTCTCTTCCAGCTATGTCAGTAACAGTAGACAAACCCTCTTTGAGGATTTTGTTAGTCCCTGTCCCCTCATTTTGGGGGACAAGCCAAAGGACCTCAAAGGCCCCTTCTACCATGAACATCTCTTGGATTTGGGGGTACAAAGAGAAAAGATTGCTCCTTGGTGGGGTTCAGGGAAAGACTGTTGGTTATCCTCCAATATCTAGGCTCCCTTTCTTTTTTAAAAAAATAAATGAACTTTTTATTTGAGAACAATCTTAGATTTATAGAATTTTGCAAAGATACTCCAGAAAGTTCCCATATGTCCATGCCCAGTTTTCTTTATTATTAACACCTTATTTTAATACAGTGAATTTGTCACTACTAATAAGCCAATGTTAATGCATTATTATTAACTAAAATCTATACTTTATTCCAGTTTCCTTAATTTTTCCTGAATGCCCCTATTTTGATTCCAGGATCCCACATGACATTTAGTCATCCTGTCTCCTTAGGCTCCTCTTGGCAGTGATAGTTTCTCAGACTTTCCTTGTTTGTGATGACCTTGACAGTTTTCAGGAGTACCGGTCAGGTTTTATAGAATGTACCTCAATTGGGACTTGTCTGATGTTTTTCTTATGATTAGATTGAGGTAATGTGTTTTTGGGAAGACCACAGAGGTAAAGTGCCATTCTTATCACATTATACCAGGGGTGCATATTATCAACATGATGTATCACTATTGATGTTGACCTTTATTACCTGGCTTGAGGTGGTATTTGTCAGGTTTCTCCACTGCAAAATTACTCTTTATTTTTCTCCTTTTCTATACTGTGCTCCTGGGAAGAGAGGCACTATGTATAGCCCACACTAAAGGAGCAGAGAATTATGCTCCACCTCCCTGAGAGTGGAGTATCCAAGTAAATTATTTGGAAATCTTCTGCATGGAAGATTTATCTATTCTCCCCTATTTATTTACTGAATTATTTATTTATATCAGTATGGACCCATGGATATTTGTTTTATACTTTGTGTGATAACCATTTAACTTATTTTTTCCTCCTTTCTTTTATAGTAACAAACCCCTAGTTTTTAGCTGATATGGTGTCATGAATTAAGACTACATTTCCCAAACTCCATTGCAGCTAGGTGTGAACATATGCTTAAGTTCTAGCCAATGAGATATGAGCAGGAGTGATATGTAAAACTTGTTTTCTTCTATGTGTTTGTTGAAATGTGGCATTAAGGCTAGAGCTGGAGTAGCCAATTTACACAAGAAGGTGACCTTGGGAATGGAGACCACACATTAAGATAAGAGCCTTAATCCCTAACACTATGAAGCTCCATAGAAACCCTAGACTGATATGCCTGCTTGTATGTTACCTGAGATAGAAAAACATTTCTATCTTGTTTAAGCCTCATAGTTTTGGATTTTCTGCTACTCCCAGAAGAACCTAAGCTTAACTAACACAGTGTAAATGAGCACATGTATTCTTGCAAGTGTCTATATATGTATCAGGGATGGCTCTGGAGAATGAAATAGATTTTTTTTAAACACCAGAATCTTCGAGTTTTCTAGAGAAGGAGGACTTTGTTATATTATCACTGTGTGGTGGGGGTGGGGGTGGGGGTGTCCCTCAGCCCGGCCTGCGCACCCCAGATTGATCGCCCCGCAGAGGGAAGCCCAGCCCACTTGCCGCAGCGCCAGCAGCCTGGTAGCCTGGGCTTCCCTCTTTGGGGCAATCTATCTCCGTGCAGAGAGTGGCCTGGGCCTCCCTCTGTGGGGTGATCATGGGGCGATGGCGGGGTCCCCTACCAATCACATCACACCCACCTTGGCTGGCCTGGCACCAGTGAGTATCATAGCATGGTCATCTGGGAAGGTCATCCAGATGGTGGTTCTGCTGTTTAGTAGTTCTGTTGATTTGCATTTTATGTTTTTATTATCATAGATTATTTTAGTAAGGACACAGTCATGGGTAGTTGTTTACTAGCTCTTTGGTTCTCTGACTCCCTTTGTTTTGGGAAACTCAGTAAGATTGGTTCTTGAGTCACAAATAGAAGGCAAATCCACTTATTATCCTTGGAGTAAGCTGTGAGGGCATCTAAAGTCTCTCTGCAAATGATGCAGAGTGTTCTATTTAGTCATTTAAATTGGGTGAGTCTTTTTCAGTGTTTTTTAAAAAAGATTTCCTGAAAAAGGTTTAGTAAGAGAAATGTGCTGGTGTTCCCTAACATGGGGATAAGACTGAAAGACTGAGACATTCACTATGGATTATTTTCTTTTGTCTTATCTGCATGGCGTTTTCTCCTAGCTATATGTTGGGGCAATTGAGGGAACAGACAGTGCCCATGCTTGGATAGAAGGGGTGGAGTAGTTTAGATGAGCTACAAGAGGCTATGTGGAAAATACAACTTGGGAACAGGGGAAGAAATTATGTGAGAGACTTTGAGAAGGAGGCCAGTGGATTTTAGGGAGGAAAAAATTATGCTTCCATAATCACATTAAGTTTGGAGGGTACCTATGAGCTTGCACAATACAGACCTAAGAAGTAATGACTGCAGACATCGGCTATGAATAAAATTGTACCCTTATAAAGTTTGAGTCTATGTGGTTCAGTATTAGAGCAGTGTTACAAAGAAATACAACCCATTTAAAAAAAGCAATTTCTGAATAGCCCAACTTCTTTACTCAGATTTCTCAAAAATCATGAATAAGACTCAAAGAACAACATAACCGTTTTCTTTCTCCTCTTGTTTATTTTCATTACATCCCATGGCTATGCCGGAAGCCACTGTCCATAGTGCCTGGAGAACTCTCTTCATCATCTCAGACTCTCATCGATTTTTCTCTTTCTGCACTTTCTCTCCTCACCAGTTCCTTTATTATATTGAGTTGACCCAGTCCATCTTAAGTGATACTCTTTTCAAAGAGGGGTTCCAGATGGAAAACTAGGATTGAAGTTACAGGGTTCTGTCATTGAAGGCTGGAGGATGTGGCAGATATGTTGTCTATTAGGGGAAATGACAATGTGAACACCAGGATGTAAGCCCCCTCTTGATTATAAGCTCCATGAGGGCAGGGATTTTTTGTCTTCTATTTATTACTGTATCCTGAGTACCTAGAGCAGCCCCTGACATATACTAGGCACACAACCAACACTTGTTGAATTAATGAATAAATGTATCCAGACAAATAGTTGTTTTTCCAGATTCCCCCAGAGCCAAGAGTAACCAGATGACAGTTCTGGTCAATGGCATATACATGGAGGTCTGCTGGGAATTTCTAAGGGTATTTTTGATTCCCTGGTAAGGGTTCTGATACAGTTAGCATGGCACTTCCATTTTTTTCCCTATCTTGGTCTGGATATACAACAGCCATCTGTGACCAGAAAGTCACAAGCATGAAAGAAAGTCAATGAGAAGCACCAAGGCATTGATGTTGACAACCACAGTTGCAGAGCTAACACCTGAAGAAGCCTGTCTCCAGATTTGAGAAAAATGCCTGTCTCCAGATTTGAGAAAACAGCCTTTTTATTTAAGCTACCATTAGTCGGGTTTTCTGTAACTTGCAGCCTGGCATAATCATAACAGATAGAAGAAGGAGAAAACTACGAATATTCTCATGACAACAATTTCTATTTCAAATCATAGGGTCACTTTTCTTCTATCTGATGTGGAACTCTCACAGCAGATGTTGAAAGACAAGGGGTCAGATTTTTCCAACCTTTGCACATAGGATGTCTGTGGACTTTGGGAGAAGAAGACTTGTGTTTGTCCTTAAAGTAGGGTGGTGTTATGGGCTGAAATGTGTCCTCCCCAAAATTCATAGGCTAAAGTCCTAACCTCCAATACTTCAGAATGAGACCCCATTGGGAGATAGGGTCTTAGGGTAAATTAAAAGGAGGTCACCAGAGTAGGCCCTAATTCAATATGTCTAGGGTCCTTACAAGACGAGCAGATTAGGACACAGATATATTCAGAGGGAAGATCATGTGAAACACAAGGAGAAGATGGCCATTTATAAGCCAAAGAGAAAGGCCTTAGAAGAAACCAACCCTGCTGACAACTTGATTTCTGACTTCCAGCCTCCAGAATTGTCTCACAGTTTAAGTCACCTCGTCTGTGGTACTGCTATGGCAACCCAAGCAGATTAATAGAGATGGGCATCCAGACTTAACCCACAGATACCTGTTAGTTCCAGAGTTTCTCCAGGGAATGCTGCTGCAGGCACTTATGGTCATTATCCTCTCAGGACCCTCATGCTTTGTTCCCTGGCCCAGGCTTCTATTTTATTAGACTCTGGGCCTTAAGGAGTCTCATGCTCTAGGCAGAGCACACTCACCTGTAGAGATGTCTCAAATCCAAATACCCAGACCCACCCCCAAGATGCCGATGCAGCAGGCCTGAGCAGGGACCAGGAATCCTTATTTATAAAACAATTCTCCAAGGTGATTATAATGCTCCAGAGTTGAGAGCTGCTGTTCTCATCTTCTATCCTAAATGGCAAGGAACCCACCATCACCACTGACTGTGCCCTAAGATGAATGGTCAGTGTTCCTCCTCTCTTTATCCTTAAAAAGATTGAACCTCTCTTTTAGGTGAGACTGTTGGGGATTTGCATGGCCCACTTTTAGTAGAGAGGTGTCCTGAATTGAGTAAATAAATGAGAATATGAGGTAAAAGATCAGAGTTAAGGCTGTAGGTCTGGGTGGTTGTCTGTAGGGCATCAGTGTGTCTGTCTAGGGCAGTGGTCGGCAAACTCATTAGTCAACAGAGCGGCAAACCGCGGCTTGTGAGCCGCAGTTTGCCGACCACTGGTCTAGGGCAGACACAGAGCAGCCCTAGTTCAAGGCCTCTTCTCTCACACCTAGTCCCCCTCAGTTTATAGGCTGATCTTTCTACCCTCCAAGAATTGCCCATATTCCAGATGTTTGAGAAAGAGGTGAATGTTTTTGCTATAGGTCAGCAGTTGAAGAAAGGATAGTTGGCTGGGAGAGGCTGAAGCCAGACAGTGAGGGATTATTAGGGCTGAGGTCAGTGGGATGGGAAATTACCTGGTTAATGGGCAGAGAGGGGTAATCAGTGATGCCAGAGAAGGGATTGACCTTGAGCTCTATAGCAAGAACTGTATTTTTCTTTGCATCTCCAGTGCCTAGCAAAAAGTAGTGCAAATGAATAAATATGCAAAAGAATACCAGAAAGAGAAGAGTTACCATGAAACCAAGTGTACAGGACTCCTTCTCACCCCCACCTTCCTGGAGGCTTCCATATTTAGCTAAGTGGGTTTGAGAATAAAAAGGGAGGGAAGGACATCCAAGATGAAGGAAGAGAATGAGCAAAGGCACAGGACTATAAAACAACCTGATGTAACTCTGTTTTTGAACTGTGCTGTCCAGTAGAGTACCCACTAACCACACATCGCTATTTAAATTAATTAAAACTTAAACTTTAAAATTCAATTCCTTAGTTATACTGGCCACTTCCTAAGTTATGAGAACCAATACATTCTCTCTTTTGCATAAGTCAGTTTGGAATTGGTTTTTGACATTAGTGATCAAGAAAGTCCTGAAAAATATAGACTGCTGTAGAAAGATTTGCATTTTAGGAAGACTTCTGTGATGATCCTGTGAAGGGAAGGCTTGAGAATGCAAATCTAGAGGCAGATATCCAGTTAGGAAGTTTGCAATAGACAGAGAAATGGAAAAGTACAGTATGAAGTGGAACAGTGCCAGTATGGGTTGGGGGGAAGGACAATGGGACCTATAGTTAGGAGGTGGGATGATTAGACTGTGTGACTGTGCTGGGGGCTCGGAAAACAGCAGGATGACTTCAACTTTCTGGCCTGGGAGGCTGGGGATGAGGGTGCCATCGACTGAAGTGAGCAACCCGTGTAGAGGTGTAGTTTGGTGGAAAGATAAACTCTTCTGAACATGTTGAGTTTGAGGTGCCCTAGGAATGCCCACGGAGACAGGCTTAGCAGGAATTGAGTAAATAACTGAGAAGATGAGGTGAAAGATCGGAGTTAAGGCTGTAGGTCTGGGTGGTGCTGTCTGGCTTTTAGAGCCATGGAGGTGAAAGAAGTGACTCAGGGTGAGTGTGAGCAGTAGGGAAGAGACTGATTGGAACTATGGGACATTCATGTTTAAGAACTACTTGAGAGAAGAGCTATAGAGAGAGGAGACAGAGAACAAGGAGGAGGCAGACAGAGCATTCTGAGGAGGAAGTATCCAGCCGTGTCAAAGGCAATGGAGAAGCCAGTCGGGTGAGGCTGGACAGGGGGTCTCCCAGGCCACTGAGCAGGGTCTGTGTTGGAAGCAGTTCTTGCTGCTGAGCCTTGCTTTGAGGAGGTAATGTGGTGCCATGAAAACAGGGAGGGCTTTGAAATCAGATCCCACCTCTGTCCCACAGTGCTGGTGTGAGGTTGGGCAATTCTGGACCTCGGTCGCCAATTCTATAAAACACCCATTTACATAGGATTGCTGTGAGGCTTCAAGGAGATATGGGTAGGGCACTGATTTCAGAGCCTGGCGCTCAGTGAGCAGCAGCCTCTTTTCCCATTTCCCCACATGAGTGCCACCCTCCGGCCTCCTTCCTGTCTATTCCGTCCAATCTGAGACTAGGCAGGGCCACCTCGAGGTGCTTGAGTGAGGCTGGACCTTAAGTCACCCTCTCACTCCTGTGAGATCAGAATTAGGGTGGCATGAAGGGTCAGTAAGCACTGAGGAGCATAAGGAAGAGAGAAAGTGGGTGTAGGGCTCCTGTTGATTTAAGACAGAAGACATTGGCTCTTCAGGGTCCCCAGGGCTGTCAATGATCATTGACTCTAAAGAGTGAGCAGAGAGAACAAACAGAGACCCAAGGGCCAGGGCCAAGGCCAACACTGCAAGACAGCAGTTCACAAGTGGCAGGCCATTCAGGAAGGCAGCACCCCGGCACAGAAATCATGGCATTAAAATGGACTTTTGCTTATCATAAAACATATTCCAGGGGTAGGTGTCTCTCCCTAGCAGGAAGCTTTGCCAGGCTGTACTCTGTTTTCACAGGAGATTTAAGCCCCAGAGAAAATGGACTTGGAGGAATTTCCTCACACACACACACACACACACACACACACACACACACACACACACAGACACACACACACAAACAATCACTCCACACTCTGTGAGTCACCCCCATTATAATCTGGCAGCCTGTAGCTGAGGTAACCTCTCCTTACAGCAGTCCCATTGGAAAAGGCTTTCTGAGTCCTACCTCACAGAAAGGGCAGAAGCAATACAAGTTTACTCAAATTTTGTTAATAGCATTTTTATTTGCAATAACCTCTCAAATGATATCCCATAAAAATGTAAATTATTTCCTCTGCTATCTGTTACTTATGAGCAATATTATATGACAACACTAAAGGCATCTTAAAAATGATCTAATTTCACGTTTTACTCCAAAATGTGGCCAGGGATAAAGGTCCCAGCGACTGTGGTGTCTGGAAATGTAGATTTTCAATTTGCAGGCGCTGATGGCCTCTGAAGGGCTGATTTACTTGGTCAAGCTCAAAGGGAGGGAGACTGTAGAAATTGGAATTATGAATAGTTTTTCTCCTTTTGAAGATTTGAATTTTAAAAGATGTTATTTAAAGGTTATTGCACATATATTTTTGTTCAATATTTGTATAAACTGGTTTAGTTCATTGATAAAGCTAATTTATATTAAAATGATGTTATTTCATTGGTTTCACACCAGTCCCTGGGATGTCTGAAGACCGAGGAATTTCATACTCATGCCTGGAGACAGAGACAGCTAAGAGCAAGGTGGGGATGGAAAGAGAGAAACAAACATTCCAGAAAAGGACTTGAGGATGATGGAGATGGTGTCACAGGATCTGCAAGAGAGAGCATGTGGTCCCTTCCCAGAATTCTGTGTTTCTCCCTGTATAGTGATCCAGGAACTCAGCATTCAAGGGCAACAGGTGATATCAGTACCTCAACTGTGCTTTGCCCTGTTGCCTTTGAGTATCTGGCAGTGGTCCTTCTGCTTACACCTGAGAGATAGCTCAACTTGAACTGACTCTTCTTACTCTTAAGAGTCAGTCCAAAAAGGCTAGCTAGCAATCTCTCTCCATTGTTTTGCCTGAAGTGTCTGGACAAGACTTTTGACTTTTAGAGTTGAGCTCAAACTTTGCCTTTCCTGTAGGGTTATACCTTGTATAAGCATATGAAAGGATCAGTAGGCACAGTTTTATCATTCCTTTTTTTTTTTTTTTTAAAGCAACCTAACTGATGACTCTGTCAATTGGGCTCTCAATTAAGTGTTTAACGTGATGACCAGCAGATGGCGCCATTTGTCATTTCTTGACACCTGCGTACAAAAGCATGTGGCAGGCCTGGCTCTTTGCCTCTTTAATTTTGGGTAGCATTACAAGTAAAGTGTTTTGGACTGTTTGTTATGCATGAGCCCGAATTCTATGAATGTGTAACATTCTCTCCTGTATTTCCCTTCTTTATAACATCACTTAAATTCCTTACTAATACTTTTTAAATGTTCTGGATTTTAATCACTTTTCTCATCGCTAAAATAGCTAAGGAGATATTTTTCTTCCCCTGCTGAAGGTGAGCTAGAGGAACCCATCTGTAAGGAAGGAAGAAGAGAATCTCACTCTTGACTCAAGCTCACAGTCCTCTCACACATCACCTCATCTTTTCAATTTAATTGAATAGCATTTTATAATTAATAAAAGTATCTGTCTACTGCAGGTTTCAGAAATCCAAGGCTTGAATAGGTTGCCATTAATAAAACAAGTTTTCTTATATCCAAGTTTAATGATGGTGGTGTTTGTTTGATAGCTTGTTACTGTAAATAAAAGAGATAAAGGCAGCCCTTCACTGGAGTAGCTCGAGAGCTGTGAAATATGTACCTAATTAAAACTATTGGTGTAAGAGGCTAATAAAGTACATGTGCCTACTAGATGTCTTATTCTAATGAATCTCGGCTAATTTGCTTTGACTGATGAATTTCGGTGTTAGTGGTAGGGGCTGAATAATTATGAAATTTATCACAAGATACAAGGACTCATTAAGGATTACTCAGGTTGAGTTAGGGAAATGTTTTCTTTGTCAAGAACACAGGCCTTGACCAACATAATTACTGCAATGCCGAAGAGTCGCCAGATTCCAATCCCAACCCAAGTGAGTGTTCAAGGCCAGGAGGGGCTCATGTTTATGGGTTGGGGGGGGGGGATTAGAGATGAGGGAGACAGGAGGCCCTTAACCTCTGGGAGAAACACCTGTGTGGTACTCAGGCCTGGATTTTCAATAGAAGCCTTGGGTGTATACAGACCCCCTCATGGATGGTTCTAATGACAAAGACTCCCTTTTCACCCCTTTATTGAGAACGTTTTCTTGCTCTTCATGAAGAAAAAGGGATGAGGCTAGTATTGACTTAGCAAGGACACTACTGCAGGGATCCCATTCAGCCTCAAATTCTTTTTTACTGTTTTTAAATTTTAGCATCTCCCAGCTTATTAATTAATCCGATTTCATTAACTCTTGGGTGGTAGATCCCCCCAAATGAGGTAATTTTTGGAGCCTATCTGGCCACTCTCATAACCCCCTGCAGAATGCTCAAGAGGTAAAACATACTGTCCCTGGAAGTTCTGACCATTACAACGTGTGCTGCTGGCAGTGCAGAGAAGAGCTGCATCCCTGCTCCTCCCCGCCCAGCAACCAGAGCAGAAAGCAAGGACACACCTGGACACCTTCCAGAGGAAAACTGGGAACAGAGGCAGCAGCACAGTTGCCCTCTTGTGGGCAGGCAGGGCCCTGGCTCGTAGGATGAGTGCAATGGATGAAAGGCCACTGCAGGCTGAGCTGGCCTCAACCTCTTCTTCTGGAGGCCAGGAGTACGAGTAGAGGGGAGGGGAGGGACAGCAATGCTCCAGAGAGTGACACTTGATGACACCCAGCTGGAAGCCTTGTCAAACAAATGGAGACCCATTTACCCCCTTGTCACCAGAGCTGGCTGTTCCTAGGGCTGAAATCAAGAGGGACATGCAAGGTCTCATGGGGCCTTTGTGCCCCTGCCCCCAAGGCAGGTACAGTGTGAGAGGGTTTCTCTTTCTGTTCACATATAAACAAAGAACTTTAAACTCTAGGACATCAACTCAGGTATATCAATAAGTATACAATGTATATGCACCCATAAGTGTATGCTTCTAAATGTGATTTAAAACTAAAACAAGTAAAATTCAACTTGTAGGTGTTTTATGGCCAAACCTTTCAAATCAATGAACTCCTCCTTGCTTTGTTTTTCTTTCCAAAAATAACTTAAACACAAACTTTTCCAATTTGCTTTCCTTTGAAGAGAAATGACACGACATTAAGTAAAATTTCAATCTTCATGCCAAAGAGCAAAACTTATTAGATAACGTGTTGAATTGTACAATTATTGTTTTCTAACTCAGGAAGGCATCAGTTTTTCAGAAAAGTAAATATCTCTGTGGTTGAGGACAAGGCTAAGAGTGCTGCATGTTTCAGTGTTTCCCCTTTTCCATCCCCTTTCCTTCTGACCCTTTTGCCTAAATAAAGGGATAATAATTAATATTAAGTGCTTACTGTGTGCCAGACACTGCACTTTGCAGTCTTATGAAGTCCTCAAAACAACTCTCAGAGATAGAACCTATTATTATTTTCATTTTACAAAAGAAGAAACTTTTGCACACTAGGTCAGAGAGCTGAGGGGATTCACTCTGGGTCCCACTCAGCTGTGGATCAGTCTCCACCCCACATCTGTCTATCTAACCACATGCAATGCTGTCTTCCGTTGAAATCCTCTCTGTGGTACCTTGAGAATCTTCTAGAACTTCATCACAGTTTTTCCTCTCTGACCACGAGAGCAAAAAGGATCCATAGCTCTAGTACAAATGAATGCCGGGTCTCCAAGTTCAGATGAAGGCAAGGAGGGTTAGCATCTGTTTTGAAGGCTTTGCTTAAGTGACTGTTGATGGGAAGGCACGGAGGCTGGACAGCAGCCTGAAAACTGCGGCTGGATGTCCACACCAGCAGGGCCACCCTTCGGAGTCTGTATTCCTTTTGTCTTGGATCCATGGCCTGTAAAAGGGGACTGCTTGAACAGTTCAAATGGTAAGGGCTATCGAGAGGCTTGAAATAAAGCTCTTAAAAGATCTTCCTGCCTCCCCAAACCTTGCCTCTTCCCAAGCCACGGTGTATGCATAGGGTGTCCCAAAAATGTATACACACACTTGGAATAGTTATAAAGGCAATGCTTATTAAAATACATTCTGCTTTCAAGATTGAGCTGTCAACTGTTAAGGTGGGTATACATTTTTTGGAGGACACCCTGTATATTGCTTTGTCTTTTATGGTTCCCTGAGTTAGTTGTTTCAGACTAAAATTTGTGTTATAAATTTTAACCTCACTGTGCACCATTTCTTAGGTTTTAATTACAAAATGTGGTTTTGACCTATTAAATCATGTGTGAGGTAAATTTACCACAATAAAGCCTTATTAATCCCCTACAATTAAGAATTTATAGTTCTTTCGCTGAACTGTTTATTGAATTTCCCTTGAGGACACTTGTGTAACTGATTGGGAAGAAACTTCTTAGCCTATAACCAGCACACCAACACGGTAGACACAGACTATGATTTAGGAAATAACTTCATCTGTGGAGTCCCACTTCCTGTTTTGTTTTGTCTGACACTGTTTGTGTCTCCTTGAGGCCTGATGAAAGTCCTGTGAGATAGGCAGGCACTGCTATCCTGTTTTATGGATGATCAAACCGAGGCACAGAAATGTGATGTAAATTGACCAAGGTCACACAGCCACAAGTGATAGAGCCAGGATTTGAACCAGGCCATCTGGCTCCGAAATGCATACTTGAAACCAGAGTCTACACTGCCTCTTAAATAAACAAATAAATAAGTAAATAGATAAATAAACAAATAAATAAATATTATGTATATCATTTACTACGCCCCCAGCACTGCCCTATGATCATATACACTGAGTGGCCAGATTATTATGATCTCTGAACACATAATAATCTGGCCACTCAGTGTATGTATGTGTGTGTGTGTGTGTGTGTGTGTGTGTGTGTGTGTGTATACACACACACACATACACTAGAGAGGCCCAGTGCATGAATTCATGCATGGGTGGGGTCCGGCCAGCCTGGCCATGGGGAGGGGACATGGGCGGTTGGCCGGCCTGCCTGCTGGTCGAACTCCTGGTCCAGGGGACAATTTGCATATTAGCCTTTTATTATATAGGATATACACTGAGTGGCCAGATTATTATGCGTTCAGAGATCATAATAATCTGGCCACTCAGTGTATATGCCAGCTCATTTATTCTCACAAAAACTCTATGAGGTTCCCTTTTCATAGATGAGAAAACTGAGGCACAGAAAGGTTAAGCAACTTACTTGAGGTTTCATAGCTGGTATGTGGGAGAACCAAGACATAAGCCCACATAGTGGTTTGCAGAGTGCCTGCTTTTCTCCTCAGGTGACATTGTCTCGCCCCCTGCATGCCTCCCATCTCCCTGTATCATCATACGTTCCACCCACCCTGAGAGCTTCAGCCACAGCACCCTCTCCCCTCTCCCCTCTCCAGACCCCCATGCCCTTCCCAATCCCTGTGCTTCTTCTACTGCTGTTCTCTTGGCCTGTGAAGGTTTCTCGGGCTCTGGAGGCAGACACCCTTGGATTTGGCTCTTGCCTGTGCTGCTCGTCTGCTGAGCTGCTCACACTGTCTGAGGCTCAGCTTTCTCCCTCCTCACAGTGCTGTGATGATTTTCTGGGACCATGCATGTCAGAAATTAGGTATGTATTAAATGTTCCAAGAATGACAAGGCTTTTTACATTTCTTAGTCTCAAAGCCTAGTTCAGGCCTCTTCCATCTTCAAGGTCCTTCTGTGAACAGAAGGATCAGCTGGAACTCTGGACCCCACAGCCCTCTGTGTACTTATCTCTACTTGGCACTAATTACTGCTTGCTTTGTGTCATGGTTCCTTCTGTGTACCTCTTCCTCCCACCAGACTTAGAGGTTCTTCGGGTCAGAGACTACGTCTTATTCATCTGTGTGTCTCAGGATGCAAGACCAGGACCTTGTGCATACAAATTCTGGAACATTGTGGCAGAACTGTGGGCTCCATTAACTACATGCTACGGGCTCCAGTGGCTCTCTCAAGAAGGCTGGGTCACCCGCACTGTGGTTATCTAGAAACAAAGCCACACTATTTCTGGCTTCATCTGTTCCCAATCTCTACCCTCCACTGCTAACACCACCAACAGCTTTCCTGACCGAAGGCTCCCTTCCCTGGTTGCAATGTGTCCTGACGTCCCCAGCTTGGGCTTCTCAAGTCTTGTGAGTGATTATAGTAGCAACTCTTATTGACTGGGATGGTGGCAGATGTACCAGACTTGCTTCTGTCCCAAGTCTCCTTCAAATGACCTTCCCTGAGGCATAGACATTCTGACCTACAATTTTAGATTAAGAGCATTGTCTTCCAAAATGGTCTAAATGGATGTAGGCATGGTATACATGGTCCAAGGCTCTGTACATTACACCGGCACCATGTGGCATGACTTGTTTGGCATCTTTATAGCAGAGTAGCAAGGCCCAGAAGGATTGAGACCTGGAAGTAGCATTTTATAACTGAGGAGTAGGAGTGGGTGGGAAGAAGACTGGCAGCAAAAAGGACCAGGATGTGGATGATAGGGAAGATGCTGAGGATCCTAGATGAGGCATAAGGAATGGAAGACAGAGAAGATGAGTGGTGGGGAGGGGTGTCCCTGGGAGCCCTCTGCTGCCTCATTGTGCTGGAGGAAACTCAGAGAAGACCTACACTGGCCTGTTTGGCTGATGGTTGAAGACCACCCTCCAGAAGAAAAAACTTAGTCCCCACATTGCTTCCATTAAACCGCAGAGAGGGAGAGAGGCAGAACAGGGGTACCCCCTTATCCATGGGGGAGATTTTCCAAGACCCCTGAGAGGAGGCCTGAAACAGGAGGGGAAGGTACTCAGCAGGGAGACACTGGACAAAGGGAGGATTCACATCCCTGGTGGGGCAGTGCAAGGTGTCATCACGTTATTCAGAATGGTGCACAATTTAAACCTTGTGAATTGTTTATTTCTGGAATTTTCTATTTAATGTTTTTGGCCTATGGTTGACCGTGGATAACTGAAATAGCATAAAGTGAAACCATGGATAAGGGGAGACTACTCTATACTCCGGTGTTAAAAGCTCTGACTTTGGAGCCACATGGACCCAGACTTCACTTCCGGCTCTGCTAAGCATTAACTTGGTGACCCCACACGGGTATTAACTCCTCTGTACCTCACTCTCTTTGTCTGTGAAATGGAGACCTAAATAAGAACCCCTATGATGTTCCCAGGAGGATTGAAGGAGATCCTGGATGGGAAGCACCCAACAACAAACAGCCAGTCTTATTACGGGAGGCAGCCCCCGCTACTCCCAACATCCATGCCTGGGTTCCCTAGTGGAAAGTCCTGGGCAGTCAGAGGGGCGGTGATCAGGAGCAGGCCAGTGAGGACTATCCTGCAGGACTCTCCAGTGTCACTCCCGGGGGGATCCGATTTGATGTGGCCCTGCCTTTAAAGAGGAGGAAGTAGACCTAAGGAGATCTTCTGGCTTGGCCTAGCCACATAGCTCTTCCTCAGAGCCGAGGAAGCACCAGAGCTGAGCTTCCAGACAGCGCAGCGCCCTCGTGGCTCACGGCCAGTGCCCTGCAAGCCAGAGACGCAGGGAGCAGCAGGCTTTGAGAGGAAGGGTTGGGCCAGCCCATAGCACTCGGCATCCTCAGAACAAAGGCTGACAAATCCACGCTCCACAGAGGGAGGAGGAGGCTCGTGAGTCACAGATTGCTTCCAGGTTGACTCTCTTGGGAGAGGACAATTCCTAGGTACCTTATATCTTTCTGACCCTCGTCTCCTTATGTTGGTGTTTTCCTAATTTTTTTCTCAGGCTGGGGCTTAGCTCTGCCTCCCTTCCCCCGTACTCCTCTGCCCTCCCCGGTTCCTATCAGGGATAGGCAGTGATTGAAATTATTGATTCCGGCTGCTCGTCCTCCCACCGTGATGCATCTTGGCTGGATCACAGATTCTGGGGCAGAGCCCCAGCATGGTCCCCCCATCTCCTCTGTGTGGCGCCAAGGGCAATTGGAACAGCAAAACCTCCTGGGGAGTCATCAATGAGGCCCTGGGCCTGGACTGGTAATGAACTCAGCTTCTCAATCCCGCTGCTGTTACTGAATCCAGGGAAATGGGGACACGGCGAGCTTCGAAGGCAGGGCTGATCCATCGCAACAAGGCCGACTTGGCTCTCAAGCTCCAAGTATGAAGTTCTTTCAAACGTGAATCACGAACGGATGTGAGAAATCTCTTCAGGAGTACTTTCTCCTGTAGTACAGAATAATTGGGAACCCCACGAATGAAGACATTGCTGTTTCTTAAGTGATAATAGAAGCATCATCTTGGGGGCAGTTTTGACTGGGCTTATTGTCAATGCCTTCCTATTTTCCTAGATCTCTTAAGTTCTCATTTATTTTCCCGGGGTTCTGTGTAGCTGAAGTAATGTGCATGAATATTGCGTAACATTCTGTGGACGAATACAATATTGTAGAAATAATTTAATTGACGACCTGTAATGAAAAGAGCGCTGGGTAAGTCGCTTGGATTGCAATTTCGCTCTATATTTTTACATTGCCAGGGATAGTGCTGTTGACGTGAATAGGCCAGTATTGATTTCATTTAAAATTTTCCACATCTGAATGATGTGAGCAGTGATCTGTGGGAAGATACTGCAGAGTTGTCGGCGTATCCCCGGCTAACAAAATACCATTTTAAAAAGGACTTTTCTATTAGCATTCACAAAGAGAGGAGAGAATGAAAAGGGTTACGAGAATGTTAAAATTTTCACTGACCAAAGAAATATGAAGTCACCATCTTCATTTTACTCTTAATTAATTGAGGTATTGGAGCTTTTATAATTCTCTATTAAATACCTGAAAGCAAGTAGGCAGAGACCTGGAGGTGTTGTATAGAATACTTTGTTTTCTGAAGGGAGTGACTTCAATGACCCCATGAGAAAGTCGCCGACTGCACGCAGACTCCCCTAGAAATGGATTTCAAATGCGGCAGCGACTCCTTAATGCCGCCCTCTTAATGAGTTCCAATTCAGTGGTTCTAAGTTACCATCATTTAACAACAGGAGCACAAATTAGATTTTCAAACTTCCAGAGATGCAGTTTCTCATGGTGCCCGAGTCTACCAGCCGGAGAACAAAAGGTTGGGGGGAGACAGACGTTGGGCGGGGCCCTGAGTGGCATTTGGAATAGCAGCTCTAAGGTAGGCAAACTGGGGACCCTGGTTGGGTCCCCTTTCTGGGGGAGAGGGTTTGAGATGCTCTGTTTGCTCATCTTGGAGAGGTTTCCAGTGCCCATGTGGACACTATTGTAAGGCGGCAGCTCCTGCCTCCACCTCCTTGTTGGTCTGAAAGGTAACACAGACAGGCAGAGGGCCCTGCAGGTGAGTGGCCAGTGAAGTCTCTCGCAGCAGCTTTGGCCTCCCCGCCTTTCCAATGACCGGATACCCTCTGCTCTGGTGCGATAAGGACATGTGCAGGGGAAACACAGGGAGAGGGCTTTCCAGACTCATTGGCAATGCGTCTGGTAGAAGAGCCCTGTGGATGAAGTGTCACCCCGGCTGAGGATGCTTCCAGAAAACCCGCCATCACTGGGCTCCTTCCGGTTGCAGGGCACCCTCGCCTGCCCAGCCCAGCGGAGGGGGCCTGTCCACCCGGGGAGAGGAGGCCTAGGATGAAGGAAGCTGCCCAGGACACACTGGGAAGTGGAGGAAGAGCCCACAGGGGGATGATAAGCGAATAAACGAATGCTCCTGGCTTCAGTTCTGGCAGGAACATGGGGGAGAGGCCGAGCAGAGACGAGGCTGGGGAGGAAGGCACGGCACGGGTTCTGCTCCTCGCCCCAAAGACAATGGGAAGGCAAGAAATGTTTTAAATCAACAGAGACACATTGTTCTCAAATACACCCAGATGTGTCCACTAAAAGTGGTGCCAATACTTTTATTGACATTTTTAGTACTTAATCTAGATTGTAAAACTATATATCATTTCCGTGGAACTCAATAAAGCTATTTTCATTTTGAGTAGAAAAAAAAATTCAGTAAACTTTTTTTTTTTTTTTTTAACGGAATTGGTTTCTCATCGCTGACGAAGACTTTCAAAGAGGCCTTCTTCATGCTGACAGGCCCTGGCCAGGCCCGAGGCTGGGCTGAGGGTCCTTCTTCTAGGACTTTGCCCTGTCCTAGTGATGACTGTCCTCCCATCTGAGTCACACGGTGGGTAACAAAAGCAAAAATTCCACCACAAATCTCTCCTTAGGAAGCCTTCCACCAAAGTTGCACCAAAAACTCACACTTTGGAATGAGGCCACCCCAGGGAACCAGGGCCTGCCACAGGTGTCTCCTTCAGCAACCTGTGAGCCGGCCAGATGTTCCCATTGTCAGAGACAAAGCTTTGGGCTGCCCACTATCTCTGGGTAACCCCTGGAAGTGACAGTAGGTTCTTGTTTAAAGTTGAGGAGAGTGGGACAGTGATGTATGATCTTATATTCAGGGAGCCAAGAATTCTTCCTGGTTGGACACTCAGCCTCACTCTCTGGAGAGGCAGAGAATGAGAAAGAAGAGGAAATGAAACGGGAACTTATACTGTATTATAAGCTAGCCCTGTGGCCTCTCACCCTAGTTCAGGGAATCTGGAATGCGGAGCTGGACCACACGAAAGCCTGCCCCTCCCATCTGTCTATGTCCAAGTAGCCTCAGACTGCAGCTGGGTCATGGCTAGCTCTCTTCTTCCTCAGCCCCCAGGTTGCTGTTTGGGAGCTCACTGTTCCGGTGCTACAAAGGTGGAGCCTCTGCACAGCGGGCAATAATGAGAAGCAAAGCAAGTTTGTCCTCAGTGCACAGCAGGGAGTTGGCTCATCTTGTCCTGGGTATTAGCTCTGGGCCTGGAAGCCCCATGGGAAGCAGAGAGAGCAGCTAAGGAGAGGGAGGAGAGTAGGAGGGAGGCAGGGGATTGCCACACATGTACGCCAGGCCTTGCCACAGTGCTGGAGAATGCAAGGTCTTACCCAAATGCCTGAATTTTTTAAGCCCTTGAAACTAGAAGAATAAGACCAGTATCCTATATCTGACTATTCAACTTCATACTCCTGTCCTGAGACAATCCACAATTTTCATCCACTTAGTTTAGTTTCCATATTTTGGGTGGTTCATGGACACAGGTATTAAAGTGCTTCATTTCTTAAGAAAATTATTCCATTTAACATTCTCCTTCAGTCATCCTAATTAATTCAGCAGACTGTCTCTATTGGTGGTATGTGTGTTTAACAGCTTTTAAATAATTTAGTCACTCTTTTAATAGGGGGTGCCCTCATCCTCAGAGTCTTCAATTGACCACAGTATATAGCAATAGCTTAATAATATGTTATCATTTTTATTTATTTATAAATTCCTTGTGTTTGAGGTGACACAGATTATTTCACATGTTAATAATAATAGTAGCCAATAGTTATATAATACTTCCCATGGGCCAGGAACTGTTTTAAGTATTTAATGTATATTAACTCATTCAATCCTAGCACCAACCCTATAAAATAGAGCTATTATTATCCCCATTTTACAGATGCAGAAACTGAGGCACAGGAAATATAAATAACTTGCTTAAGTTCACCAAGTTAGTAAGTGGTGAAGCCAGGATTCTAATCTACATTCTGATGCAAGGAGATGTGGGGTGGGTGGGGGTTAACCACCTGCCATCTTGACCCCTCCACTCAAGGGCCACGTGTGAAATGTCCTGAGTATCTTACTTGCGTCACCTCACTTAGGCAGGAGGATGAACTGTAGGCCCAGATCAGAGCTCTGATCAAATCCAGGTTGGCCACATTCCAGCCATAAGACCACACCAGTCAAATCATTCTCTATCTGAACTTCTGTCTCCTCATCTTTAACACGGAGGCTAATAGTAACATCTACCTCGCCGGGCTGTTGGAGAGGTGAGTGCCACTTTGACAAATGACAGACGTTAGGCAGATCTTCTTCTGCACAGAAGAAATGGCATGACATCTGCAGACAGAGGGCCCGGTTTGCATTTACTGTTGTGAGACAATGGGTAGCGATGGGCATCCCCAGTGGGAGGCTCGCTTGTCCTCTCTGTGACACAGGAATAAAACAGCACTGATCTTAAAGAGGTTTAGTCTACATGCTCTTCAAGAACTTCAGGATAGTGAGCTTTCTCCTTGAATTGATTATATTCAGAGGTGAACCTGAATGGTGTCGATGTCACTAATTTTGAAAATCTCCACATTTGAAAAATATTTTTCATATTTCAAATGTAATTCATGTTTTATTATAGAAAAGTGCTAACTATAGTTAATGAAAAGAAGAATCTCTCATTAGCACTTTGGTCTATATTCTTTCTCACACACACACTATATTTTTAAAAACAAAACTGAGCCCATATCAAAGATACTGTTTTAAAACTTCCCCTTCCACTGAAATTGACTCTGTTTTTTCTCACTTTGGCCCATGTCTCTTCTGAAAGGCAAACTCACATGTTTCTGGTTGGGAGACATGGAGGTTTAAAATGGCAGTGTCTAGCTTCCCTCGTTCTCAAGGTTATAAACGAAGGGTCTTATGATAGCTGTCAAGAACCATTAGTGTAACAAGATATCACTCCAAAGTCAGGGGGGGTTGGGAATCCTTTTGTCTATGTATATAGAGTTTGATCCCTTTGTATAGTTGGGGCCTCATCAAAGAAGAGGTTTGAGGTAGTCTTGCTTGTTTTCCACATGAAACTCAGAAAATTGTTTGATTTAAAACCCAACTTCTCGCCTGTTTTCCATTTGTCATTTCTGAAATATATTTTTTAAAGTGTTGAAACTAATGGAATAACACACTGCCACGTAGTAATAATATTTTAGGCAGACAAAAATGAATCCTGGTAGAGAAACAAAGACATGGCTGCAGTTGATGGCCACAGAAAAGAGATGTCCCTTCTGGTCTCAATCAGTTGGACCTTATCTAATTCACAGAGTTAAGTAGTTTTGAATTGTGTAATTGTTCTAATGGGGAAGCAGCGGAGACATGGTGTTATTCTAAGCATGTTCTGACAACAACATGGGCCTTTAAAGATTTTTTATGTCTTTTATTTTGGAAGTTTTTCACATATTTGAAGTCTTGCCTGGTGGCCAAACCCTAGTGCTCTGTGGCTCCATGGAAACTCAGGCTCACCTCCTGCTCCCCGTGCCCCCTCCCTCTGGCTCTAATTAATACTGCACAATAAAATCCCGACTCTACAGCCCAGACACCATCGGCTGTAATCTTGTCTGCTCTCATAAGCCAAACAGAAACACACACTTTTTCTTGCTGTTCAGTTGCCTGCATCTGCTATTTAATTTCCAAAGGAACCTCATCTGGCTGTTCTGTGTGCTCCTTTCCTCCCTTCTTGTTTGTTTATTTGCTTTTCGTATGTTTTCCCAAAGAAAACCATAGGTAACAAGCTCTGAGAATCGAGTGCTGGAGATTCTAATGGCAGATGCCTCAGCGCATGACACCCCAAATGTTCTTTTCCCATTGTGACATATGAGGGATGAAGACTTCAAAACGCTACACCGGCATAACAGAGAGGGTCTTCACCTTTATTTAATCAGAGCAACAGTGGAGAACGAGGTACACATAGCAGGCTTCATTGCTTCTAAGTGTCAGGGTTGAATTTGATTGCTGTTGTCCTTGTTGCAGTGTGCAAAAGGCTGTGTATCATGGACTGCTGTGTGTGGCAATGGTGTCTCTTTAAAGACCAAAGCAACAAGCACCCTTACCTGTAGGTGCCTCCCCTCATGGACCACATCTGTACGAACCTGTCTCTTTTCTTAATAGCATTAGAAAGAACATCATTGTGCTGGTGGGAGTGAGACTAAAGCGTGCATTCAAATCATCCCCATCCCTATTCCCATCACTCAAATCCTCAAACCCAAGTCCTGCTCCCAGAGACCCTACTGCACCCACATAGCCAGCAGCATCTTCCAATTGGAAAGCCACAAGGCTATGTGCCCCTCTGTTGTTGATAGTATAATAGTATATTGCTCCTTAATACCTGCCGACATTTTTTGTACTTTAGTACTAGGTTTGGTTTTTCTTTTTTCTTTCTTCATTTTTTTTGGTATTATTAAATACAAAGTATATGTACTTGACAAAGTAATGGAAAGAAACTGAGCTAGCAGAAGTAAGATTGCTCTTGGAAACCTTTAACTCCAAATTCTCTGACTTTCATGTGAATGGAATTTCGACTCTAATGCAGCATTAATGGGGTTTTGCACTGAATAGCCTTTTGGGGTTTGATTCGCCTTTTAGAAAAGCTGGTGTTTGACTGCATGTTCAAACACGACATGTATTCTTATGAGCGATGTGAGATTCAAATAAACACAACGAGTGCGTTCATTTTGATGACCTCCCCATCACACATTCAAATAAACACAAATGTTCTCAAATGTATAAAAGCAGCTGTGTTTATATCAACGTGCAAAGCACCAGATATATACATTCAGATTCACTCGTCTTTCTGGAACCATGTACCTCCGCTCATCGTTAAAAATTTAGTGGAAAATCATGCATGGGGCATGTGTAATGTGCAATTTTCAACCATACACACAGCTCTAAACAAATTTTCTTCAAGTATGTTACTGACATTTGTTCTAATTGAGGATGAAGCCTGGAGAAACTTTGAAGTTTTTAAAAACAAAACAAAGCAAAATGCAAGTTGCTACCAGAGGGCACTAGTGCATCTAAAATATTCTGGCAGCGTGGTAAGTCACCTTCCCTGATACTCGGAACAACCTTCTCCGCCTTCCCCTTCTGTTCCTTCTCTCTCTTTTCTCTTCTCTTCCCTTTCCTCTCCTCTCCTCACCTCTCTCTTCTTTCCTTCCTCCCGTAGGTTCAGCAAAACCATGCTAAGTTCTCCCGCTCCTCCTTCTTCCCTCCCTTTCTTTCTTTGTTCCTTCCAAGCAAAACCATGCAAAATGCCCGCTCAAGAGTTAGGCTTTTTTCCTTGTTTGCTTTAAATTTCATAAATGTGAGGCGTGACAAATCTTCTCTTCAGAACCTCAGCTGGAACAGCTCAGGCAGTAATGCCGGGTTAAGCTGTCCTTTCTGGGTAAGAAGCAGCTCTGGCTTCGTGTGTCAGACTAAAGCCACACTTCCACCTCACGTTTCTTCACATGTAAGAACAGGCCGCTGGTCTCCAGGAAGATCCCCAGCCTCCATGTTGCTGGCCGACACCAGGCAATAGAATAAAAAGAACACTTCAAGTTGACTGCGAACTACTATGTGCCATTGACGTTCTAAGCATTTCAGATGTTTTTCAGTGGTCGGCAAACTGCGGCTCACGAGCCACATGCGGCTCACGAGCCGTGGTTTGCCGCTCTGTTGACTAATGAGTTTGCCGACCACTGACCTAGACTCTCGATTCCAATAATTACAGGCTGCTGTTGTTCCTTGTGATTAAGCCCCTATCCCAGTGGTCGGCAAACTCATTAGTCAACAGAACGGCAAACCGCGGCTCGCAAGCCGTATGTGGCTCGCGAGCCTCAGTTTGCCGACTACTGTTTTATCTCATTTAATTCTCAGCCACCTTCTGAGGTAGGTACTGTCACTATCCTCATTTTACACGAGGTCCCAAAATCAGTAAGTGGCAGAGGCACGGGGGCATGCAGGTTTTAGGCCACATGGGTTTTGTTTTTGTTTTTCTTAAATATATTTTTATTGATTTCAGAGAGGAAGGGGGAGGGAGGGAGAGATAGAAACATCAATGATGAGAGAGACTCATTGATAGGCTGCCTCCTCACACCCCCTACCCGGGACCCAGCCCGCAACCCAGGCATGTGCCCTGACTGGAACTCGAACCGTGACCTCCTGGTTCATAGGTTGATGCTCAACCACTGAGCCACATTGGCTGGGCAGGCCTCATGGTTTTTAAGAGAAGCTGTAAATCCAAGTATTTACTAGTAATACCCCAATTTTTAAATGTTAGCAGACAATTCAAATTTTTAAGAAATTCTGTCAGCTAAACAACTCACATCTGGTAGCTGGACTAAGACCCGGAGCTGCCAGGTTGCCTCCTCCCATTTGAGGTCCTGTCTCTAGCTTGTTACTGTTAGAAATCTACCACTGACAACTAATCAGATGAGTAGAAAGAAAGGCTTTGGAGGCAGAGAACTCATATTCACATCTGAATGACATCAATTCCCAGCTAAATGACCTTGAGCAAGTTATTTCCATTCTCTGAGCTTCAGATTCCTCACCTGCAAAACAGAGATAATTTTTGTTTTAGGAGAAGTATTAGGAGAATCACACAATCCTCATAGTTCTTATGAACTGTTTGTATGAAACATTTTGTAAACTCTAGGCGTTATACAATTAGAAACTAACGATGTTCTCACCACCTCCTTACATCTGAGCATGAACAGAAGTCTCTGCACGTTTACTGAGTGTCAGATATTGTGCCAACTCGTTGACTTACAGAGTTTTCAGTCAAAATGACATTATCCCTATTTTATAGATGAGGACCCTGAGGCGCAGAAAGTTTAAGGAAATTGCCCAAGGGTGTAAAACTAGTAAGAAGTGCAACTGAAATTCACACAGTTGTGTTTGTCTCCAAAATCTGTGATTGTTTTCCCCCTCATGGATAGCACGTAATATATGAAGCTTCTATCAGGCATTTCTCTTTTCCTGGGAGCCAGTTTATAAGAAGTTTATAAGAATTGTCAAAGTGACAGCTTAGGGTCCTACTAGAATAAGGTGTCAGCTCAGCAACTGCTGATGAGGAAAGGAAGATGAGCACAATCCAGGGCCAAGGCTGGACTGAGCCCCGCAGTGGCCATCTCTCCGTGCTGGGCCCGGGGATGCTAGATGCCTGAGAAGTAAAGGAGAGCTCTGCCACTCCCTGCCATTCCTCCCCCTTCCTGGGCAGGCCTTCCTGGGCAGCTTCTGTCCTGCTGTCTGCCATGCATTCCGCTGAGCTGGAGAGGCCTGTGTTAATGGGCCCGTGTTGGGTACTCAGGCTAGTTGTGCATTTACTAGTACTCTAGGGCTCACTAGCCCACAGATAAAAGTCACATCCACACATACCGGCTCATCAGTCTGAAAGCAATATTTGGACCCCTGTCTGCCTCTCCCTTTGTAGTTATTTTTCAGCTGGTTCCGAACTCAGGCAAGGAAAAGGAGTGCTAACTTGTGGTCCCTTTAAGTCCCAGCACAAAGATGAGAGGATGGAAGAAAGAAAGAGCGACCCCTCCTCACCTTTGGGTATCTCTTGCCTGGGTAGTCTACCTTTCCCGCCACCTTTGAGTACAAAATCTCCCCTTGACCTGAGAAACTTTAAGGCTAAAAAGATCCATTTCCAGAAGGCAAGGCCAGGCAGCTCCCTGTGCACGCCCAGGGGTCTAGGGTAACCTGCTGACAATGATGTGGCTCTTAGTAGAAGTCATTTGGCTGGGGGCGTCTCCTTTGGGTAAGACCTTTATAGGCTGGGGGCTCTTTTTATGGAGTTCAGTGACCCGTGGGGGAGGGGCAGGGCCCCTCCAACTAATTTCTGTAAAGCTCCAGTTCTGATTCTTTTCCAGTCATTAAAGAGGAAAGAAATTTAACATGGCGGGTGTAACAAATACCCAGCCCCATGGAATTATAGGATGGATGGTTTCCCCAGCAGGTTCAACAGTAGTAACGATAACAATAATCAATACAAATTAGAGACATGCCTCTGTTTTAATGCACTTAGTAACCAGATCTCTTGTCCTCAAATAGGTCTAAAAAGAGAACTGTGTCCTCCTAACTGACTCGAGTGCTGTTATGAAGGAGGTATGAATGTGTGCATGCGCGTGCATCCATGCAGTGTGTGTGTGTGTGTGTGTGTGTGTGTGTGTTCTCTTTTCTCTTAGGGATTCTACAGCTTCCTTCATTCTTCGCCTCTCTCATATTACAGAAAGAAGGTAATTTTTCCTGGCCATTTACTAAAGCTCATTAAAGACTGGAGAGAACAAACAATGCTACTCCTCAGAGACTACCATTCAAAGTCACTCTACAATTCTCTGTTCTAATACTTGAGACAAATTAATTATTCCTTAGTGAAAAGTGTATAATTCCTATTCTTCATTTTTGGGGGGTGGAGAATAATAATGGGAAGTTTATATCTGAGTGCAAAGCTGTCTGTGCTGAAGGGAAATGAGGGGAAAAAAAGTGTGTGTTCTGAGAGGAGTAAAAGCAATTATTCTAATAATAATTCTAAGAATATTAATGTCTTTTTAAAATAGATTGACTTCGAGTAAACACAGAGGTTGAAGGAATGGGAGGCTGGTTTATTTATTAATCATTCCAATCGCGCATTCTTCTAAATGAACAACTGCACGATCAACTTTGCCAGCACATATTAAATTCAGTTAAACAGCAACGTGCAAATGTCTCAAAACTTTTGTAACCAGAGACTAATTGGTTTAACACATTTAAAATGTTAGATTGATGTAAAGTCCCACATATGAAACTTCAAAGGGGAAAAGCTCTGGAGAGTTCCTCATTGTAAAGACCGCACAGTGGAAATGAGACGGAGACAGGTCTCGTTCTCCATTCTGCTGTTTTGTTTTGTTTTTAAATCCGAGGCAGGCTCTGGCTCCGGCCCTCATCCTCGGCACTGTGTCAGTCATATGCAGAGCAGCCAGTATCCGACTGGGGGGGCTGTAAGGCGATGGTTAAGAAAGGCCTAGTGTTTCCCTTTCATCTCTATTAATTAATCCTGGCTCCGTTCGCCCAGAGTACGTTGCTGTTGACATCACCTTTTCCTTACACTTTAAAGAGCCCCAAGAGAGATCGACTGCAGAACAAAACTGGACAAAGAGTACATTTGGTAACCATTTTATTTCTCAATTACCAACCTAAACGTATGGAAAAGATTTGCGTGCTATCCGATTTACACAACAATTATGCTTCAAAAGTTTAGAAATAAATAACTTTTTTTTTTTTCTTGGACTCATTAGTTCGTCTACCAATTGTAATTGGTGTCAACTAACGAGTTTGCTCCATGGCTTGCCTTTAATTACTGATAAAAGCTAAATTGCAACTCTAGCCAATCAGAAACTAGTTTATTCATGAGAGTATAGTATTCTTTTAAAAGCTCTATTTGTCCTAATAAGTGGTTTTGTGTTTGGCTGAAACCTTCCATAAGCCCCCTTAACATAAGCAAAGGACTCTTAATAACTATATACAGTGAAGAAATATCATTACTGCCCTCATTCAAACAAATGAAACAAAGGGGACGTTTTATAAATTTCAAATGTATACATCACGGTTTCACCAAACCCTGAAATCTCATCCATCTGGTGGGAAGTAGATATTAGGAACCTTAAGATGGATTTTGAGAATTTGTTTCCTCTTCCAAAGTCTAATCCCCTCCCCCCCCCCCAAAGTATCCCCAGCCTTCTGAAACAGGCTGTTAGAAATAGGAGAAACCTAATAGTCATGAGGCATGTTAAATCCTAATGGTATAAACAAGGTTTGGCTCAGCCTGAAACCCCACATTAAAAACAATAGATGTTCTGGAAACAAGAGTGTTAAGAGATAATGCTCTGTGTCTGCTCTGGACAAGAGTGTTAAGAGATAGAGCATGGAGGAATCATGTGCCAGGGAGGCCTCGCATGGGCACAAGCCTAATCGCAGGAATCGTCATCCTTAGACAGCCCTCATGGTTGTTGTTTTCAGAAAATAAAACAAAGCTCTTCAGGATTATTAGAAATTCTGAAGATAGGTTCCCCTTCATAATAATTAGGATGCTTTTGGTTACAGTGATCAGAAAGCCCAGTTAACGTAGGTAAAATAACGGGGTATTTGCTTCCTCACAGAACAAGAAGTTAGAGATCAGAAGTTTCTGGTTTGATTAATTCAGGCACCACCAACATTATTCAAGACACAGGTCCTTGTTATCTTTCTACCACTCCCTTTGCCTCAGTCAGGGTATTGGTGACTCCCCTGACGGTCACAAGAGGCTAAGGCCGGTCCAGGTATCTCATCCTCAAAGAGCAGCCAAAGGCAGAAGAGATACAGCTTTCCCAAAAGTACCCACAGCTAACCTCCTCTGACATCTTATTGGCCAAAACTGGGCCACATGCCCACTCCTAAACCAATCACTGGCAAGGACTGCCTCAGGCTTAGACCAATCACACTTCATCTCAAAGGTTATGGCGCCGGTTCCAGGTTCCTGTAAAGCGCTTGGCACCTGGCTACCTGAACACATTTCACTAGAGAGGAGAAAGGGGATGGCAGTGAACGCTTTGTTGTCAAGGTAAACAACAGCGTGTGTCAAACACTTAAAGAGATTATTATTACAAGGTAACCATTCTCAGTGACTTTAGTCAAAAGTGAAGGGTGAATGAGAGCATGCATCCAGAAGAAAAAGTTGAGCAGGGGGGCGGGGTGCAGTCTGTTGTAATTCTCACATCACCCCTCAATAAAGGGGAGCCTATCCAGGCATCGGCAGCGGGTGTAGACAGCCAGGTGATGAGGTGGAGGGAGTGCAACCTGGGAAAGGGTAGTCTCTGCCTCTAACTGGAGGGTGATCTCTACTGCATCCTGGACCTGCGCCCCTTACTGACCTCACTATGGGATGTGGGGGTGGGACCAGAGAACCCCTAATATCCCTTCTCATTCTGGAATTTGATAGATCTTCCCCTTTTCACTGCCTTCTGGGACATCTCCTTTGTCTCTGTTCTTCCGCTGATATGAATGGCATGCCAACACTCTCTTCCTGCCTTCAAATATTCCTTACCTGTTAACTCTTTCTCCTCAGACGAAATTAAAAGAGCCCCAAGGGCAAGAGACCTCTGTATGTTTTGCAGTCTCTTGTATTCATTGAGCTATTATTTATTGAGGACCCAGTGCTAGGCCCTCACACATAGTAGGCACTCTGTTGTTATTTCCTTATTAGTCTTGCTCCAGCAGCCTTTAGTGTCTTCAGATTTTTCTTTAGAGAGACAAAGTAGTGTTTATTATTATTATTATTATTATTATTATTATTATCATTAGTCGTAGTAGTAGTAGTATGAGGCCAGGCCTAGTCCCACAGGCACAATTCTGTAAATAGGGCAGCATTCCCTGCTTCCCATCACCAACCACTCATTTTATAAGCACAACTGCTATATATAACAGCAGAGTGAGAGGACGTAAGAGATGCTAGTTCCTATAACCTGCCTTGGTCTTAGAGACAAATGACAATTTAATGTTTAACTGGAAGGGGCATTATAAAGGCATGTGAGAGGGGTTTCACATGAGAATGAAGAAAGAGAAGCTGAGGGATACAGAAATGTGAGGTTCATGTAATAATTCTCCTGGACAAATATATTTTTTAAAATCTCTAACATCATTTTTCCTCAAAACTTGGCCAGTAGTAACTTTTAGCTTTTATGTGACCAAAGTGTGTTTACTCTTCTAAGGTTGACAAGCAGGTGGCTCTAGTATTTTAAAGGGGAAAAAGCTATGCAGACAATTCCTTTTTCACTTGGCAGCATCTTTATTTCGTTTTAGAAGTCTTTAGTGTATAGGACTTCTTGAAGGTGGGAGTGATTATTTTGTGATTAAAAATATACAAATGCTTGAACATCAGTTCAGCTCAGGATCAATGGCAACAGCAAAAAGAGCACCAGATAGCTTTGCCACACGTGCCAAATATGGTACCAGCTCCAACTGTGATGAGGTGTAGGGTTTTTATGGGAAAATAAAAAGCATTATGGCAGACACTGTTTATTGCCCAGACAATAACCATCTTCCTGCTCCTAGTTTTCTGCTAATGTATTCCCAATTTTCAAGCCAGAGATCCACTGATTCCAGGCAAGGTGTTTCTTTTCCCCAGCCCAGGGATTTGATCATGCTTGGTCTAGGACTGAGCATAGGACCTTGTTTTAGCCAATGAGACATAAGGAGGAATGAAGTTCACTGGGCACTCTTTTCCCAATAAAGACATCTTGCCAAATCAGTCATTTATTTTCAATCATCATCTTAGCAGCATTTAAAGGTCTTACTCCTGTCCTCCTTTGGGACATTGCATTCATATGGTCTCTGGTTTTCCTCCCACTTTATTGCCTCCTACTTTTCAGGTCCTACCCTGGGCTCTTCCTTCTCTTCATGACCATAGGGCTCAATCATTGGCCCTTTTTGTATCACTCTCTATGGTCTCATTCATGGTTTTAATAGCTTCTTATATTGATAACTTCTTTCTACAGCTCAGACTGCTCCCATAAGCCTCAGAGGTAATGATCTAACTGACTTCTCAATTTTACCACATGGATGTTAAATGGAGATCTCAGCCTTATTATTATGTTTAGGTCCAAAAGAGAACTTTGATTTAACCCATAATCCTGCCTCTTTCCCAGCTTTCCCCATTTTAGGAAAGGGCAACCACCATTCTAGCTCATGCCAGAAAACTAGAGATCATCCTTATTTTGTTCTTTCTCTCCAATCCCCCACAGAATGAATCAGCTATGTTCTTAAGACTACCTGTAGGGTATATCTGGAATCCTACACTTCTCACCATTCCCACCACTCACCACGCAAACTTTTTCTCACACTGCAGTAATTTCTTTATTACCAGCTGTGGGCAAACTACGGCCCACGGGCCGGATCAGGCCCGTTCGGCTGTTCTATCCGGCCCGCGGAGCCGAAAGAGCGGAGGGTTCTCTTGCTCTCCCCTCCACTCCTTCACCAGAAGGAACAACCTCTCAATCTTCCAGAGGCTCCTTGTAATGCCCCCCCCCCCACACACACACACATCACCCTGGGAATGCATAGACATGTTATCGTGGTGATGTAGGGAGACACGCCCCTGGAGAGCACAGTATCAGAGCATTAGCTAAAAAGGAGACCAACAGCACTGTTCCCACTGAAGTTGATATTTTAAAGACCAAAAACCTTTCAACCCAGTCTACATTGCCATCTACATCTACGTCCCGGGCATAATTTGGAAGTTGCACTAAAGAAAATGTTTAATTTACTGTTTACACATTTTGTTCTTTTCTATTTGTTTTAGTTTTAAATTATTTTATTATATTTAAGTTTAATTTGAAAGGCTTTTGTACCTTTCCTTTGTTAGGCAATTTTATTTTGCCTTTGCCATCTTCAATATAAGGTATGTTATTGTGCTATGATTCCTCCATTTTTTGAAGTTTCAAATTATAATAATTAGTGTTTACATTCTTCTTGTTAAAATGTTTGAAATGAATAAAACTATTGAAATAAAAAAAAAGACCGTACCCTTTTATGTAATGATGTTTACTTTGAATTTATATTAGTTCACACAAACACTCCATCCATGCTTTAGTTCCGGTCCTCCGGTCCAGTTTAAGAACCCATTGTGGCCCTCAAGTCAAAAAGTTTGCCCACCCCTGCTTTATTACTCTCTCACTTCTACTTTTGTCTCCTGTGTCAGTTAGAATTTATTCCAACTCTATATTTTAAAAATTAACAGTGGCCTAAACAACGTAAGGTTATTTCTCTCTCTCATGTTAAGTTTGGAAGTAACTATTCCAGCTTCCAGCATTGTGTGGGCAACTTCATAGTGTCATCAGGGGCCCACCTTTCACCAGGGTTTCTATCTTTCTGCTCCATCATCTCAGTAAAAGTCTTCAGACTGGTACATCACTTCCATCCTCAAGTTTATCTCATGATGAAACTTTAGCCATTAGATCCACATTTCAGGTCCAAGAAAGGGGGAATTATTAAAGACAAAAAATGGTCTCTGCCTAGTTGAATCAGCTCTCTTTAAGCACTTTCCTAAAATTCCTATCTGCACTTTTTATTTGCCACATCTTAGTCACATGGTCCATGGAGCTGCAAGGGAAGTTTGGGAATTGTAGTCTTTTATTCTAGGCAGCAATACATACAGTTTAATTTGGGGGTTCTATTTCTAAGAGGAAGGAGAGAGTGTATCCCAGGGTAAACTTGTAGTGATTTTGCCATACATCTCTTTCATCAATTCTTCCCCAAGAGCCAGCCAATTTAAAACAAAATCTGATTACGACATCACTCAGTTTACTAGTAACACTCCAACAGCTTCCCATTGTGCTCAGATTAAAATCTAATGGCTCTGTCTCTCTCCGACATCATCTGCTACACATTCTGTTCCTACTGCTCCCTGTTAGCAATTCCAGCTTACATTGAGTATACCAGGCTTATTCCCACCCCAGAGCCTTGGCAATTGCTGGTTTTGCTGCCTGAAATGTGCTTCCTTCAAACCTTGACATGTCTCAGAACTCACTTTATTCATGTACAGTCTCGCCTGGTTTCCTGATGTCATTCTATAAACTGATTGACTGCAGGGCTGTGATCAGATTTCTGTAGTGCTTAGAAAATCTTACTTTTTGCATATCTACCAAAATCATATCAAATACATCCCACAATAAATACAATTTGAGTGTTCTTATATTGTGAGTGTCAAGCTAACCAGTTACATTTCTGGACATTTTTCAGTTTTGCTTTTGCACTTTTTACTCCACGTATCTTTTTTTTTTTTTTTTTTAATATAAACTCGAAAACTTATATCCATGGAGCATTGTGCCATAGGGCATATTGGGTAAAACTTTTCTGTAGTGCTGTCAGTTTTACCCCAAGCAACACACTGAAATTGTTCTTGCTACAGACACTTCCTTCGTTTTTAAGGCATCACAATGAAAAGACTTTTAATAAAAATGTTACAACTGATGTTACTTCTGCTATGACAGTCTGATTATTAAGTAACTAGAAGCATGGTGCACGAATTCGTGCATGGGTGGGGTCCCTCTGGGTGGCCTGCAGGGATTGGGCCAAAACCCACAGTCCAATGCTGCCTACAGCTCCTACCTGCTGCTCCCACTCATCCCGGCCCCACTGTACCTGCAGTGGGCTCATGCCCAATCAGTCCTGATCAGGAGAGGATCTCGCTGCTGCAGCAGCACTCACCAGCCATGAGCCTTACGTCTGGCACCCTCCCAAGGGGAGTGGCCTGCGGGATCGGGCTGAAACCAGCTCTCCAACATCCCCAGAGGGATCCCAGATTGTGAGAGGGTGCAGACCAGGCTGAGGGACCCCACCAGTGCATGATCGGGCCAGGGAGGGACTGCAGGAGGGCTCCAGGGCATGTCTGGCCCGTCTTGCTCAGTCCCAATTGGCTGGACTTCAGCAGCAAGCTAACCTACCGATTGGAGCATCTGCCCCTCTGTGGTCAGTGCATGTCATAGCGACTGGTCGACTGGGTGACTATCTGCCCCCTGGTGGTCAGTGTAGATCATAGCAAGTGGTTGATCAGCCTTAGCATATCATTAGCATATTATGCTTTGATTGGTTGTTCGGTTGTTCTGCCATTCAGTCTATTTGCATATTACCCTTTTATTATATAGGACTAGAGGCCTGGTGCACAAAATTTGTGCATGAGGGGGGTCCCCTCAGCCCAGCTTGCACCCTCTCCAATATGGGACCACTAGCTCCTAATCACTCACCTACCTGCCTGCCTGGTCACCCCTAACTGCCCCCCCCCCTGCCGGCCTGATTGCCCATCACTGCCTCTGTGTGCTAGCTTGGTCACCCCAACAGCCCCCATTGCCAGCCTGGTCATCCCTCACTAACCCCCCCTACTGGCCTGGTCACCCCACATAGCCTGCTTGTTCAGTCGTTTGGTTGTCCCTCACTAACCTCCCTGCCGGCCTGGTCGCCCCATGCAGCCTGCTTGTTCAGTCATTTGGTCATCCCTTGGGCTGGCCCTGGGCAGCTGAGCAGCCACCATCCGAGGCTTGCCTGCACCTTGGGCCGGCCCTGGGTGGCTGGGGGTCTGAGGGGACTGGCGGACTCTGGAGGCAGGTGCGCAGAGCGGCTGGACCCCCCTGGGGGCGGGCCCGGCCATGCCATGTGCCTGCTGCCCCAGTGGGGCTGAGGGGACTGGGCGCCGCCATCTTGTGGCTGTGGGCGCCGCCGTCTTTGAGGGCGTGGTAGTCAATTAGCATATTCTCTCCTTATTGGCTGTGGGCACTGCCATCTTGTGAGGGTGTGACAGTCAATTAGCATATTCTCTTTTTATTAGATAGGGTGGTTTAGAATAGGGTTTGTCAGCCTCAGCACTATTGATATTTTGGGTAGGATAATTCTTCATTGCAGGGGACTTTCTTATGCCTTATGTGATGTTTAGTAGCATCCCTGGTTTCTATCCACTCAAGCCAATAGTGATTCTCTGCGCCCCCGTTGTGACAACCGAAATTGTATCTAGACATTGCCAAATGTCCACTTGGGGTCAAAATCATCTACAGTTGAGAGCCATGAGTTTAGAAACTAATGTTGCACAAGTCTATTAAATGAAGCCCATATACTGATTTATTAGGAGAATAGGAATGGGCTGTGAATGGTTTCTTCAACTTGTAAAGCTTCATAAGATTCCAAGTTTTGAATCTCAGCTTTGACACTGATCTTGAACAATCACTTGACTTTTATTATTTGAGTTTCTTCAATTTTTAAATGGAGGGACTTGGTACTTATTATACCAGGTTTTTAATAAGATAAAATGAGTTGCTTTATGGAAAGAACCCAGCCCGGGGTCCAGCACACACTGAGACGTCCGGTATTTGTTAGTCTCCCATCTGAGTTAAAAGTAGAAAGATTTGAGTAAAAAACAATACTGTGGCTATTTCTGGCATAAACTCAGCATGTCAGAAGGGGAATCATGTGGGGTGGAAGATGGTGTGTGGAGGAGTGTCCTACCCAACTTCTCAGAAGCCGATGGAATTGATAGTTGAATTGATAGTTGTCAAGACACACAAAAACCCAAAAAAGCTGTCAAAGGCACACGAACTCAACAATGTAAATTTCTGCCCTGGTTCTATCTGCCTCAGATATTCAAAATATATACAAAATCTGATCACTCCTCATTTCCCTTCTGCTATCGCTGTGGTTCAAGCCACAATCATCCCTTGTTTGATTACTGACTGCCAGAATCTCCTGTCTGGTAGTCTCTTTGCTTGTGCCCTAATTCATCTGTAGTTTGTTCTCAACACAGCAGCAGGAGTAATGCCTTTTAAAATGCAAATCAGATTCTATCTCTTTTCTGCTCAGAACCCTCAAACAGTATCCCTTCTCAATGCAGGTGAAAACCCAAGCCTTTGTTTGCCCCAATCTAAACTTTATCTCCTCTTCTACTATCCCCAGATGCCCTACCTCCTTCCTGCCTTTCAACCATGCTCAGCACATACCTCCTTAGGGCATTTGTCCTGCAGAGGCTTCTTCCTGGAACCCCATTTCCCTCAGATTCATGGTTCTTTGACTTCCTTTAGGTCTCTGTCCAAATGTTATCATGAGATCTCCCCTGACTTACCTACATAAAATTGTAATCTACCACCGACCCATTCCACTGGGTCCTACTGCTCCCTCTCATTTTTACCCTGCTTCATTTTTCTTCATTGCATTTAACATACAATTCTATCTAAAAAAAGAGGGAATATGCTAATTGACTGCCCCACCCTCAAAGATGGCAATTCCCACAGCCACAAGATGGTGGCGCCCAGTCCCCTCAGCCCCGCCAGGGTAGCAGGTGTGCAGCAAGGTCTGGCCCGCCCCCAGGTGGGCCCGGCCACTCTGCGCACCTGTGTCCAGAGTCCCCCATTCCCTTCAGTCCCCCAGCCACCCAGGGCCGGCCCGAGGCACAGGCAAACCTCAGATGTCGGCTGCCCAACCGCCCAGGGCCAGCTTGAGGCACAGGCAAGCCTTGGATGGTGGCTGCCCAGCCTCTCAGGGCTGGCCTGAGGCTCAGGTAATCAGGGCCAGCCGAGGCTTGCACTGCCGGCAGTGGCAGCAGCAGAGGTGTGAAGGGGCGTTGCCTTCCCCTGATTGCTGGGTCGCCTCCAGTCCCTGAGGGCTCCCGGACTGTGAGAGGGGGAAGGCTGGGCTGAGGAACTCCCCCTTCCAGTGCATGAATTTTCATGCACCGGGCCTCTAGTCCTATATAATAAAAGAGAAATATGCAAATTAACCACCACTCCGGTACACCCACAAGCCACGCCCACCAGCCAATCAGGATCAAATATGCAAATAAACCCAACCAAGATGGCTACGGCTTTCCGCCTCTCTAGCCTAGGCCTCCACTCAAGGCTACAAAGTTTCAATGATAGAAGATACATAAATCCAAACAGAAATGGCGGCAGCCACAGAGCTGGAAAGAGCAGGAGGCTAGGGTTGCCCCGGTGATGGAGGAAGCCAAGCTTTCCGCACACCCTGGCTGGCCCAGGCCTCCGCTTAAGGCTACAAAGTTTCAATTATAAAAGATACATAAATCCAAAAAAAAATGGCTGCCACCACGGAGCAAGCAGAAGGCTTGGCTCTGCTCCAGGCTACAAAGTTTCAATTGTAGAAGATAAATAAACCCCAGATACCAGGGCCTCCGCTTGGGTCACCAGGGGGTGTGGCCGGCCTGCAAACCACCACAGGCCCCTCGCCCAGGCCGCCCCACGCCCCAAGGGAACCCCCACCCTGATCCAGGACACCCTTCAGGGCAAACCAGCTGGCCCCCACCCGTGCACCAGGCCTCTATCCTATCTAATAAAAGAGTAATATGCAGATTGACCATCACTCCAACACACAAGATGGCTGCCCCCATGTGGTCAAAGATCCTGCCCCCATGTGGACACAAGATGGCCACCACAAGATGGCCAGCAGGGGAGGGCAGTTGGGAGGGACCAGGCCTGCAAGGGAGGGCAGTTAGGGGTGACCAAGCTGGCAGAGGAGGGAAGTTGGGGGCGACCAGGCCCGCAGGGAAAGGCCGTTGGGAGGGACCCAGGCCTGCAGGGGAGAGCAGTTGGGAGGGACCAGACCTGCAGGGGAGGGAAGTTAGGGGTGACCAGGCCTGCAGGGAAAGGCAGTTGGGGGTGACCAGGCCTGCAGGGGAGGGCAGTTAGGGGTGACCAGGCCTGCAGGGGAGGGCAGTTAGGGGTGACTAGTCCTGCAGGGGAGGGCAGTTAGGGGAAATAGGCTGGCAGGGGAGCAGTTAGGCATCAATCAGGCTGGCAGAGGAGTGGTTAGGGGGTGATCAGGCTGGCAGGCAGAAGCGATTAGGGGCAATCAGGAAGGCAGGCAGGCGAGCAGTTGGGAGCCAGTAGTCCTGGATTGTGAGAGGGATGTCCAACTGCCCGTTTAGGCTCGATCCTGGGATCAGGCCTAAACGGGCAGTCGGACATCCCTTGAGGGGTCCCAGTTTGGAGAGGGTGCAGGCTGGGCTGAGGGACACCCCCTCCCCCATGCACGAATTTCGTGCACCGGGCCTCTAGTAATTTATAAACACCACGAGGGCAGGGACTTTGCTTTTTTGCTGTTCTATCTACAGCACACTTAACACTAGTTGGCACATAGTAGGTGCTCAATAAATGTTTTTTGAATAAACAAATGAACAGAAGATAATAAAGTTGTCATGGAGATAAAAATAAAAACAAAGAAAACCATGAGTGTTTTTGTACTATAAGATAATTGACATGGATCTTTCTTTCTTTCTTTCTTTCTTTCTTTCTTTCTTTCTTCTTTTTTAGAGAGAGAGATTTGGAATGGAGAGAGGAGTGGGGAGAGAGAGAGAGGGAGAGAGAGAGAGGAGAGAGAGAGAGAGAGAGAGAGAGAGAGAGAGAGAGAGAGAGAAACATCCATCAATGTGAGAGAGACACATCAGTTGACTGCCTCCTGCATGCACCCTGACTGGGGCCAGGAATTGAACCTGCACAGGTTCTTTGTGTCCTTGACCCAGAATTCAACCCTCAATGCTTTGGTCTGAGGGCCGGTGCTCTAACCACTGAGAAAACTGGATCTTTCAATGCCCTTGTGCCTACCAGGCTCATTCTTCCACTGCCTTCTTAAACATTTGGTCATAATAACTCTGACATGTGTAAGTAATATCCTCCTGCCCCACCCTCTAAAACAGTCATGGACACATCTTCCCAAGAGGTGAGAAAGATGGTGCTTATGATTGGGTGGCAGGTAGGACATTGATAAATAGCTATATATATAAAAGGCTAAGTGACCAACCATACGTCCATCCGACCATCTGACTGACTGGCTGGTATATATGATGCACACTGGCAATTTAAAAATGAACATTGACTCGCACACGCATGATACATATAAAGCTCTCACTGGCGCCAATTGCACACATGTGTTTCCATCTGTCATTGTTGATTGTGAATTTGGTTGACATTTCTATTATAGAGAAAAGGGAATAGCAATATTAAAATATTTCTCCTAATTAATTTCCTTTCAATGTGCATGAATCCGTGCACTGGGCCACTAGTTAGGCAATAAAAGAGGTAGACTGCTCTATGTTGGTCTAGTGTACCCAAGAGTGGGTCCTGTGGAAAGCCAGATGGATCCTTGGATCTGGAATTTGTTCAGATGCCCCCGACGTGCTGCAGAAGTCTGTTCCTCAGGCTCATTATGGGATCTCCTGTGGTCCAACACTCACTCTTTTTTATGATGTTTTGGATGTGCTTGTCCGTCCCTCATCCGTAATTCCAGCTTTCACCTTTTAGCCACATACATTTTGGCTGACATTTGACATTTGTCACTTTTTTAAAATTGTCTAGTATCTATTTCCTTCTAGGGTATTGCCTTTCTCTTACTCTACAGAGGGGACTGACATTTGACATTTGTCACTTTTTTTTAATTGTCTAGTATCTATTTCCTTCTAGGGTATTGCCTTTCTCTTACTCTACAGAGGGGACTTCCAGGGCTTGCCCACTATAAAAGTTTAAGAGGCTGCTCCTTCCTTTTGTCAAGGAGGCAGGCATATGACCTGAGAATGCCCAATAAATAGGGCCCAGGGATGGGAACAGTTGGAGGTTCCTGTACACGCAACACCACACTAACCACCTTGTTCCTACTGTTGAAATTCCTGCTTCATCACTAAAGAGCTCCTCTGTTCTTGCTTTTTCTCAAACTGGTCCTCAGGTCTGATGTGAATTCTAGAATCCCTTATACATTTCTGTATGAAAGATACAGTGAGCTTGGAAGAGGACTGAGCCTCAGAAGAGATGGCAGCCTGGCTGACACCTTGATTTCAGCCTGATGAGCCACTGAGCATGAGTTGTGCATGAGTTAGTTATTGTTGATTATAAACTCAAATCCTAACTGATACACACCTGATTGTAATGAGGACTCTCCAGTTTCTTTGCTCCAAGTTCTGCTAGGGAGGGGGATGGGACAACAAGGAGCAAGTAGAAGAATTCAGATTAGAGGGAAAGAATTTACCTTTTTCTCACAGCTTTTGTATTATAATTTTCTATTGGGGCATAACAGATTATTATAAACTTAGTGGCTTAACACAACACCCACCTGTGATCTCAGAGTTTTTGTGGGTAAGAAGTTGGGGAATGGCACAGCTGGGTTCTCTGCTCAGTGGCTCACCAGGCTGAAATAAAGGTGTCAGTCAGGCTGCCATCTCTTCTGAGGCTCAAGTTCCTCTTCCAAGATCATTGGTTGTTGCCAGGATCCACCTGCTTACAGCTCTAGGACGGAGGTCCCTACCCCTGAGTCAACAGCTGGGACCACTCTCAGCTCTAGAAGCTACCTTTAGGGCCTTGCCATAGGTCCCTTCCATGATGTCTCTCACATATGTCAGTTTGTTCCTTTAATCTCTTTTACTTCTTCCATTCTGACCTTTAGACCCTCTTTTAAAAGTTCTCCCCAGCCCTAGCTGGTTTGGCTCAGTGGATAGAGCATTGGCCTGTGGACTGGAGGGTCCTGGGTTTGATTCCAGCCAAGGGCACATGAGGGTTGTGGGCTCAATCCCCAGTAGGGGGTATGCAGGAGGCAGCTGATCAATGATTCTCTCTCATCATTGATGTTTCTATCTTTCTCTCCCTCTTCCTTCCTCTCTGAAATAAATAAAAATATATATATTTTAAAAAGTGCTCACCATAGTAAGTCAGGTCCACACTCAAAGAGAAGGGATGCTGTTCCACCAGGGGGTGGGAATCCTGGGAACATCTTAGAATTCTAACTACCACAATGCTGTGAGGATGCCACAGGAATGGCCCAAAATTATCGCATGTATTCAAAGAAATAAGTCCAGGATAGTTGGCTGCAGTGGATGACATCCATGGACATAGCTTTGTCCTAGAGGCCATTGCCAGCGCTTGCTGTAGAACAATGCGTTTGGGGTGTCAATGTTGGCGGGGGGCGGGGGGTTATTAATGTTTCTAGAATGATTGATCAGTAGATGCTTGGTTTTTTTGTTTGTTTTGTTTTTTTTTTGTAAAGGACACATTTATTTGTGCATTTTTTTATGTTTGTTTTTCTAAATGGCAGCCTTTAGAAGGTGCTTGCTGATGGGAAGAATCACACACATCTGTCCCTCTAGCTCAGGGGTTCTCAACCTTCCTAATGCCGCGACCCTTTAATACAGTTCCTCATGTTGTGGTGACCCTCAACCATAAAATTATTTTCGTTGCTACTTCATAACTGTAATTTTGCTACTGTTAATGAATCGTAATGTAAATATGTGTTTTCCGATGGTCTTAGGCTCTACAGCAGCGGTTCTCAACCTGTGGGTCGCGACCCACAGGTTGAGAACCGCTAGCAGGGTCACCTAAGACCATCTGAAAACACAGATATTTACATTACGATTCATTAACAGTAGCAAAATTACAGTTATGAAGTAGCAACGAAAATAATTTTATGGTTGGGGGGTCACCACAACATGAGGAACTGTATTAAAGGGTCGCGGCATTAGAAAGGTTGAGAACCACTGTACGGTGTAGCTAGAATGTATTCTTTGGTCATGGGGCTACCAGCAAAAATCATTCTGCCACCCACATCCATCAGGAAAAAGAGATAATTCTCTATCAGCCATTTGGCAAAATTGAAACCAAATAATTGTAAAACAACAGTGTCTAGAATCCATGACACCTGCTTAAAAAATAAATCTCTCCTGGCTTTTTCTTCCCCTTATTTTCAATAACTGCTCCAGTATTATTGCCACAGCATTAATCTAGCAGCAGGAAACCATTATCCTATGACAACAGACTCTTCCATTAACATTATCTTTTAATTTTGAGATTGTTTATATGACTGCTAGAAGCTACTAAATTAAGATAAAATGAAAAAAGAATTATTTTCTTTAACCCAAGTGCTCAGTCAAGTTACCCACCCCCAACCTTTACTGTGCTGGTAAAGAGACACCATTATTTTTGTATCAGATTACTAAATACTATTTGAGTATAAGTTGAAATTACTAGAAATCTAGACATGCTTTAAATGTCATCGAGAAAATAACCATTAAACTTTAAATTATTATTTATATTATTTGCTATATTGCATGGCCTATATTAATAGTTGAAAATATGGGTTATTTTTCTAGGAAGCAATTGTAGTAAATAAAACAATAATGAAATTATGATGATGAAAACTCAGTAAAGAAATAGGGAAACATTTGTCCAGTTAGTAGAGTTTACACTGAAAAATAATTGAATTTGGAGAATGTAGCAAAAATGAGACAGGAAGAAAATAAACCTAAATTAAAAGAAAGTCCTAATTGCTAGTGATTATTATTTAGTGTTCTGAAAAATGGACTTTAAAGTGACAACTATATCACATTAAATGGTATCTGTAAATTTTATATTAAATGTATTACAAACATTCTTTCAAATGACAACTTGCTTACTATCTGTTAATTATAAAGATTCTCTTTTATTCCATCAGCTGTATGCTAACACTTGAAGACACTGTAAAATCTTTCAGTCTACATTTTGCTCTATCCTCACCTGTTCCAATGGTCTCAGGACTTTCTTTCCAAATGGCTGAAAATGAGGATATCTATCTATCTATCTATCTATCTACCTACCTAAAAGCCTAATATGCAAATTGTCCCCACAGGAGTTCGACTGGGAGACCGATCACTCGCTATGACATGCGCTGACCACCAGGAGGCGGCATGGAATGAAGGAAGCCACCTACCAGCAGCCAGAAGGCCCAGATAGGCCCTGATAGCTGGCCAGGCCTAGGGACCCTACCCATGCGTGATTTTGTGCACTGGGCCTCTAGTATTTAAATAATTATTAGAATAGTGATACTGTGCATTCAGTAGTCTAGGTCTATGATTCCCCACTCCCATGGGTAAACCACAGAGAAGAAAATTAATAGAAACTGAGTTACTGTTTTAATAGAAATTGTACTGGAAAAAAAAGCTTAAGTTGTGAATTCCCATATTGTTAATGTAGTTCAAGTAGGCCATCAATATGTGTCCTATTTACTGATAGGTGCAAAATAGGTGGTGGGAGATCAATCAAAACCCCTTTCCATAAATTACCATGACTTCTAGAAATTATCAAAACTTCACTGGAGTGTCATACGTAGTCTTCCCAGCAATGAGTTATAGTCAATAATTCATTCCCTGACTGAGCTGATAACAGGGCAGATATTCTAATAATGTGCCAGGATTTACTACTGGACACAGCAGTAAGTAGGAATTTCAATGCAGTGTTAAATGTTATCTCAGTGGAGAAAAGCAATAAAAATAGAGAAAAGAGAGGCATCTGGGTATAATGCTTGGATGTTTTAACCCTCTAATTAGAACAAACATGTATGAAGGTAGTGTTAAGTTTTCATTCTTTCTTTGAAGCGAATTGTTTCCAGCGTATTGTTCTGTAATGCCTTCTCCTGGCCTTATTTATTGTCAGACAGCACAACAGATGGCTCTAAAAAAAAAAAACGCTGAAAACTACTTTATTCTTGGGTTGTCTTCCCAAAATTTTAAATGGCATCACTTGAGTGTATGTGTGTGTGTGTGTGTGTGTGTGTGTGTGTGTATATATATATATATATATATATATATATATATATATATATATATATATATTTAAAGGAACCCCCCCCCCAATTATCATCTTAGACTAAAAGTCTTAAATATATTTTCAGTGATTTCTTATCATATAGAGAAATCAACAAATTTGCTTTCTCTGTCAGAATGTTTTGAAGCTGGAAAAGAAGTGGTGATTCATCAAAAACAATTTTATTATGAAATTTGATTTATGTTGAGAAATATAAATGATGACGTTATAATGTGTACCTCTGCGTGGAAGGAACACATTTTAGTCAATTGAGTTATCCAATTTTATTATTTAAAAAAATCCATATCTGGTTGTTCTTTTTATTCTAAAAAATTTATGGCACTGTATAGAGTAGAAATGTGTGTTTTTCATGTCTATGGACAGCTATGGATTGAACTCCCCTAATTCCACCAGGGTCATTCATTATAATTAGATGAATAAATATTATATTTTCATCAACTTTTCTGTGAGCAAATAGAAACCAGTATTATACTTTAAAATATTACATTTTATTACAAATCTACATAGAGAAAGTGCTTAATTATATCAATACTATAATTAAAAGTGACACTAACAAAAAAAAAAACAACACATGTGGTTTTGGTAACTTAAAATTTTTGAATTATTAGCCTTTCTTTTACCAAGAACAATTAGTGGGAACATAAGGGGGAATGAATTATGTTTTAATGCTTTAGTTTCTACATCAATAAATGCTCATTTTCATCATCTTGGATAGGAACTGTAATTAATGTTAAATGGAATTGCTATTTTTCTACTGGATTTACAATTTTAATATATATTTTAGTAATAACCACCTCATATATACACAAATGGCCCAGATATCTACATACACTCCTTTGTAACTATTACAAAATTAAATTTATCCATAATAAAATGTAACTCGGTTTTAATAAGCATTTCCTGTCAACCCACTAGATCATTTAGAAGACCCTAATGAACATTTAATATACTCATGTATACAGTCTGATAATTTACTTGCAATAATAGATGTAGAATATCACTTGTGTTTGAATATTGTTGATAGAATTCAGTCCTGGAAGTAGGTAGTATCAATAAGCCAAATATTTTTCCTATGATATCATCAGTATGAAGCATATTCATATAACAAGATTTACTGATAGCTCTGAGGCAGATCTGGGGGATTTTAAAAGTCCTGTTCCTACCTTAATTAATAAATGTGAAGAAAGTCAGTAATTTCTTGCCAATATAAAATGTGGCCTTGCTATGTCAGGCAAAATAGTTGTCAGAGATGTATTTCCTTCTTTGCCATCATCTTTTTCAACTTTCCCATCATGTCTAGGAGTTTCAAATGTCCTAATCCAATAGAATAATTAAAAGAAAAATCTACATGTTAAATTATATTTCTTATCACAACAATATCAATGCTGTTTCGTTTTCCTCAGTGATCTTCTATAATTATTTTATTGTAACAAATCTACTTCACTATGCTTTTCATCCTATAAAAGAGAGGTTAGGATAGAACTTCTTCAATACTGATTAATATAATTTGATGGGACATTTACCAAATGTAGATATTTGGATTGCTTAAAAAACAAACAAACAAAAAAAACAAAACGCCCTGACCAGTGTGACTCAGTTAGCTACAGCATGATTCCAAAGGGTCATGGGTTGGATTCTAAGTCACATTGCAGGTTCGGTCCTCCATCATGGCATGTGAGGGAGGCAACCCATTGATGTTTCTCTCTCCCATTAATGTTTTTGTTTGTCTCTCTCTCTCTCTTCCTTCCTCTCTCTCTAAAATCAGTAGAAACATATCTTGGGTGAAGATTAAAAAAAAAAAATCCTGTATTATAAAAGCATAGTATGCAAATTGTCCCCTGGACTGGGAGTTCTTCCAGGAGTTCGACCAGGCGGTAGGGCCGGCCAGGGGAAGGAAGAGAGTACCCAGCTGGCAGCCAGCAGCAGCTAGGAACCCTACCAGTGCATGAATTTTGTGCACTGGGCCTCTAGTAAATAAATAAATAAATAAATAAATAAATAAATAAATAAATAAATAAATAAATAAAACACAAGAATGTTCTAATATAGTAACTACCTAACTCTTTTATCACATGAAACATGTAGTGAAATATTGGTTAGGGATTTTAAAAGACTTAAACTAATATTATCAATATTTAAAACCAGGGTATGGTTCTTTGAAATGCAGTTTCTTGATATGCTGAGTTTGCTATAAACCCCTATCCTTTTAAAAAGACCGGGATTGAACCCAAAACCTTTTGGTATATGGGACAATGCTCCAACCAACCGAGCCACCAAGCCAGGGCTAAACCCCTATCCTTAAATGCTGCCGCAGTCTACCTGACTCTGTTTATTGTGCAGTACCCCCCAGCCAACAACATCATACAAAACTGGCACAGACCTAATTGCCATTCCTCTTCCTTGGGTTTTCTCTTCACATCTTTTGATGAGGTAACTACCTTTCCCGGTTCTTTCCTCCACTCTTTAACATTTTGGAATTGTTGTCCTAGACTCAATCTTTCTGGATTCACCTTGGCTGAACCTTTAGATTTCAAGGGATCTCTGTGATGGCAGCAATAAAGGTAGGCAGATCATATTTTTTTAAATTTCCTCCCTAAAAAAGACTGCCTTCACAACCAGTTCTGCATTGACTTTAAAAGGATAAAATATTTTTTTCTTGAGAAAGAGCTGGGGGACTTTGTCTTGGAGGTTGCCATTTCAGTATCACATAGTCTGGCTGTGCTCAAGGTAGGTAAGGCAACATGGGTCTGTGTGGAACCTCTGTCCATGGGAGAGTCTTAGAGAACTGTCACTTGGAGAATGGAAACATGGTTATGATTGAAGGACTTAAATAATAAGAAGGGAAGGTACAGACATATAATTTGGGGGCAAATAGGGGAAATGACAGCTCGATCTAGTATCAACACGGTTTCTACCTTTAAGACTCAAGAAAGAAACAATTTGAGTTTCTCTTTCTTTTCCAAAGCAATGTACTTGTATTTCTCATTGTAGGTAAGTAGGCTGAATGATGAATGTATGATGCCAGCAGAGTTTTCTTAAACTTCTAGGCACAATATAAGATTATTATTTTGAATTCAGGTGATTTTACTATATACCAGGATTATTCCTTTGAACGCTGTTTTATATTTGTTTGAAGAATACCTGAATAGAGAAATCACCTACCCATAATAAAGTTGTGTGTTTAGCACTAGTTGAAATAAAAGATTGACACTGCTTTTCATTCAAGCATTTCATACCACAAATTTTGCCATTCAGAAGAGGATGGACTGCAAAATGCAAAGAATGCAAAAATAAAAATCACCCAGTGGTGGCGCTGTGGTTAAAGTACACCTGAATTTTGATTACAGTCAATGTATTTACTCCCTACCTCTCAGAAGAGACTGTTAGCCATTATCGCTTTTGTATTTCTATAACCACAACATCAGCAAATAAAGCTCTCTGGTAATATACTCCACCCAAGCTAATCTACCAGGACATATGTAAGGACCTCACTACACATAGAATAGTACTAACATCAAAACCACCTGCTAGGCCCTTTCTAGACTAGAGTTCTATATTCAAAATTTTATCCATCATTCCCTCGCTTTCTCCTTTCCTTCCATAGAAACTACGTGGGTCCTTTTGGGGAATCACTTGGTGATATCTAAACATGTGCCTGGTTAAATTTCCAACATTTCCTTTTAAAGATTTTAGTGTAGCATTAATACTTCAGGAAATACTTAAAGTACCACACCATTATAGAACAATGTATTATGTGTTCTATATAAGAAAATAATTTTTTAAAAAGGAGAAAGTAAGACCATTTTGCTTAATTCCGCCTATCTTATAGATGACAAAATTAAGGCCCGGAGGAGGAAACTTACTTGTACATGACAAATCGTAAGTTAAGATCTTGTGTCATTTCTTTTTGACTATTATAAATTACTAACAAATTAACACTGAACCAGGAAATTAAAATGCGTGCATTATTTGTTCATGGGGTTCCTTTCCTCATTTGGTTTAACTTAGTTTTCCTTACTAACCTTCAAGGAATATTACATCTTTTAAGTTGGCCTTCTTTAATCACACCCATCTGCAGCTCTTTGCTGTACAGGACATTTTAATTACTACTGTAGTTTTAATGATTTAAAAAACTGTTTTTCGTATGAGCACTTGACCATAAAAATGCAAGTTTAAATACCAATCAATAAAATTAATTTAATTTTGGTGCTAGAAGTATAAAGAAATGAGTATTCAACTAGGTATTTAAAATGTCCTCTGCTCGATGTTATAGGCAATTATTACTGTTTCTTTTGTAGCTTAGTTTTGATGGTTTGAAAGACAGAAATCTCCACTCAGACACAAAAACCAGAGATGCTTAACGTCTGCATTGTCTAGCTAGATTCTCCTGCAGGTTCCTTTTCTCAATCTAGCAGTGCTGAGTGTAATACAATATGAAAACTTGTCCCACAAGGCTGGTTTTACTTAATGACACTTAGCAGAAGGGCTTTGCACTTTCATGATAATTTCCACCAGAAAAATCTCTCTGGAACTTAATAATAATAATCAGACCTAATATTAGCCTCAGATCAGGGATTTATTAAACCTATTTGGCACAGAAGATAAAGTTGAATGACTAGGTATTCAAGCATTTCAGCCCTGGAAAGAGACTCCCAGACTAGTACCCTAAAAGCATTCCTCAAAACTTGATTTATACTGGAAGTGACCTTTCTTACTCTCCAGCAGCTGTGAGATTGCGAATTTTGCAATTATGTCCATTGCTTTTGAGGGCCCTAAGGAATTCGGCCTCTCATCCTCCACAACAGGATGGATAGACCAGCAAGGCTTTTTCCCCAACTTCAAAAATAAGGATTGTGATCTATTTATCACCAACAATTGACAAATATCTATGAAGTGCCTACTAGGCATTTGGTTTATACTCGGGTTAATGAGAAGGGGGGTTAGGCAAGTAGTATGTAGGATCTGTTGGTTCCCTTACTGGTTTTCCCTTGTTAACTAAACTTCCGCTAGGTTCATAAATCTCCAACACCGTGAATTATTTTTTAAACCACCTCTTCTGCGTGTGTGTGAAGCCCACCGCCCTTAGATTTTGGGAAGAGTTTTCTTCCCAAACAGGAAAAGACCCATTTCTGAGAAAGAGGTGAAGTAAGTTTCCTCTGGGTCTCGCCTCCGCTTGAGGGGAGGTCAATCCCCAAGGGGCGCACGGGTGCCGGTCCCGAGAGTGTCCCGCGCGCTCAGAAGGCAGGTGCGGCTCCCCGCGCCTCCGCTGGCGATCCCGGGCCGCGCAGGGCAGCTCTGGCGGGTCCCCGGCGTCCTGGTCACTTGCATCGGGCCCTTCCCTTCTCCTCCCTCGGCCGCTCCGCCGCCAGGCTCTCTCCCCCCGCCCCCAGAGTCTCGTTTCAGGCATCCCTTTGTCCTTCCCCGGATTGGCAGGTTTTATTATTCCGCCTGAACAATCCGGCCGCCCAGTGGCTGAGGGTCGCTGACGTCGGCGGCGGAGCCGGGGAGTAGTTGGGATTTTGCTCTGTCAGTAACACATGTGTAAGGACCGCGGAGGGAGCGAGTGAGCCCGCGAGAGGCCAGCGCCGCCGCCGCCTCCGAGCAGGGCAGCGGCGACCCGGGCAGCAGCCCCGGCAGCGGCGCAGGCTCCCGCGCGCCGGGCCTCGGCCGGCCGCAGCTCCCCGCCTCCCCGGCGGCCCGCCTCCCGGTCCCCGCACCCGCCGCCGCCGCTCCTGGAGCTGTTGTTTCTGCGGCTGCTCCCCGGTCGAAGGTGCAGGAGGCTCGGCCGTGCGGCCGCCGCCAGCCGCCAGCCGCCAGCCGCCAGCCCGGAGCAAGCGAGCGAGCGCGCGGGAGGGAGGAAGGCGGTGGAGGAGGAGGAGCGGGAGGCGCGCGGGCGGGGGCGGGGGCCGCCGGGCGGGGAATCTACAAAGTGAAGCCACATTGCCAAACTTGCAGCAGCGATTGCAGCAGTTGCTGCCGCTGCGCCGCGCCTGAACCGCGCCGCGCGGGCCGAGGGCTCCTCCGCTGCTCGCACGGAGCCAGAGGCGGAGGACGAGGACTGAGACTGACACTTCTGTTCCCGGCCGCCTGCCACTTACGCGGGGCCCCCCAACCCAGCTTCAGAGCAACGCGTTAAAAAAAAAAAAAAAAAAAAAAAAAAAAAAAGCCCGTAGCCCCATCCTCCCCTTTCCTGGTTCTGCAAGTACTCCCCCTCCCTCCAGCCAAGGCGCCCCTTCCTTGGAAGCCGAGCGGCTTCGCTCGCATTTCGCCGTCGCCGCCTCTCGCAGTATTGCAATATAGGGGAAAAGCAGGTAAGGGGACCGCCGGGGAGCCCGGGCGGGGGGTGGGAGGAGGGGACCGCTGGGGGCCGGCGCTGTTTCCTGGGGCTTCCTTCCCTTGACCGTCCCAAATTGCAAGTAAACAATACGTTGGCTTGGATAATGCGCGAGTCTGAAACTATCGAGGCCGGCCTGCGAGCTAGCACGGAGGGCAGCCCGGGCCGCCAGCTTTGTAGCGGTTCCTGCTTACAAAAGGGTTCTCGGAGACCGGGCTCGTGAGGACCTTGGAGGGGGTGGGGAGGTTTTCAGTTCCTAAGGGAAAGGCAGCGGGCGCTGCATGGAGGGTTTAAGTGTGAGAAGTAGTGTGGGGGAAATAGGCACGACCCTCCCCCCCTCTAGTAAACACTATTTTTGAAACAGTGGCAAAAAGGATCTAAGTGAGCAGGATTCGGTATTGCTGGGTCTTTTAAAACATTCCTCCTGGTTTGCAAGTCTTTTGTTCCAATCCAGGAGAAATCCGGTGAATCACCTAATTAAAATCAAGACATGAATTAAGCATCCATTTTTGTACTACAAATTGCCAGCGCTACGTTTGTCCCTCCCTTGGTCTCCATTAAAAAACACCAGAGACGTTGTTAAAGGGGGGCAGATTTTGCCTCTAGCTGCCAGTTCTGCTTTCTATTTCACTGACTATCCCAGGACCTAAATTGCTTGGCTATGTAATTACTAGAGTATAAGCCTATTTAACTTAAAAGCTTTCTTCTTTTTTTTTTTTTCCAACTCTAAATGAAACTTGATGAGGGCCCGTCCTTAGTTATCAGGGGAGTCAGTTTCTGGTCAGTCCTCTTGATTCATCTCTTTTAGATTTAATCAGCATTAAGGTATTGCTTGTCCTTAAGAGCTTTAGCTAATGGGGTTACTGGATGCTTTTCTCAGTGTAATGTTTCCTTTTCAAAAAAATATACATATATATTTACCTCTCACCAAAGAGGGGGGCGGGGAAGAGCTTGCAATCTCCTCCCTCCCTCTCCCCTTTTAAAAAGGAATTCGGAGCGATTAAAACGTTGGGGGGAACAGTTTAAAGACCTAGGGCAGGAAATGCAGATTCATTTGGGTTAGGGCTGAAATTGTAACAAAAAGCAATTCCTCGAGTAAATGCATCAGATAAATCAATTTACATAAAGGTATGATGCATTCGGATAAATGCAATGCTAATGGGTTTTAGAGTGGTCTTGTTTCCAAAGTCTCAGGGTTTTGTTACAGCTTAATTGGTGCAGTTCTTATTCTGGTTTATTGTGCGGTCTCTGGACACACGTTCCGGGACTCTTTCGGAGGAAATGTGTTTAAAATCGGCCTATTTAAGGAACCCGAGTTCTTGTTTCGTTCCCTTCCCCTCTTGTTTTTTTTTTTTTTTTTTTTTTTTTTTTCTCAGCAGCCAACTTGGGCCGGGGACAGGCAAAGTTAGCCCTCTCCCTTCTGAGGTATCAGCTGAATGTCTTGAGCAGATAGCTGGGAGCCTGGGGGGAGCCCACACTCTCGGCTTACAGAGGACAAAGACAAAACAGGCTGCTTAATTGGCAGTAAATAACTTGATCTTTTTATAGAATAAGTGACTGGAGGAACACTAGGACTTTATTGGACTCCGGGTTGGAGGCAACAAATTAATCGGTTTAGGCTAAGCTTTATAAATTGATTCCCATATTATACCCCAGTTGCTTCTCTCATGACATTCATTAGAAAGAGTGGGGAATTTTTAAAAGCAGTTTTGGTGACAGCAGGACTGGCTCGAATGTAACTTGTGCATCCTTTAATAGTGCCTTCTCCCATATTATCTGTACCCCTTCCCTACCCCCACCCCCTTGGAGGAACAAAGCTTTAGCATTTAAATTGCTGATCAAGGGCAGATTAGTGAGACCAAAGTGGAGAGTGTTTGTATAGGAAGTTAACAGGCATCCTAAAGTTCAATGATCTATTATTCTTGCCTGTGTCCTGAAAACCCAGAGAAAACACTCATTGATCTTCAAAATGAAATGAGATTTGGAACAATAATGGGAGATGGCGGTCACCACAATGGCATGTGAAAGGTGCTGTTTAAAATACGAAAAACCAGTTTCGCAACTTTACACACCGCCCCCGCCCCCCCTCCCTCTCGGGTCCCCGAGCCTCCCCTCCCACCACCACGCTCTCCATCGCCCCTCTGCCTGTTCCTCCCTCCCTTTTCAGAAAACCGAACTATTTCCAACTTGTGAACTGCAGCTGCACTTCCCAGGGCAGAGCTCGGGAGGGAACGTGGCTCCGGCAGAGGCCGCCTCCCCACTCCCCTCGGCTCGCACTCGGGGCTCGGCCGGGGCTGGGGAGGGGCCGGGCGCGGCGGTGGGTGGGTTTGACCCTCATTTGCTGGAGGCGGGCGGCTAGAGGAGGGGAGGAGAGGGCGGTGGGCGGAGGCGGGGGCTGGGAGGAGGCGCCGCGAGGGGTGGAGCGCGCAGCCGAGCCTCGCTCTCGGAGTTTTGACAGTACCCAAGCTGAAATTGTCAGCAGTGGTGAGCGCTGGAAAGTTGAGAGGAGCTCGTGGCCTCAGAACAAAGCTTGAGAAAAGTAAACAGGCGGCTGCTGCCGGCGAGCCTCCCTCCTTCCCTCTCCCCTCACCCTCCTTCCCGCCCTTGCCCTGCTGCTTCCTTCCAGCAGGTCTGGGGGGAACTGTTCGCTAGCTCACGCGGCACTTACTAACTTTTGCATCGCCCGTGTTTTTTGTATTTCTCTCCCTCTCCCCTTCCCGCCTTCTGCAGACCATGGTGAATCCGGGCAGCAGCTCACAGCCGCCCCCGGTGACGGCCGGCTCCCTCTCCTGGAAGCGGTGCGCAGGCTGCGGGGGCAAGATTGCGGACCGCTTTCTGCTCTATGCCATGGATAGCTACTGGCACAGCCGGTGCCTCAAGTGCTCCTGCTGCCAGGCGCAGCTGGGTGACATCGGCACGTCCTGTTACACCAAGAGCGGCATGATCCTTTGCAGAAATGACTACATTAGGTAAGACTTGGCTGCCCTTCCCAAGATGGGAAAGTAGAGCAATGGCAAGGCCAAAGGTTACCAAGGGTTTTACGGAAAGGAGCAGAGCTCCTAGGAGAATACATTGTAGTCTTCACCTCAAGAACCTGCTGATGGGCTGAATTTAAGGGGTTCAAGAAGCATGTGTTAATCTTCGAATTTTTAATGACAAATTAATGGCGAATGCTATACTAAATAAAAACTGCCCATCTGGTGTCGCGAGGTGTGCAAAAGTTGGGCACTCTGGGGACCAAAATTTTAAGTGGTCAGCCCCAACCGGACCCTCTGCTAAAAATAAAACATTTCAAGTGAGAGTTAAGCTGCTTTCTTAAGGCAAGGTAGGGATCTACATAGAATGGAGACAAAAGATTGATTTAAAAGCGAAATCAGTGAGAAATGATTTGCCTAATGTGGTGGCCAATTATGATATTTACATAAGCACCTTTAAACTTTTTTGCGTGTAAAACTGATCCATTCTTTGTGTTGTGTCTCCTTGTGAAAAATGCTGATTACCCATCAGTTTAAAGACTTGTAATGCTTACAGGAAAAGACAACACCAAAACTTAATGGTAACGATTCTCTTTATATACTGTTACTTGGAGGCTTGTGCTGCTCAGTTTTAGTGTGTGGTTTGTGATGTAGAATCTGTAGCTTTTAACTATTGAGGAATATTCAGCTTTTGGGATTATTGTTGTCATTTGTATCATTACACTTGGTTCCCAAAAGAGATTCAGGAAAAGAGACTATAGAATATACTAATCTTGCATTTTAAAGCAATGTATAGGAACATTCATATGACAGTGTAAGCAGTCTTTTCCAACAAGTTTCAGTGCAATTAATGGAAAGAATTCAGGAGGTCAGGTGCCTATAGGATCTTTTCAGGTGAACTCAAGCTACTTAAACTCATTAATTTGAAAGGAGGCATTTGAAGGATTACACATTTAATTTGAGTAAATGGTTTGATAGACTGATGCACATGAATGCTTCTAGGAGGTGTTTTGTTTCAACATCCAGTAATTAAAAAAAAAAAAAAAAAACCACGCGCACCGTTGATACTAGAGAAATGCTCAAGCTCAAGAACCGCTCACTTTTAAAAAGAAGTGCATTATATTTAAATTTCTGCTCCAAACCGTTTTCTTTATAGTGATTAGTAGAAAATTTTGTTCTTTTTTTTTTCAATGGCAGCAAATCAGTGGACGAGATATTTTGTTCAAAGTTTAGCTCCATTGTGATTCCCTCACTCTGCATTTAAAACTGAAAAGGATCCCTATGTGGTTCAGAGCTGAGTGTGTGTATATTTACCCCCGTGATATCCTTAGTGTAAAATGATGGAGCAAAATGACATTTGATTATTCCAATGAAGCAACCTATGTCCACTCTGCTGGCATCCTCAGTCAGCCAAGTAAAAGAAATACATGATGGGAGCGGGCTTTTACTTAGAAATTAAGATGGCAGCATTAATTTCACTAAGTGTTCTTTTAGAGGTAAATGTTGGAAAACCAGCAGGAGCATGAGTGTAATGCTTTCTGGTCCTCCTTCCAAGCAGTGCCATGAGCTTTGACAGTATTGTAATTAAATAGAGAACAAAACTGTGGTAAGAAAGGACGGTGGTTTGAAGTGGAAAAATTGACAGTGCTGTTCAGACACGGTGAATGGTACAGATTCATCTCTTCTCCAAGTGCCTTCAAAAAACCTTTGCTTCTGATTACCACTAATTAAAAAGAAGATGGGTCCACTTGCATTCCCTCAGGACAAGTTTAGGCAAGTGGGTTCCTGGGACTCTCCATTCCTTTCCCTATACTTGAGGCCCATTTGTTGTTTTCGGGCGACCTAACGGAGCAGTGGAGGATGTGTGTGCCGGCGGAGCCTTATTAATTGGGCCCTTATTCTCCTTCCTTTCTTTTTTCCTCTGAATTTGAAAACTGGAGCTTGGCTTGTTCTTGAACTGGGTGCTATCATGAAAGCCTTTTGATCTGAGGGATGAGTTCTAGCTCTACCAAATTGATGGCCTCAAACTCGGCTCAGGGCTCTTCGGCAGCTGACACTCTTCACTCCTCAATTTAAGGAATCTCTGAAGTCTTTCTTCAGTGTTTCCTCCCTCTGCCCATCAAGATGCCAAAAGGGTGAAAAGGTGGGAGGCCTGCACTATCCTTTTCCTCTCAGGTAACCCTCCCGAATATCGCTGCAGGAGGACACTTGTTGGAGGAGCTTTCTAGTCTCCAGGGAGGGTCACTGAAGGGCGGAGTAATCCACTCTCTGGCCACCAGGTGAAGGGGACCGACCCTTCGGCCCCAAGGCCTGGCTGGGACCACAGAGCGATTTATTAAGGGGCATTTAAACTGTTTGACTTTGAGGTTGTGAGCTTTTTAAAACAACCAAGATCTGGCTAAAACGCTGCGGGAGAGCCGGGAGAGGGTGTGTGTGTGTGTGTGGCGGGGGGTGGGGGGGTGGGGGGGACGGGCGTTGGTAGTATGGGCACTGCTTTTCCCAGTCCCCTCTCCCCTGGGCGACCAAGTGTGGATTGGGCAGAGCTGGGCTTCTGCCTCCTCTCCCTCCAAGATTTCAGATAAAGCGGCTGCCTTGCTGCAGCGAATCCGCACAATTAAAAGCTTTAATTAGTGGCTCCTCCATTTTCTTAGTTCTGATGGGCTTTATCTAATGAGATCTGGTCTCTGGCTTAGATCTGCTCCGAATGACGTGTCCGCAATGAATGAGAGCTGCGTTGCAAACAAAACATTTAATTAACAAAATTGGCCTCTAAGAGAGGGAGGGAAAGGCAGGGGTGGAGGTGGAGAGGAGGGGAGAGTGAATCTTAAAGGGGCCAACGCCTGTCTCCCCCCCATTTTACAAAAGTTGGCCAACCTTGAAACTGTCCCTTTCCTCCCCAGCCCCCGACCCCCCAGCGCAATGCAAGCGCCACCAAGTAGCTTCGAAACTCCGTTTCTCTTTTCTCCAAACCCCTCTTCCTCCACCCCCACCTCGGGCCCTGTGAGTGGCTCGACAAGTGCGGCAAGAGGAGGAAGTTCAGTGATGACGGGTTGGGCTCCAGGTCCTGGGAGGGCGAGGAAATGCTCCAGAAGCGCCGGTGGTGGTCCCTGGTGAGCCTTTTCTTGCAGGACTGGGCCGGGGCCGGGACTGGGACTGGGACTGAGGCCGGCTCTGCGCGAGGCCTCAGTGGAGGAGCCCAGCCGGCCAGCGTCCTCGGCCCGCGAGGGGGCGAGCGCAGGGCGGGAGCCGGGCGAGCTAGTGGAGCTTTCCCCGCTTTTTCTCGGGCGGTTCACGTGGCGCCCGCAGCCGCAGTGAGCGCGGCCCCCACCTCCTGGCGGGAGGGGGATCGGTGGTGGTTGGTGGTGGAGGGTGTTTGGGGAGGGGGGTAGCGTTAGGAACGGAGGCGCCGCCAGACAGCGAGTTCATTTCCCTGGTAATCAACAGCAAGCTGCTATATTCAGAGAATGCTGTCCCTTTAATTGAACAGGCTAGGTAATTAAATGGCACTTTTCCAATAGGACGTGCTAGGTAAATCTAATAGTTGGTTATTTAATATCACTTTGAAGTCTGCCCACTCAAGCACAATGACAGCACAGGAGCATGTGAACTATTAGCTAGGAGGGAAAAAAAAACCCAGGATCTCAAAAATTAATTAAATCGCATGCAATTTAGGGGGAACGTTTATCTTGATTTGTCATAACAGAATTAATTCAAGGCCTCCAATTCACTTGGGGGCAGATCTGTTACTCTGAATTAACCAAGCGTAATTTGGCTGATTTTTTTTTTTCTCTCCCTCCCCTCTCTAATGCAGCAGTTGCGATTATTCACAGCCCCCCTCTTAAGTATCAATAGCTTCTGGTGCTTTTAAGGTGCTTGGTCTCTAGTTATTCCAAAGTACCTTTAATGGACTTGGCTCCAGGCATAATTTCTGGGTTGCATTTCTTTGTTACATTTAATATAGCTGGTGCAGAATTTAGATTAAATATAGGAACCTGCTGGAAAACCAATTGCTTCTGGATCAGCAGCTGTGGATGTGCATTTTTCTCCTCAGATAGGTTGCTGATATTTACTTGGAGGTACAAATGTATACCTTTCAGCTACACTCTTAGAAACACACCTCTCCTTGCCTGAAAGCAGTTTGAAAAACACAGCCAGTACTGCTCCATATTGCCAGTATTTTGCTTGAAGTAATAACTCGGTAGAAAATAAGCCCACCTATTGGTCATTGAAGTTACAGAAAGATGCTAAGCATTATTACTAAACTAAAAATGCGACTTGCTCTCCTCTTTAGTCAGCAAGGAGAGTTGAAGCTGAGCCGGCAAGCAGTACTCACACTACATTGTGCTCTTCATAGAGGAGCAAAGCACCTTGAAAGTGCAGAGGTTTGGTGGGATTTCTTCCCTTCTTTTCCCTTTTTCCCATATAAGGAACCTCTTGATGTTTGTGATTGATTGCATTGCCCAAATGCTGAAATATTAACGACCTTCTCGGACTGAGGGCCCAAAGAAAGGAAACTGAAACCGATTCTGTCATCACAATTAAAGACTCCCCTGGCTTTAATTAGCCTGACCTGGGGTATATCTCCCCGTTGCTTGAGTTAAAGAGAAAAGAGCCCATTATAGTCCAGTCTGAGACCGATAGCTACTTAATTGAGCACCTAAAGCCTCGAGTCTTTTAAATCAAACACTGTCCTGGACAGTCCCCCTGGTTAGATAATTAACTCTCTAGTGCACAGAAACGTTGCTATAGAAAAAGAAAAAGAAACAACTTTTCAGAAAAAGGGTTGAATTCTAATGGTAGCCTTCGCCTCTGGTAAAGGGGATTAAAATGTGTATAGACATGTATGTAAGTTGTTCTGCTCTGAGGCAGCCTTAAAGCTGTAGACATGGAAAGATCTTAAACTCCATTAATAATGTTAAATAGCGCGTCCGTCTTAGGTAGATCTTGGTCATTTTCAAACTTTGTAACTGTAATTTTTGACACTTTAGGAATCCCCTGATTTTGTGGCT